>NC_030681.2:39702139-40008315 GCF_000004195.4 Xenopus tropicalis | reverse complement strand
CCAAACCCGGGTTTTATTATTCACTTTTGCTGATGAATCTCTTAAGAAACTAGCAACACCCTTACGTTGCAGTGTAGTAAATGGGGGAGTCCATTTGGACCTTACAAGAAATGAAACTGAGCCACACAATAGGCGCTTGCCTCGCATTTTGAGAAACACTTATATATATCATCTCCAGAGACGTTAAGGTTAACATATGGGTAAGTAAATGGAGAGGCACTTATTTGGCATTCTGAAGAAATGGCTACCAATGAATCTACTTCTTTCCAATGAGAATTGCCGTTTCTAACTGCAGCTTTCAAGGACCCTCAATAAGAGACTTTACAGCCTTAAAACAAAAGAATCTTATGTGCCTTTGTGTAGAAATCCCAGTGGCCTCTGCACTGAATTATCCACCTGTGCCCATATGCTTTCCAAAAGCCTTCCCTGCTGGAGGTCCTCTAGTAGGGTGGAGAAATCCATAGTTACTGTATGGACTTAAAGAGACTTGCCAATCATATCGATTCTCACAAACCCTTCACATGGGCGCAGGTGCTTTCTTCTTTTTTTGTGTAATCTCAGGCAGATTTGTCACCCTGACACTAACAGATCTGTCTGTGCTCATGTGAAGATATTTTAAAGCAGTCCCAAGGGCTGACTGCAGACCTCATGCTTCATTGGGTTTGTGCTGAGCAATACTGGTAGCACATAGCAACACTCACATTTCCACATTTGACCTTCTTTAATGTACAAAACATTAGGAGAGGATCCAATCAATTGTTCTAAATTTCACTGTATTAATGCTAATTAAACCCTGGGAAAACAGGGCTCCTCCAGATCACAGCGTTCCCTCTGGGACCATATATGAAAATAAACTGATACAGTAGACTAAAGACTAATAACAGAGGAGGAAAAAAATCTGACATGGAAAAGGTAATAATGAGAATAGGGATACAAACACAAAAGGCATAATAAGAACACAACAAGGCTAATTAAAGTACGTATAAGTATAATGGAAGTGGGACTCATCTGCCCAAAACTGTTACAGACACACAAAAAATTAGATTCATGAATGCACATTCTCTGGCCTTAGTGTTTAACTAGCAATTCAAGCTTTTGTGTGAGCTGTGAGACCCCGGTAATGAGGACAGTTTAAGAACTCTGCAAATAATACATACATTTTAAATGATTTAAAAGACAAAAATCTGATATTCACCTCATATATAAATGCAAAAATATGTATGGAGAAAAAAGCAGAAAGTAAATTGCTAGCAAAGGTCCAACATTCAAAGGCTGATTTTATTTTCATCACAGATGGATACCAAAAAGATTCAAATGCAAAAATATATTATGTCAAATGTCATTTGATAGGTTGATGGGACATTATTTGGTTGGCTGCGAGGCAACACTGACATAATGTTAAGTGTTAGTACATGTATAGGACCCGTTAGAATGCTCAGGACCAAGGGTTTTCCGGATAAGGGGTCTTTCCGTAATTTGGATCTCCATACCTTAAGTCTACTAAAAAATCACTAAACCGTTAATTAAACTCAATAGGATTGTTTTGCATCCAATAAGGATTATTTATACCTTAGTCAGGATCAGTTAAAAGGTACTGTTATATTACTACAGAGAAAAAGGAAATCAGTTTTAATATTTTGAATTATTTGATTAAAATGGAGTCTATGGGAGACGGGCTTTCAGTAATTCGGAGCTTTGTGGATATTGGGTTTCCGGATAAGGGATCACATACCTGTACAGGTATGGGATTCGTTATCCAGAAAGCTCTAAATTACAGGAAGGCCATCTCCTATAGAGCCCATTTTAATCAAATAATTCATTTTTTTAAAAAAATGATTCCCTTTTTCTCTGTGATGATAAAACAGTACCTTGTACGTGATGGTAACTAAGCTGCATGAATCCATTTTGGTGACCAAACAATCCTATTAGGTTTACTTAATGTTTACATTATTTTTTAGCAGACTTAAGTTATGGAGATTTAACCACAGGTTTCAAGCATTCTAAATAACAGGTCCCACACCTGTATTACCATCATACATGTATTTGTGGTTTGTTAGGCTCTTGTACCTAAGGGGACCCACTTTGGGCAGGGTCTGTGGCAGCTGCCTCTTACTTATAGCTCATGAAATATAGATTTTGCTTTTTTTTCATCCAATAAATATAAATATTACACCAAATACAGAAAGGGAATTACATCTATATCACCAAGCTATGATGTCTACGTGAAAAATTCTAAGAAAAGCTCTAACCCTAAATTAGTCTTAGATTTTATTGTTCCACTACAACCTCAGTAATTTGTAGCTCTTAGTTATTAACCTTTACGTATATAGCATCACAGATTATATCATTCACTGCAGACATGGAGCTTTCAAAATTGGCTCCTACCGCATTAGGGTCAGATTTAATCAGGAACCCATTAACCTGACTGTATGTTTAAGCAGTGTAAGATAAAACCCCACACAGACACAATGAGAACATACAAGCTCCGTGTGCCCAGAAAGTGCCTAGAATAAAAGTGAACTTAGGACCCCATCACTGCAGTCTCCATGCCACACTCCTACAGAATCCTTTTATCCTGAAGGTCTAAAATTTATAAATAAAATTTACCTGATTTTTACATCCCCTCCTTTTAAGTTTTTTCTCATTAGCACAATTTTTTTCAGAATTTTACATCTTTTTTTTCTGGTCCCCTGGGGGTTCTACTGTATGTCAATATTGACACATTTGCTTTTCCTTTATAAAGATACAGCAGTATGTTGTACGTGATGTACTGTAAGTAAGCAACCATACATCCAATCCATAATGCTCCAAATTACAGAAAGACCCCTTATCTGGATAAACTCAGGAATCAGGAATACCATGCAACAAATTCCATACCTGTATTCCTGAATGACAAATAACAACAGAGAACCCGTTAAACAATGTACAAACACAAAGAAACATATCTGACAGTATACCTAAGCTGAAGACGTAGGATCACTTACACAGGCAGCAAAGCCACAAAAATATCTACAGTATTAAAAACAAACTTGCACAAGTGTACATTATTATTTCCGTTTATTCTGTTCCCACATCCACTGGTATCATTTCATTAAGATTGCCCAAATTAAAATGATATTGCCTTTCACAACTGAATAGTGAGTATATAATATATCTTTCTATGTCAATTTTTTTGTTCACCTTAAAACAGTTCAGACAATGCATTATGTCACCGCTGAGCCACCTCAGATAACCCAGCCTAAGGACAAGGAAATGGACAGTCTCATTTTAATTGCTGTGCATTGATTTGTTTTGCTTTTCTTGTAAATCATCATAAGAATGCAGGTATATTTAAATCAATGTCACAAAAGCAGAAAAACTTGTGTACAGGCTGCGTATTCGATTTCTTAATACACATCTCCCTCTGCAGGCTGCTCTATGTAACAGCAGATGGAACTTTATATACACATGAGTAAAGACTATCATCTACTCTCCACTAAATCTTACAACAAACTCCATGTTAAAGATTTGTATGATTGAACCTTCGCAGTACTCCAGTCTTATACAAATGTGTACAGTCCAGCTAACAGTAGGGGGTCTGATAGGATTTTCAGGTGTAACAAGGAACATACTTACTAAATGGAACATGCAAGTCCCTTTTGAAATGTAACCATTGCATGTGCCTCCCAGACCCCAAATCTCCATGTTTTCCATGTTGAAAGAAAACATATAACTGATTTGATCCCTCCATATACATTTTTGGTTTTGTTTTGCATGAACATATTTTAGGACTAAAAATGTATTAACTGTATTTGGTGTTGTGCACTCAAGGGAAATAGGGAAGGTCACCAGGGCAATAGGTGCTTCCTGTTCCTGTATAGTTTATAGAATGTGACAAATGTAATATAAAGGAAATTGAATACCTAGCTACAGCAATCCATTGACCTTCTTTAACTGTGCTGAAGGCTAGAAAATGAGCAAGCAGAACCAAAAAGTCCACCTCTACATGGCACTCCCCAAAAAATAAAATGCTTCTGAAAAATGTTAGCTGTTTAAGGGACAAACATCCCTTGGGAAGGTGTTGGAGGACCTCCCTTCGGCTGGCGGACCTTTACAAATGTCCCTTTTTCCATTTATTAAATTAGCCCTGATTCTACCAATATCCTAAATCAAAGTCTTGGAACATTAGGGGTTGGCACACAAGTAGGTGGCTCAGTGCAAGAAGCAGCCATGGAATATACTGCACGTACACTGTAGCAAATAGGTCAGTGAAGCAACAAATGAACTTGGTACTACTGAAGTAACATAACTTCAAGAGAGAGCACTCACTGACAAAAAAGGAAGTAAAAAGAAAGTAAAAGCAAATCAATTTTAAAAATCCAAATTATTTGATTAAAATGGAGTCTATGTGCTAACACACCCTCCCAAAAGGTAGCCATACATGTAGCAATTTCATGGTCGCACGAAAGATCATTCCCTCCCTCTACTGACGTTTAGGGCTGAATCATCAGATATGGAGGTAGAAACAATAGGAATTCTACCTCCTCCTGTCAATTCAACCCTGAATGTAGATTTTGCTCAGGCGCCTTCAATGGCGCCTGATCAAAATCTTTTGACCCACCCGATCGACAAGTCCTCCTCAGCCTTTTGCAATATCGGTCGCTTTGTCAAGCTGACATACACGTACCGAATATTGGACGAAACGAGGTTTCATACAATATTATTGGTGCGTGTATGGCCAGCTTAAGCTTCTACACCAGAATACCTTTCAGTCTGCATGTAAATGGTGCTATACCCAGATCCAGAGCATTCTGGTAGCCCTGTGTTGGTGTAAAGTGAAAATAGCTTACATATACCAAGCCTATACTGTTATCTTGTTTAGCTGCCATCTTTGCACAATGCAAGCTTAAGTCCCAACATAATTAAAGCCTAGCTATCTAAAATAGTGACTGCCGCCCTTGGCAACTTGTCAGGAGCTGCCCGGCAGCAGTGCCCCTGCTCACCAGTAAAAAAAGTGGGGGAACCCTGACTTGTGTTTGCAGTTCTACTGATCACAATGCATATGTTTTTCAGGAGTTTCACTTGATTGTTTTAAGTAAACGCAATACTGGTCTTGGTCAACAGATTCAGAGCAGCAATCAGTGAGCCTTGAAGATCAGTAGGGCTTTGGCAGAAAGCTGTTCTAAGGCCAGCCATAAAACATTAAAGGGTTACAAAATTTCGAGCAGATGGCAACAGACATACAATACATTACTGAACCAATCAGGCATAGATAGAAATACAGTATAAAATAAAAGTATAAAAAAACAACAAAGGAAAGAAAAATGCTTCTACTAACTGTTCAACTCAGAGGTACATAGACATTGTTTTTATGATCATTTCTCCTCAACCGTCTGTTCCATCATTAAAAGAACTCCAGGGGTTCTAAAATGTTCTGGTTTTGATCTATAACAGCAAGGAATTATACACTGCTGGAAGTACACTCTGCAGTCATAATCCCTGGTCTGAATCCCAGCTCTATCCAATTGCATATTCAACAAGTAGCATGGGCAGGAATGATAAGGGCAACAAAAGCATAAAGCTTCTATGTTCATTCCGATATATAACAGTGAAACCCTCAGTGCCCCAATTCCCTGCACATCATGGCTGCCACCCTGCGCGTGATGGAGTTACCTGCACTAACAAGGGGGTTCATATTGAGGGACTATTTCTCTGTGTGTGCCGTATAACTAATCTATGCACTGCAGCCTTGCACACTGATTAACTTTCTTAAACTGCCCAACAGATTGCAAAAAATATGTTCAAACTGTTTTTCCCCCTTCAAAAAACTTCAAGCCCCCCCCCCTGCTGATATTACACCATGTCTGAGGGAAGAAAAGAAGCAAAATCAGAGAGGCTCGTTGGTTGCCGTAACCTGAGAGAAGGAAGTGCACAAAAGCCTATCTTATCTAATCTTATCATTGTTGTTGTGGGTTGCATGTTGTTTCTATTGTCTAAGCAACATTTCACTCCAACATAGGAAAGAAATGAAAAAGGCACCACATCTGGTTTGTGAATGTCAATTGAGACTACCGGTGAACTTTTATCTGCCCTATCCTACGCGATGTAGGGAATTTCCATGTATACATTACTTTAATTTAAGCTGTGCTTTCAAAGTCATCTAGTTCAGTCATTAAAGGACAGACATGCAGAAACAATTTTAAAGGGTCTGTTGTTTTAGGCAAACTATTTCCTACGTAAGTTTTGAAAGCGTTAGAAGTACCAACAGAAACACAAAACAACTGCTCTCATTTAGGCACTTGCTAAGTAAAGACACAGTCAGTTATGGTGCATCAAAATTAATAGTCTATTACCCCAAAACTGAGAAGGTGATGTTCAAAGACAGGGCATTCCATCACAAACCAGCATTGAATTCCTATAGACTGACTAACTACAAAGTCATAAAACTAAATTTGATGACTTGGGATTTGACTTCCAAAAGTGCCCAAGTCCCTGCATATGAATACTAGCCAGGAGCCTAACTTATGAATTGTAGCATCCCTTGGAAAAATCAATAAAATGAATACAAAACCTCAGTAATTCATTACCATCCATAAGGTGCTCAGAGAAGGAAGGGATCCATTGCTGTAAAGACTCTTAGTTCAGGGTTTTCATATGGGGGCAACATAAGGTAAATCACTAGAAATTACGGTCATTCAAAGAACCACAGGTTGGTTGCTAATGCAAACTTGACACAACAGGGGCAGCAAGGTTCAAGGAATCTTCCACAGGTTTTTACCTGTCTAAAAATATGTAGGGGGGAGCCCGAAACAAAGTGCAAAATTGCTGCAAAAAAGTGCTTTTATTTTTATGCCATACACCGTATGTGTGTATGGCATAAAAATAAAAGCACTTTTTTGCATCAATTTTGCACTTTGTCTTTTGCTCCCCCCTACATATATTTTTCGACTGAACATTGGCTCTATCGCTGGGGTTTGATGCATGAGGTCTGGAAGGCTGGGCGCAGAGGACCTATCTAGTCGAGTACTGTTTTTACCTGTCTGGCAGCAACATTTTTCTCAACATTTCTTAAGTTCTCCTAAAGTTTTCCAGTTTGTAATGTAAAGCTTCACAGATAGCTGCCCCAGAAAGAACTGTTAAATACAGCTAGTAGCTCAAACATGGATATACCATATATATAACTACATACCTTGTACATTTTAAGTCTTCCTATTAAAGTTTGTAGTCAGTAATACAAAAGCACAATGTTGGCCAACTTTTGACCCTTAAATTAGCACTTTATGCATTTACTAGCAGATAAAGGCTATTTCTAGCCGTTTCGACACATATTACTGTGATCCTGGTGCATTAATTGGCCTTTCTACAATATACCGAAAGTTAACCTAAAGTTAACCAACTAAAACCAATAAAACTCTGGAGCAATGCTACCTACAGTGCTTCCCAGTGACTGTGACCCATTTGGCTGTAACAGCAGCACAAACATCCGGGAAACATCACAGGGCACTCTTTTAATAACTCTGTATGTGCCCACTAACCATGCAAAGTTAGTTATACATTAAATACAGCAGCAAACTGCTGCTACAAAATTGCCCTGTGTGACATAAACCAATGCTTTGACCTTAACTCAATGCATAATACAGAGCCTCTTTCCAAGTATCTTGCTTCTCCCTATCATTACCAGAAACACTAATGTAGCTATAAATCATGCTTATACTTTATAATCTACAAACTGTCAAAAAAACAATCAGCTATGAATATCTGTAAACTTAACAACCAATCTTGCTAATCCCATGTTGTATTAACTTTCAGACTTTGTTTAGAAATATGAAGAAGGCTTGTTATGGCTCAGCTCAAAGCTTGTACTATATCAAATAATGAAGCAAAATAAAATCCCAGGATTTATTTATGACCTCTAATGCATTTAATATAACTACAAGCACAGATGAAGCTTTGGAAAGGGGCCAGATCGTAAACCTTATGTCTTTATATTATATCCATAATGCAGGTTTACCCAAGTTTCTCTGTCTAAGCAGATGGGTGATTTTTTTCTTATTCTGTAAAATTGAATAATAGGTCCCTGAGGCTAACATGTGCTGATTTAAGGTCTCTGATTTTACCCTACCTAACATGCAAAGATGCTTTTGGGATAATATAGCAAAGCCTCCCCACTGTAAATCTTTGATGAAACCATGCAAAATAACTTCACCAGATTTATCAGAAGAACATTGCTAATCACAGGGCGGGTCCTTTGCTCAGACAGAAATGGCAACGATTATTCCAGACAACAAAAACTTTCTGTTATGAGACAGATTAAGGAACACTGTAACACATTCTTGAATATAAAATATGTAAAGGATCAGACAAAAGATATAGGCTTTGATCAACAGAATTGTTTTTATAAACAAGATAAATTATATTTTTAAGTTTTTTAAAATGTATTCAATTAGCATGTGCTGTCATGTGTACGCAGCCCACGGATTTAATGAGTTCCATTTATGGAATTTATTTATTTCCATAATATTTAAGCTGTGTATTCACTTAAAGGGATTCATCATTTTATGGTATAGTTTTTATTATTATTACACTGTTCACATTACAAATTATTGATTTTACCATTTAAAATTGTATTCTTAAACCAACAACTGTATTTTGAGCTGTAATATTGGTATGTGGGCAGCCATATCATTGTGCCTGACTCTGAGCTTTCAGAAGGAGCCAGAACTACACAATAGAACTGCTTTTGGATAAGCTATTGTTTCTCCTACTTAATGTAACTGAAGGAGTCATGGCTTTCGTACTCGGCGCGAAAGCTGCGAAAAAGTCGCGACATTTTGCTAAACATTCGGAATGGCTACGAAAAAGTCGCAAAAATTTTGCGAAAAATCGCAAAATACCGATCATTAAGGAAAAAACGCATTCGGACGCATTCGGCCCTTTCATGGGTTAGTAAATGTGCCCCTAAGTGTTTGTGAATCATGCGTTATTATTTCTGCGCGCTAATTAACACAATGCGGTAAAATTAACGCATGCGGTTGCGTGCTATTTAACGCACGCGATATGTGACTTAACGCATGCGAATCGCACATTTTTTCGCGTCAATTTTAACGAAAAAAAAAATGTGCGATAAAACTTATCGCACTTTAGTGAATCAGCCCTTATATGTTGTTGATAGCAAAGCAAAAAAAAAAAAACTAAGAGTGGTGTCTTAACCTGATATACACACAAATTAAAGACAGGCTTTATGTAAAGTCATATAGGTCACATATTTTTATAATACTGTAGAGTTTTTTTTGTGTGGATGAAGTTCCACACAAAACTAAGGCTCCTGTGTAGGGATTCTTGAATATTAGGGCCCCAACCACTATTAGCCACTAGAGGAACATCACTAGAAGAATTGTGGGACATATAGTTTACCTGTTTCTGTACTTTGCTCTTGATTAGTTTAAATAGTTTGGGTTGCTTTAGATAAACACAAATGACCTGATAGGGATATCCAACCAAACTGCCTAATAATGGCACTAATCCAACTGGCTGTTAGCAGCAAAGCCTGGTCCTTTACTGAGTTGGCCAACCTGATTTTCTCTTTTGATTTGTAAAAGCATCATCTGAAACATCTGTTAGGGGTAAGTCTCGGAAAATCACAACACATTTTGTATTTAAATAATGAAGTTTTTAAGCCAGTGATCCCCAACCAGTGGCTCGCAAGCAACATGTTGCCCCACCGGCCCAGAGCCATTCCCAGCTGTCCTCCCTCCCCCGATTGCATCTACTTATGTGTGCTTGGCGGACTCCTGGTGTGCGTGGGGCTCCTGAGACGGCAGCCCCAGTCTGACCCTGTCACCAAACCCCTTAAATGTTGCTCCCAGTGACCTCAAAGCAGGAGATCATTTTTTAATTTCTGACTTGGTGGCAAGTTTTGGAGGCGTAAAGGTGAAAGGGGTGATTTATCAACAGTCAAGTTTGATTTTTTTCCTAATTTAATTTTTTTGTGCTTAAAAAAACTCGAATTCGAGTTGATTGAAAAACTTGAACGTCTGGTATTTAATAGGTGCAAAATATCCGAAAACTAGAATGTAAAAATTTGCCATGTAAAAGCTTGTTGGTTTCTACAGAAGTCAATGGGATTTGTCATAGGCAAAGTCAAGTTTTTATTCGAGATATTCAAGTTTTTTTTTTTTAATAATTCTTTCTTTATTGGTTTTTTTAGGAGGGATACAGAAAGGAAGAGGGACGGGGAAGGAGGGGAAAAACAGAGAAATTTGCAGACTTTGTCATTCTGGTAAGTATAATAATCAGGTGTTAAACAGGTTTATGCATATTTTACAAAAGGGTTGTCAATTAACATATTCATAATGCAAATACAAACAGTACATCTTTCGGATGATCAGACCTGGTAGGGTATGCCTGAGGAAAGGTATTAATGATAATGATAATTGTGGTCCTCTAGGCAGGTTAGCATAGTTGTTTTATCAAATCTCAATTGTTTTTGTACCAGGGTGCCCAGGTTTTCCTTAGGTTAGAGAAAGTGCCATGTCTCATGGCCTTAATCTCTTCGAATTTTTTGATTTCTTCCATAGTGGAGAACCATTCTGAGATGGTAGGGGGAGATTTCTGGAGCCATTTCTTAGGGATTAGGGATTTCGCTGCTTGGACCATGAAAAGCAATAATTGATTTGTAACCACTTGGTTTGTTGTAGAATCATAGTGTAGTACTATTAAGGCAGCAAGGTTAACCTTCGGGTGGAGTGGGACTGTTCTTTGTATTATTTCCATGACATTGGCCCAGAATGTTTTAATTTTTGGGCAGTCAAACCAGATATGTTTATATGTGCCATTTTGGTTAAGGCATCTCCAACATAATTTTGATACATTACTAAACATTTTGTTTAGTCTAATGGGAGTAGATATTCAAGTTTTTTATTAGTTCTAATTTTCCTTATTAAAAAATAAGTGACCATTTGATTTGCGAGTTTATTCGATTAAGAAAAACAACCTCCATTTCACAAACTCAAAATGAATAAATAAGCCCACAAGTGTACTGCCAAACAGAGCCTCCTGTACTCTTCCAGTCCCCATTGGGCTACCAAATAACCAATTACAGCCCCTACTGGTCACCTCCAGGAATTATTTTCATGCTTGTGTTGCTCCCGAACATTTTTTATATTTAAATGTTGCTCAAATTTCTTGGGGACCCCTGTTCTAAGTACTTAAACACATACTATATCTATCTTATGATCAAATGAAGTCTGTGATATCAGTGTGTGCTTTCTTTATCGACTATCTATTTCCATACATTGGTTGGCCCCTGGACTATTGTATGAGTATGTGCGAATTATAAATGCAAACTTTGGATGATTTTTATATAGCTATATATTCCAAGCTAGCCACTAGCATGGCTCTAGAGGCCTCAAGGCACCAACAGGCAGAGTTGGGGTTTTTGTTAGGAGAGCTCTAGTCTGAGTAGTTCTTATCTGCCAGGTAATCAGACATCGCTTTGTCAGGCCTAGCATGAACCCTTCAAATATACTCAAATTACAAACACTCAGCAAACACATGAAAAGTTCACTTTATGAAACCAAGTAATATCTCCCCATGGAAAGATAAAAAAAAATAATAACAGAGGCACCAGGCCAAAACAAATAGGCAGCCTTTTAAAGAACTGCTTTGGTAAGAGGTTTTATTTGCTCTAATGAACTGGCTTATCAATAAAACTACAACAAGAATTACAGAAATATACTTGGCCACGGGAGGAGAAAAGGCCTTGATGGAGCAGGCTGGGGCATAAATTTATAATGTGAGGAACAGGCAAATAAGATTATGTCAGGTTATTTTTATTTTCATTAAAACAATGTGGTAAAGAACTGGAATAGAAAACAAATTAGAGCGCTTGGTGTGAACGGGACGAAGAAAGGAAGAATTTGTTTTACTGACAAAAGAAGCAATGTAGTACTTTAATGATCTGACAAATGACCTTGTAGTAAATATGTACATCATTGTACAGTTTGTTACATTAAAAGGCAATATTAATGGGGATATATACACGATATAGAACTTCATGTAAAATTACAATATGCTTTTCAGAGCACTTTTGCATTATGTATTACATTTATTTTATTTTTTAATACAGGTATAGGATCCATTATCTAGTTATTCACTTTTTTAAAAATGATTTCCTTTTTCTCTGTAATAATAAAACAGTACCTTGTACTTGATCCCAACTAAGATATAATGAATCCGTAGTGGAGGCAAAATAATCCTGTTGGGTTTATTTAACACCCTGCTCATGAAAAAACAGTGCCATTTTTTTTTAATTGTTCAATTGTTCTTTAGATGTCTGAAAGAATGATGCTCCAAATTACAGACAGATCCCTTCTCTGTAAAACCCCAGATCCCAGGTTATAGATCCCATACCAATAATGTCACTAGTTGTGCTTCTAACGGGGATATAAACCCAATTAGAAAATGAATGTAAATTTACAAGCCCATACTGGCTTGAAGCCCTGTAAAATGGAAAACTGGATCACTGGAATGTATGACAATAAACAAGTACCTTGGGCGGTAATTGGTTTAAAGACACAGCTCTGCTGAGATGCATAATACAGGGACTATCACTCACTAATGTTAAGATAAATATGTAACTGATGAATGTTCTTGTTGTAAAATCCAACAATAAAATGCATGGCTTCTGACAATACCTATGCATTATTTTTTTCCAAGCAGCATCTCACAGATCTACCAGGTATCAAAGTGAAATTAAAGTGGCCGCCAGGCACATTTTGCAGCAGGAAAGGACTATGGACGAAGCAGATCAGTGGCATCACTTTTGGTGACACAGTAATCATTTCCAATTGGCTCCCTCTTCGAGAGGAGAGAGGACAGTCAGAATTTGCTCTGATTTTACCAGGATGCCAGGTAGAGCTAGTCGGGTTGGGTAAAAATTGTCTCTTTTAAGGGATTCTATGCAAATCCATAACACTTATTTTATTATGCAACTTTATGCTTAACTGAACAAACAAAAACAAGTTTAAAAAAAACCCAAAAAACAGCTGTCTACTTAAAAAACATTTGGGATTATGTAACACAGTAACACATTATGTCCACAGTTTCTCCAGGTCTGGATCCTCAAAACTATTCTGTCAAACAGCAGAGAAGTAATTGATTTTTGAGGATGTAAATAACAACAGGACATGGACACGGCAGATATATTAGGCATTAAGATATCTGTGCTATGAAACAGAAACCTACAGTGAATATTCGCCTATTCTTACTAGATACCAAAAATGGTGGTTGTTTTTCTTTCTATGTTCACCTGCCACTATCTAATGCCTCATTCACAGAGCCCTGTTCCCCCAACTTCACCAAGGGCCTACCTCCTTTTCTAGGCCAAGGCACACGTTCCCAGCAGACATCCACCTTGGAGACATTTAATTTTTTTCCAATTTAAGTGCCTTAGTGTTGCGTAAAGGTCCCCATACACGGTAAGATCCCCACCTACGGGTGGGCGATATCCGGGGGCTTGAAGTTAAAAAAAGAAATAATCCAATCGTTTGGCCCTGGGGCCAAACGACCGGATTATGTAGGCGGCAATGGGGCAGTCGGTTCAGGGACCGCATCAACGAGCCGATGCGGCCCCTGATCCGACTGAATCTTTTAACCTGGCCAATCGAGATCTGGCCAATTTCAGGCCAGATATCGGTCGGCCAGCCCGCTCGTTTCTGCCCCTACACGGGCAGATAAGCTGCCGAGTCAGTCCAAGGGCCTCTATCGGCCCGTGTATGGGGACCTTTAGGTAAGGGTGAGGGTAAGGGTTAGGTTGGGTGTGAAAAACACTTTGTTTCAGGAGTTACTGTTTGTTGCATTTGAGGTTTCCTCTTAATAGACATCATGGCTTCCCCTTTATATAGATAACCTCAAATGTACAGAAACATATATATATCTATAGGTTTTACCAAACAAATATTATGCAAACTTAACTTACAGGTTAAAATCTTTATTTATAGGCTTTGGTTATCTTTCCCCTAATGTTATCTTTAATATGTTAGCCTGTGGGAGCTGCACTGAAATGCAGTTATAGGTTTTGAAATGCCCTACATTCAGCTCCCACTCTGAGCTTACTATGAGCAGACTGCAAGGAAAGATAAGGAATCAGAGATACAAATGTATTTAAGTTCAACAAGTGAGAGAATGTGTTCTGTACCAGCAGCTAGATCTCAATGATCACCATAGACAACCAGCAAGGTAACTCCTACACATGGGTTTAAAGGGGCACTGCCAATTCAAAGGCATTTTTGGGTGTTTTGCTACCAATACATGAGGCAATTTTGATCTGGTGACTAAAGATCCCATGTGTTCTTGCCATACCGGTGGGTGGAGATGTAGAAACCTCCCTGGTAGTGAGAAGTACAATAAGGGGAAAAAAGTTAGTGGACATGAAAGTTTTCTCTATGCATATGGTCCAATGTGTATTCTATTATCATCTTACAGGAAATTAAGGGGACTATAAAACCTATTTATAAACTGGACATTTTTTTCTTTAATGTTGTCGTTTCATATACAAATAATTATATATCCTTTCCAGAACAGCTAAAAAGTGGAAATGTGCAGCTTTTTTCTGCGTGCGGCAGGGTTGCACTAGGACAAGTTGTTCTTACTCTCGGTCACACGCACGTCGTAGGAAATGTTCAGAAGTTTCAGTGAAATATGGGACAGGGAAATATAGAGTTCCAGGCACAATATGCCAACTGGGCTGAAGGAACTTTATGGTTTCAGGCTGCAGTTCACAAATTATACAGCACGAGCATCGGCTGCCAGCTGGAACATACACCGATGGCAGTTCCCACCACAGCTCAATCCACTCTCTTATTCACACTGTGAGACCGGCGAGCTACAATCCTTTTATCATTTTCTGCACTAGTAAGAAGGCTGAACATTGCAAGCTGTGCTTCACATTAATATGACACACTTTCTAAAGTGTAAGTTATTTTAATACACAATCCATGAATTGTTTTCTGACTTTACTCGTTTTGCACTTTTGTTTCATTTTATGTTGAGCAGCACAAGATCAATGCAATGACTTCCCATAAGGGCACATAAAATTGTATAATGCTGTGTACCCATGAAGCACTTTATAAATAACATTACATATTCATACATACATACTGTAGGGGTACTGAACAGATCTGGAGTTCCAAGCTAGGCTAGGTTGCACACATATAAGAGTCAACATATGTACATGCACTACGTGCCACTGAATGTAACATCCATATATTAATATACACATGGAATTCACATAAGAGCGGCATTGTATGTCAAGTAAGGAGTTTTTTGAGTTTCTTGTGTGTCATTCCATGAATTTGGTCTGAGTGTTCCAGTTTCCTTCTATGGCCCAAATATATAATGGTAGGTTAACTGGCTCCAGATAAAACCCACCCTAGTGTGTATATTGGCATATATGGTAAAACAAATGGGCTTAGGGAAACACACACATGTATTTGTTTGGGCACGGGTATTGCTCCCCCCTCCACCCATTTGCATTATACAGTAGATGCTTATACAGTAGAACACCCATTTTTGTGTTTTTCAGTGGACCAACACAAATGGTGTAAAATCTGGGCAAATGTAAAATCAGGGAAATGTATTATGCATTATATTTTGGTGGGGCCACAAAAAAAAAAACCTGCAAAATGTGGGAAGACTTAAAATCAAGAAATGTAAATTGACATTTCATTGTCCTCCGTACCCCTAGTCATACAGGTAGTATTCTACTGGCATCAACCCCACTCTTTTCTCACACTACAAGATGGGGAAATACCATTTATCACCATTTACACTATTGGTGGGAGCATTTACACCACTCCAGTCAATGCTTGGCATTGTGTATTGTGATGTTAGGCATGTGTGCACCTACTCACCCATAACAACCCCATGCTTCTTACTAATAGTTCTTGTGCTGGCACTACTTCAGGAGACAGCAACTCAGTGATGAGTATTACAATGAAGAATGTCTTTAAAGAAGGAGTGTCCAGATACTTTTGGCTAAAAATGTGCCCAGATATATTAAAGGGATACTGTCATGATTTTTATGGTATACTTTTTATTCCCAAATTACACTGCTGACATAGCAAATAATTCACTCTACCATTTAAAATTGCATTCTTGAACCAACAAATGTATTTGTTTAGTTGTAACATTGGTGTTGGTTTTCCCACAACAATATTCCTTTAAAGGGGAACTCAAGTTTACGAACCAAAATTTGTTAAAGAGCCCCACACAGTACAGAAGCCCCTAATATACCTACTGCTGCAATCTGTTCCTTCAAAAAGTATATATATACCATATTATTATATGCTAAAAACCAGCTGCAAACAGTTCTTCTCTTTCTCCATCCTGTAAAATCCTGGCAGGGAGGAGGGACTAAAACACCAATGTTACAAATTGTAACAACTCCACAGCTGTTTGTAGTAACTTTGGAACGTAGCTTCTAGGAGAACATGGCACACAGTATTCCTCATTATTCCTCATTCAAGGAAGGCCACATGAAAAAGACACTCACTAAATGGGGTAGAGCTGCGTGGCCCACCATCACCTGAATATGAAGTGCTCAGGCCTTCCTCTTACTTCTCATAGTGGGAAGCATAATACAGCTTCACGGCATAGTGAGCACCAGTGATATTTTCTATTACTTAAAAGGCCTGTGAGGGGTGCTTGTTTTAAGTTCCAAATACAGCTGCCAAATTCATACAGGAGCACAGGCCTAAATACAATACACTGACATATGACTACAATACAGCTTGTGCGTAAACACAGCAGATCCTTTCTGCTCACATTTACAAACATACACTGCATTTTATATGCATTCAGATATGCTTTCAGCTTGAAGGCGATCATTAATTTTTAAAGTCCATCTGCACATTCCATGAGACTTTCCAGATTCCATAGATAAATGCTAGAACTGGAAAATCCTGCTACACTGACTCCCAAGGTACGGTGAGTAGCAAAGTTGTCTTCTATGCTAAGCTACGCAAGTATTACTGTATGGTGGGTATACTAAATATAATGGTAACAGTAACGTCAACTGTGAGTTAGTTAGGGAAAAACAAAAAGGTAAAAGGAGTGAGAAAAAAGAACAAAAGGGTTAGTTGCACATCAATCAATCCAACATTACTCTGGTAATGGGCCATTACATTGCATTATAAAACAACTAGGAAACAGAGCTAACAGAGTAATGGCCAAATTAGCTATTATTAATACTGAGTCATGATAAATATATATAACCCTCAAAAAACACTATGTTAGGGTAGAGAAGCAAGCAATCTTACATTGTTTGCTTTGTTATGGGGTTAATTTGGGTTAAAAACCTCTCCATAAGGTCTGCATCCCCACCAGTCCACATAGCAAAAAAAAAGGAAAAATATGGAATATGCTGAGGGGTTTATGGAAGGCATTCTATGCAGAACACCCCAGCAGCCTGTGTTCCCCATCCATATTGTGAATAACCACGTGCTGCCCACACTCTTCTATGAGCTGCAACACTTTGGGTTTCATACTGAATTCAAGCAAACAAACTGCATCAGGGCCTTATTTTATGTAAGGAGCCTGTACATGGAATGGTGTACACCTATGCACCCGACTCACACGTACGTACGCACGCATACACACAGCACATCTGTTTTGTATTTATTCATCATGACTTTTAACTTCTAAGTAACCCATTTTTTACAGAGCAGCTACAAGTTAGGCAGCAGCTGTACAGACCCTTGCATTTTAGCCACTAACTACACATTTATTTCACAAAAGAATGTTACTAGTGCTTGACCCACAACTATGCAAGGGTCCCCTTTTATGTTTTACCACCTAGTTTTCCTGAGCAATATTTCTGCGGTTGACTTAACGTACTAGGGTGATATTTTCTTGAGTCAAACTACAAGGTTCAGCCACAGGACGAGCACAAAGTGAATGTTTATGTAAGATTAGCAAATAGGTTGTAAGGGTCAACTCATATCAGTAACACTTACAGTATCACATCCACCCATACCCACCTTGTACAGAAACCTGTACAAACAAAGCGCTCTCTTGCATCAGATTCCTTTATGGGCAAGGCATTTGTTATCTGGAAACCGTGTTATCCAGAAAGCTCTGGATTATCGAATTGTCATCTTCAATAATAAGCAGATAATTCTAATTTTCCTTTTTCTCGGTAATTATAAAACAGTACCTTGTACATGATCCGAACTAAGATAACAAAATAATGGGTTAAATTAATGTTTCAATTATGTTATTGTAGACATTAGGTAAAGTCATCCAAATTATGGAACGACCCCATATCCTGAAAACCCCAGGACCAAGCAGCTAGGAAGCTCTTGCACCATTGATTTAACCAGGAAAGTTCTGCTTTCAGTATAATTGCATGCCTTTTTTGGCTTTTGTGTTTTTTAGGGGAGGGGGGTGTTTTTTTTCCTGGCAACTGTCCGATTCCTAAAGATGTGCAATGATTTTTAACTCATGAGTCTATTTTTTACTGAAAGCAGTTTTCTTATAATTGTTTACATTCCATGCGCTGCTGTTTGTTACTACATATGCCATTGATTCTTCTTTACAGGCTAAAAATGCAACATTATGTAGACTGAGTATCCCATGTCCAAGAGCTGCTGCCATTGCTTTTTATTGTACTCAACAAGAAACAACCTTCACAAGTAATGTATTTTGAAAGCTATTTATCACTAACAATAATGAAAATGTTATTTTTGCTATAGCACATAGAGTTGCTGGACTGACGTAAGTATTGGCCAAGAATTTAAATAAGTAAAGAAATTAAATAAGTAGAATCAGTCTAGTAAATTGGAACAAGCGATCCAGCCATCTAAACTCCTTCCCTCCCTTCTAATCCCCAGCCAATGTTGCACAAATGGAGCTGCTTGTAAAGGTGGCCATACATGGGCAGATTTAAGCTGCCAATTTGGCCCCTTCAGAGCAATTCAGCAGCTTATCTGCCTGTGTATGCTTTGACTGGCCTACCCAACCAATATCTGTCCGAAAATCAGCCAGATCAAGGTCTACACCAGCTCACTGATGCAGTCCTCAGCCTGATGGCCAGCTTCCAGAAGGCAATTTGGAGCCAATAGTTGTTGTTATAGGTTCTTAGGTCTTGGGAAATATATATCTCTGCAAAAGTAAGTTCAGTTACCAGGGATAGTTGTGATAGTTTGCAACTAAGAATATATGAACACACAGATTATATTTGATGTTTGCTTTATGTAGCCAAAGAGTTATCCATTCTCTAGTTTCCATTGTTATGTATAATCATCACATCACGGGAGAAAACTCATCTCCAATGTGTTACATGTAACAAGGCCCTGGAGTTTGTACATTGTTCATAACTGCGGTATTTCTCCCTGCGGTTCAAAAGTTGAATGATCTAGTGCAGGCAGGTTGATTAAAACCCTGTGAGCGGAAGGGCTGGAGGGAAAAGCGGAAACATTAACATTACCTAAGGCCCAATATACCCAAACAGAAGAATTAAGTTCCCCCATATAAACAATGTAACATTGTTCTACTGGTGAGAATAACGAGCCCTGAACCAACAAGCTCGGTGTGTAAGTTGCTTAGTCATAAGTAAATCTGCTTGATGAAAATGAGGGAACACCCAGATTCAGAAAACCTGAGAATAGTAAAAGGAAAGAAAAGCTACAGAAATCAGCCATAAAGATGTTCTCCTTTGAATAAAAATAAAATGAAAGTGTTGCCCAATGCCGGTAAGTGCTGTTCCAGTAGCAGTAATTCTGAATCTGCCGAGTGGGTGTCAGAGCACATGGGTACGTAGGATGTTTGCATACCTTATGATACATTTCAGTAGCTCTTGTCTTGAGCAATCACAGTCATTTTCAATAGAAAACAACTGCTGCCATTCTCATGTGTAAGAACAATACCCACAACCTCAAAGGGAACTGTATTACAGTATATAATAATGCCTACGTTGTGATAATATGGCACAATCAGACTCCCCCCAGCCTTGTCTATTGGATTATGGAGTCTTCATTTATTTTTTGTCTTTATTCTTCTGTTTATATTTTTGTAAATAATGCATATTATAGTGATTTAAACACTAAAACATCTATCCCCTATATCATATAAAATATCTACATAGTCTTAATAAAAATGTATTAAAACTATTAAGCTTTAGCAGCACCTATCTTTGGAAAAAGTTTGACCCCATAGCAATGATCACTTTTAGTTCAGCAATCTAGTTGCATTAGCCCAATAAACTATATGTTGGTTATGGGACCAGGGTCAGTGTAAATCTTAACCAAGTTAATATGTATTGTTTAGTTGTAGTCTACCTTGGATCTTGTCAGGCCAGTGTCAGTGACACTGCACATGCTCGGTGTTCTGGGGAAGCTCAGCTTAAGGATCATCGCAAATTAGTAGTAAGAAAGTAAATAGTCATGAAGAATTCACTGATTTCTAAGCTGCCATGCAACGTGAATCTGAATTAATTACCAATTAACCTTTTATCAGGCATCTGTCGTGAGTGGGGTGATGAAGTCTATGTATATAATACAAGTGTATAACCTACTGTACAAAGCAGCTCTTCCCACATGGAGGCTCCACAGCCACATCATAATAAGCGATTGTCTTGGCATGCAGAAATCACAGGCTGTAAACATCCCATAAATGCACTGACCAGTTTAGGAAAGGAAACATGTTTTCTAATGAATCCGTACGCTGCACAGATGTGGAGTCTAGAAGGGGGTTTGTGGTTCTCTAATATTGCTGTGATTGATGAACACTTCTTCCTCTTACTTACTAAATTGGAGGTTACAACATCAAACCTGTACTGCTCAGCGGCACTAGCCCACAAGTGTAAGAGCAGGAGGAACTGCTTCTCTATAGCAAGGGACCCGCTATATAACAGGACTTACCTCTACTCATCTAGCTCAATATAGAGAGCTCCTGCACATATCAAGCAATGCAGCATTTGGCCCTGTCTATCTATCATCTATCGCTATTTACCTAACTATCATTATATATATATATATATATACTGTATATATATATATGTGTGTGTGTGTGTGTCCCAAGCATTATACAAATATCTTTGGAAATTAAGCTAGGTTCAATAATGAATGTCTCTGTAGAACTTGCTGGTCATTTAAAGGTACTTCTTAAAGGAAAAGGAAAGAATTAAGGTAAAAACTAAATAAAGAAAGGTCAATGTACAGAACTGCTGCTCCTGAGTAAAAGAAACACCACATTTCTTTCCATTTATTCTACATACATGATCTTCTGTGTCAGACTTCCTTCTCTCAGAAAAATCCTCTCTCCCCCTCCCCTCTCTGCTATCTCCCCCTTTCCTCTCTCCTCTTCCCCCTCCCAGCTGTATAATCTGAGCTGAAAGCTGTTCTGTGCCTGCAAGCTGCTGTCTGGAATTGAAGTCAGACTAAGCTAAAACTGCAGCTGCTATCATAACCAAACAAAGGGAGATTCTGTGGCTGTTTACTTAGGTGTGGTAAAGCATTCTGCAGAATATATATAGCGTTCTAGGTTGCACTATTGTGACTACTCTATTGGCAATAATATAACTTTCATTCTCCTTTAAGGCCATTTAAGCACTGCAAGTTAGAAGCCTACCTAGTCATGTGCGTGCGATCAAGTTGATGGAAGCACATGTAAAATAAGGAACAAAATCTAGTGCAGAAGTATTTTTTTTTTTTTTAAAGCTAGGTGAAACAATCACCAGATAGTGCTTAGTGGCTTAAAAGTATAACCACGTGTGATGACCACTCAAATGATCCAATGTATATGCTCACCAGACCAAATTGAAAATGGGGCCGAAGGGAAGTGTGCCGTTAGCACATGAAACGCGTTGAGCTGGACTTCTTGAGATTGCTTGTATTCTTCTGTGCACTGTAAGTAGCCTGCATTATAGAAGGGGATTTGTTATTAAACATTTTTACACTATTTTCGGTCTCCATTCTGCTTTCATATATTGAGGATCCAGTTCCCACTACAATCAGAGCCTGTTTTGGGTTTCCTTCTGCCCCATTTTCAATTTGGTCTGGTGAGCATATACATTGGATCATTTGAGTGGTCATCACACGTGGTTATACTTTTAAGCCACTAAGAAGCGCTGGGTATTGGGTGCTTCACCCTAGACGCCTACCTAGTCATGGCCTAGTTATTAGAATAGAGTTGTAATGGTAGCATTTCCATATTCCTTCATTAATTACAAGTTTAAAGTTAATTGCAAATGTAACCGCAACTGAATGCAGTATTTGTTTATCCTTTCCTGTTCTTTGGTTTTGACTCTTGAAAAATATAGCAAGAGTCAGTTCTCCTTCAGGTTAGTAAAGCAGCTGGCTTCTGCTGGTTGTTTCAGGTATCAGAACCAGCAGTGCTGATGAAACCCAGACAAATACCGCTTCCAATTGCATTTGAATTACTTTTAATGGAAAGGTATGCAGAGTTTGCTTTGATTTCCCCTTTAATTCATGGATACAGACAGAAATGTACTACTA
The DNA here is from genome assembly GCF_000004195.4 of Xenopus tropicalis. Classification (NCBI taxonomy): domain Eukaryota; kingdom Metazoa; phylum Chordata; class Amphibia; order Anura; family Pipidae; genus Xenopus; species Xenopus tropicalis. The sequence goes on along the minus strand of NC_030681.2, from coordinate 39,985,822 downwards.
TTCATTTCATTTTATTGTAAACCAGGCTGCTTTTTAGCTGTCTCTATTGTAGATATGCATTCTTGGTACAGGCATGGGACCTGTTATCTAGAATGCTCAGAACCTGGGGTTTTCCAGATAAGAGATCTTTCCGTAATTTGGATCTCTATACATTAAGTCTACTAAATAACCTTATAAAATAATATTTTAAAATAATAATTTAGGATTATTTTTCATCCAATAAGGAGTAATTATATCTTGATTAAATCAAGTACAATGTACTGTTTTATTATTACAGAGAAAAAGGAAATTATTTTTAAAAATTAGAATTATTTGCTTATAATGGAGTCTACGGGAGATGGCCATCCTGTAATTCAGAACTTTCTGGATAACAGAAATGATTTAAAGGATAAGGAAAGGCTAGCCACTTCCGGGTGCCAAAATGTTAGGCACCCCCAGTGACTTTATCAACTTACCTTTTACCCCAGGCTGGTGCCCCAGTTAGGAGAAAACCGCACCAGCCTGGGGTAGCTGCGAGCGAGTGTTTCCTCTTCCTTTTGCCGTTTTCGCGCGCTTGCACATGTGCAGTAGAGTGAAAAGCTAAACTTTAACAAAAAAGTCGGCTTTTTCACTCTACTGCGCATGCGTCGGCCCAGGGATTCCCAAGACCTCCAAGTGACTTAGCCTTTCCTTCTCCTTTAAAGTAACTGTTGCTTTAATACATGCCTTTGCTCACAAATTCAGGAAAAAAAAAATAACACAGACCTTGGAAGTCCAGATGCTTCCATTTCAGAGCACAAAAATTCGGCTCAAGCCTTTTGAATGAGTGAATCCTTGTCTCGGCATGAAACCCAATAAACCAAACGTATACTCAGAATTACGCTATGAAAGCAAAGTTTCAAGATGAATAAAGTTTCTAAAAAAAAACAGATCATCCTGTAGCAGCCCAGTTCAGACTACAAAGAAAGCATGTGTATTTCAAGCACTATTTAGTTCTTCTATTCTTTTTCACAGTGTTTCCCTTCACTTGTACCTACTTCTATGCATGACTGGCTGTTTAAATCCTGCTAATATCTACTGTATATTGAAGGTGTAGTTGAATTAGCAAGGTACAGGTATGGGATCCCCTATCCGGAAACCCTTTATCCAGTCATCTCCAGGTCATCTCCCATAGACTCCATTACAAGAAAATAATTCTAATTTTTGAAAATGATTTCCTTTTTCTCTGTAATTATAAAACAGTACCCTCTACTTGATCCTAATCAAGATATAATTAATCCTTTTTGAATGCAAAACAATGCTACTGGGTTTATTCAATATTTAAATGATTTTTTAGCAGACTTAAGGTATGGAGATCCAAATTACGGGAAAATCCCTTATCCGGAAAACCCCAGGTCCCGAGTATTCTGGAAAATAGGTCCCATACCTGTACTGCTTTTTCTTTGGGAACTGCACTGCCCTTAACACATCTCTGCAGAAATGTAATGCTTTGTGTTAAGTGGGTTTCAAAATAATATATTCTGTTTTCTTAAGCTAACAGAAATGTATACTGTTAATATTTACAGCGGATATAAAGCTACATGGTAAAGCAGTACAATTCTTTGCTTGTACAGGATTTTGCTTGCCAAATGGCAGGGGTGCTGTTTATAGAGAATCGTTAGAGATTTGTTTTGGGGAGGAATGACCATAAAAACAAATTCTTGGCATTAAGAAAACTAAACAGTATTGCCACGGAATTACATTGGCATTCAACATATTTACCACTAATGTCTGGGTGTAGAGAAGCTGGGCATTATAGAACCTGGAAAGCAGAGCATCTGCACCCTATAAAATACAGGGTCACTCACACATAACTACAGCCTCAAAGCCGCTAATGCAATACATACACCCAGGTTCCCCCACTCATACCAGCATGGATACTAGAAGGGGTGGTGAACCTGGGTGCAGGGGCAACTGCTCTGGAACCCTGACTGAATGCTGAGAAGAAATAATGGTCTGTGGCATATTTTTCATGATTCAGGCTTACAGTTCTGGCAAAAGCAAAGTTTAACGAAAAAATTCTGAACACTTCTGTGCTCCCTAATTTATAGCACCAGCTTGGAGAAGGCTCTTTCCTGTTCCAGTACAATAATGCCACCCATGCACAATGAAGTCAGTATGGAATTTGCTTGATGAGGAGGGAGTGAAAGAATCACAGAACAAATATGGGATGAGTTGGAACAGTGACTGTGAGCCAGGCCTGATCCCCAGCATCAGAGCCAGAGCCCAAACTCACCTACTCCAGTTACCCGTGATGGTGAAGGAAGAGGTGGGTAAGGTGTTCCTATCTTATATACTAACCCCCTCTTAGAACTTACAACCAAACCTGCACCCCCATGTAGTAGCTCCCAGGATTCCCTGAACTCCCAGCAGCCCCCCCCCCCCCCCCCACAGTCCCAAGCACCCTTTGTTAACCACTTTGGTGCCAGACATTCTGTGTTGAGAGGCACAATTGCTGAGAACAGAGCCATGGGTTGAAGGTGTTGCTGCATGATATGGAATCATTTAGCTGCAAGGGAACATAAGCCTAAAAATCAGGTCACTTGAAGCCTCTGTGTCTCTCAGAGATGCACAACACATCAGGGAGAGATGTATAAAACAAGGAACACACAGGGTTGCTTTGCTACTTGCAGGGCTCAGCAACATATTTACGACCAGTGTGTCTGCCAAATGCTCACGCTACATGCTTCGAACCCTGGCTGTGCTCGCTTAGCTCAGTGGTGTGTATATATTTGGAGAAAAATGCAGAGTAGGGTAAGTCCAACACAATCACATCTATACTGTACATTCTGAACAGCCAGACAAAATAATTCTACAGAAGTACACAATCAGAGCTTACCACCTCAATGTCAGTACTACTATTATAGCACTGATATATAACACAGTACTTTACAGGGTATGTATAGGTTATTCAATTACTCATTCAAACTTACAACCCAGTATCCTATGAAATAATGCACACACTAGGCTAATTTTAGCCAGGAGACAGACCAGTATAAAATATGTTCAGTGGCAATTGCATGAAGAAGGAACAAGAAGAGCTATGTTACACATTTTTATTGGAGGATTCTCCTGCATTTAGTAGCCCTGGAGTGTTGATTTATGCAAAATATTTTAGCACTAAAGGGATAGCTCAGCTTAAAATTAAGGTTTAGTATCACGTAGTTTTTTAATTATTTAGCTTTTATGTTGTGCTGCTGTAAAGCTATGGAATTTTAAAGCTATCTTGTTGCTGGTTCTGAATTAGCCTAGCAGCAGTTTTGATGTCTTTATGGAAGGCATAATAGAAGGCATGACTAAAAGAACAGTATTAAAAAAATAACAGTAAAGTCTCAAAACATTGTTTTACAATTGCAGCCCATGGCTAGGACATGCTGTTTTTAAAGCTTTATGTCAAACAAACGTAAAATCTTTTCCAACTTGGAAGCAGGACATAGTTAAGGTAAACTGGCCACAAGAGCAGCTGATTCAGGTGTTTCTAAAAAAAGAGTTGCTTCTGTACTCCAGGTTAGTGGGCAGCTCAGACCCAACAGGACAAAAGCTGGCCTTATACTGTTCATTGGGCTTTTGGGAAATATACTATTATTCTAAGTTTATGAAAGAATTAAAGGGAAAGATATATAAAATAATACTTGCAATTGTGGTTCATTTTTATATTTTGTGGCGTTTGAATTATTTATCTTTTTTTTGAGCAGCTTTCCACTTGAGCAGAAATCCAGCAGCTAACTTGTTGCTACGGTCCAATTTACCCTGGAAACCAGGATACAATATACAGTTTGAATAAAAGACTAAAATACTATATCCAGTTTGAATAAAAAACTAAAAGACTATAAGATATGAATATGAGAGTGCATTCATAGAATAATAACCCCCTGCATGTGAGCACAGTGGGGGTTGAGGGTGACGAGCAGTTGCCATGAAGCAGGCGCCATGGATCAAGGAATGGGGTGAGCAGGACTGGAGGGCCTAGACTAGAGGGTAGGTAGACAGGAGGTACATGCCTAGACCCCACCCCCACTGTTCCGCCCTAGGGACGTGCCTCTTCTGCCTGCTCAGGGGTGCTGCTGCCATGAGGTGAGTTGAGAAGGGGCATGCTAACAGATGTGGCAAAATGCCTCTCCTTAAAGAGCCAAAATATTTGAAATCAGAATTTTGGCTCTTTGGCGATGTGGCCAGTTGTGTAAATAAGGCCCCCACAGACCCTGCAATGCGGGGGGGGGGGAGTCACTGAGTCCTGAATGGCCCCACTGCCGCCAGGGCTGGGATCTGAGGAGACCTACAAGCGCCTGCTGCCGCTGCTGCTTCTGGGTCAGGGCCACATGACGTCACGCTAATATAAATGGTGGAGGCATCTTAAGTTCCTCATAGAGGAGTCTCAGAATGTTCCTCTGTAGGGGGCCCCCACAAACTGTAGTCATGCCACTGCCCCACGCTTAGCTTTTTCACAAGAGAGTGGGGCGAGGGGGGCTGCATTGCAAGTGTAGAGAGCGCAATACTGGCATCAACTTGGCCTAGCATACTAACCTCCTGAGGCAGCGCTGCTTCTGGTAGTTCCAGCCCTGAAGGTGAGTAATAAAAGTCCAATAGTTTTTTTGGCTGTCAGGGTAAGTGACCCCTAACAACTAGATAGCATTTTAAATTGCAAGAAAGAAATAAGGTAAAAACTATAGCAACAAAACATAAAACCGCTGAAAAGTACTTTTCACTAATATTTTTTTTAACAAGCTACATTTACAGTGACTGACAAAATAACACTCAGGTGAACAATTACTAGAATGATCTCCCTTTTATGTTAGGAGGGCAGCTGTCACCTGGCATGGCTTTGTCTCTTGAGGACTGCTCAGAAGTAAGTTACATAGGATAGAGAAAGACTTTTAAACCAGCAACTAAAATACTTGTGACCTCAGCCAACAATGAGCATTAATATAAGGATGCTCCTTCATGGCAATCTGCCTAGATCTCCCTCTAACAGCCAGTCTGTGTTCCCCAGTCATCTTCTGTGATATACATCTAGTTGTATATCTACAGAGGTGCAGGGGTTTAGTTGAGACCCCCCTTCCCATCTTTTTTGTTTCCTACATAGTTACATAGTTACATTGGGTTGAAAAAAGCCCAGAGTCCATCAAGTTCAACCCTTCCAAACCCAGCACAAACAACCTATACTGACCTATCTATATACTTACATACATAAATCATATATACCAATATCAATACTAACTGTAGATGTTAGTATCACAATAGCCTTGGACACTTTCTTTCTTTCCCTTAATTACATAGTAAAAAAAGTCCCCAATGTGCCAAATCTAAACTAATCTTGGTGTGACATGATCAGGATACATTTCACAATTATCAAGCAGATATCTTGCCACATTAGTTTAAAGATGGTTAACACATCACAAGAAAGTTCTACGAAGACATGATGCCAAGTCTCAGTCAGCATGCCAGTAACATACATACCAACTGGGCACAAGAGAGATCCCCCATTTCTCTTCAACAGGTCTATTGTACTGACACTTCAATATTCAAACCAGATTGAAGAAAAATAAATACAAAAATATCCTAGATTTCCATTCTCAAGAAGAAGAAGAAGAAGAAGAAATTTCTCTTTTTTTAGCATTGCCATCTGAATGCCTAAAAGAGAGAAGAGAAAAAAAAAGTGCTGGGAGTTACATGAACGAGATTAGTCACGCTGACTCACAAACCGCTACTTCCTCCTCATACATTCTTCTCATTCTTGTCACTGTGACTGGCCAAATTCTCAAGGCCTCTGGATGTCAGCTGCAGCTCTTCCAGTAAAGAAGGGCCCATGGGTGGGAAATGGCAAGAGCACCTAACTCTTATCACTTTTGAATGAAAACACACTAGAAGTCTTGCTTAAAATAGAATGGTGGTTGGCTGTTGGTAGGTAGCTGAGAGCTGACATCGCCATTTACCAGCACTTATTATTATTAATATAGCATGTTTCACATCACTTTACAGAGATTCTATCACATTTACATCAGTCCCTAGTGAAGCTTTAGGTGGTCATATACTGAAAGATTCCAGGGGGGCAAAATGATCGAATCACATTGACGGGATGTAGGCCGTTGGGGCGAGGACCGCATCAGTGAGCCAATGCACTCCTTGCTGACAGGATTTCTAAACCTGCCTGATCAACAGCTGCCCAATTTTTAGCCAGATAAGGGCGAAGTGACACGTTGCTACTAGTAGCAGCTACTTGTCACAGCTACAAAAACAGACAATGCTGATCATTTACTGATAACTGTCTCTGTCTGTGTTTTAACAGAGGCAATTCTCAGTATTGTCTATGGCATGGTGTTTTCTCGCATTTAGTAGCAATGCCAAGTAGCTGCTACTAGTAGCTCTGTGTGTCTTCACCCTAATGGTCGGGTAGGTCTGTCTAATAACCCCATACAGGGGCTGATAAGATGCAGATGATTAGATCTTAATTGGGATCAAGTACAAGGTACTATTTGATTACAACAGAAAAAAAGGAAATCATTTTTTGAATTATTTGATTAAAATGGAGTCTATGGGACTGGATGGCCTTCCCATAATTTGGAGCTTTCTGAATAACTGGTTTTCAGATAACAGATCCCATACCTATACCTGTATACTGCCAGTTCTCAAACGTTAAGAACTAGTTACTATAAACTGAATGGATCAATAGCTGGTGTCTATTGAACAACTTCAAAATACATATAACCACAAATTAAAGTTTTCTTTCATTCGTTAACCTGAAATGTAAAGCACTGAGATAATTTCTGTCATCCCACTCTCTTATTGTAATAATGCATTAAGGACACTTACCTTCAAGGTTTGTGCCTGGCTTTATCTGTTCCAAACCCAGGGTGTAACTTATGTGCAGCACTCTGCCCTAGGGTGGGGGTGCAGAAAAATGCACATGGACAATGTCCCAAATAACAGATAGCAGGCCATGTTGGAGGAACTAAGTAGATGATAGGGGCTGAAACCCCAATCTAGAGATAAAGTGATACAGCTTCCCTATGCCCTAATGCTAATTAAACACAGCAAAATTTACTATGGGCTTTGCTTGCCTTTTACTTTAAATAATGGTCATGCAAATTAAAGAGGTTGGTTTCCATAACCTGTGCAATTTGTGGGGAGCACAGCACTGACCATAGAAAATATTGTCCAGAAGAAGAGTTCATTGGTTTTTCAAAGGAAACTATAAGCGGCTGTCTTATGCACCAATATACAGAGCAGGTGTTCTGCAAACTCTTCTTTTTACTCACAAAACAACACAGGATTACATTCACAAGATCAGAAAAGCAATTATGCGGCAAAGTCACTGGGCTACACCTGAAACTAGTCACAAGTTTTCTTTTTACTGTTGGTTGTATTCATTTGAGTGCTTCATAAAAACTGGCACAAAGCCAGTCAGATGCCGAGAATGATAAGAATGCTGATAAAAGCACTAAAAAGGGGGCATATAAATGGTAACAATTAAATATAATTATTCAATTTCTTTATAGCTTCCCAGGTGATAATGATGATTGCACCAACCCTAAAAATATGATTAGAGGGAAATAGTTAGGACCACTATAAGGGGTTTACTTTGACTTTCTATGGTGGCTTATCAATATTATTATCATAACTTTGTAACTAAAAACCCTGTTTTTTAAAAATACATGCACTTGCATAGACACCAAATTACTAATGAAACAGGTATACTGACTGTATACTGACCCTAACCCACCAGGACTTAACCCATACCCTCTCTGGCCTCCTCCTCATCATCATGAATACCCTGATCCCAATCGGCCACTGCTGTTCACCAGAGGAGGCAGGGAGAGGGCCTGCGCAAGTGTATAAACAGAAGCCAGCAGAGAAATAGAAGCAGGCCTGGACTGGCAATATGTGGGTTCTGGCAAATGCCAGAAGGGCTACTGTAAGTTGCCATAGAGAGTCATTATTAATTGGACTGGTAGTAAACTGTTTGGGCTTCTCTGAAATGAAAATGCCAGGGCCTATTTTGAATCCCAGTCCAGACCTAGAAGGTGGGGAAAGTTTGCGAGTTTGCCAGTAGGGTTGCTAACTTTCTGGAAAAAAAATACCATCCTTCCGATATTTTTTATGCTTTTTCCTTTTCTTTAGAATCAAGCATCATTTTTGATGTCCAGGCCAATAAAATACCAGCTAGGTGGCCAAGGGCAGAGTAACCCACCACCCAGTGCCAACAAGCGCGTTTATGTGTGTGTGTTGGCTCGGGGGTTGGTTTGATAAAGATGTGCTGGTAGTGGGGTAACAAGGTCCCAAACTAGGAGTAGTTGACAAAATAGGTACATACCTAGCACCCCTCAACCGTAGCACTCTTGCATGTGCTTCTATGTATATTTAGTTCCAGCCCTGCTGCCACCTGTTAGGAAAGTGCTGCACTGCTCTGAACTTGGCCACCCTGCAGATTTTTAGGCTGGCTAACAAAACACTAACTAAGGCCAGTGACAAGACACTTTGGGCCCGATTCACTAAAGTCCGAAATAAGGAGTGCTATTTATAGCATGCATTAAAATGTTACTTATTCTTATTTTTCGCTCGATTCACTAAAAGGACACTTGTCATAATTAAGAAGCGATGTTCTTGACGTTATTTATCTTACAATGACATATTTTAATGAAAAAAACTATGCGATAAGCATTATAGGGGCCGATTCACTAAAGGTCAATAATGCTTATCGCATAGTTTTTTCATTAAAAAGCATGCGATAATTAAGTACCGATTCATCAAAGTCATTTCGCATGTGTTAATCCGCATATCGCATGCACAAAAAAAACGCATTGTGTTAATTAGCGAATAGAAATAGTACTAACGCATGATTCACAAACACATATGAAGCGTTAAACGTGCAAAATATCATGTTAATCTGTGTGAATATTAACCCTACTTGGGGCAGGCGGTACTTAAAGAAAATTGCCGTTCGTGAGCTATTGGCAACACAACATGGAGTTTGCAGTCGTATTTTTTCAAGTATATGTTGGCCCTAGAGTGATGCATCCTCCAGTTTTCAGGGAAATGGTAGTTTTCAGAAAGTAATGGTTACGTGCGTAATATATTGCGCTCTGCAAGTGTCCTTTTAGTGAATCGAGTGAAAAATAAGAAGTGATAAGATTTTTAACGCATGCTATAAATAGCACTCCTTATTTCGGACTTTAGTGAATCGGGGCCTTTATTTCTCTAGGTGAGATACTGCATACACTGAATAAAAACAACAATAATTAACTGCAATAAAAATGCATCTAGAGCTAAAAGTGAATGTAGAATCTCATATTTTCTATGACTATGATCATTTCTATGAATGCTTGGTCATTTTATTTTAGCTTTTCCCCCACTCACTATTTTACTCTTGCCTGGCCCCTTGTTATACATTGAGCAGGGAAAGACAACACAAATATCTTTGGCAGGCCTGCCGTTGGTAGTGATTATACAATACATTTTGTTTATTTTTGTCTATTTAACATAAATTCGTAAAACTTGTCTATTACTCATCATCCCATACTGCTGCAAACGTTATTTCTGGCACATTTCAAGTTTTTTGGCTCGCATTTAGGTTAACTCCATAATCTGCTGGAAATCTTACAGATTATTTTGGCAAATGACAAAACTAATAAATAAATGATAAATAAAGTAAATATTAGCAGTGTGGCCATTAAATAGTAATACATCAGTTTCATATAATTTTTATTATTATCAGTTACTTCACTCAAAATAATTGTACAGGTATGGGATCCCTTATCCAGAAACCAATTATTAAAGTTCGGAATTACGGAAAGGCCATTTCCCATAGACTCGATTATAAGCAAATAATTCTAATTTTTAAAAATTATTTCATTTTTCTCTGTAAAAATAATACTTGATCCATACAGGTCCATACCTGTATAAGTATTATACACTGATGTCACTGAATCACAGCATTTTTACCGTACATGAAGAGACTCTCTGGGTCAAGATATAAACTGTCTTTGGGGCAACTTTTTCAAAATAGTTTAAAAAAGTTTAGAGCTTAATACACAAAAACTCACCCATGTTCTCTTCATTCCTATGGGATTTTTTAGACGCGTATTGATCAATGGGTTAGAGTTCACCATTTGATAAATACGCTTCTAAAAATCCTAAAGGAAGGAATAAAAAGTGGGTGAGTTTTTATGTATTAAGCTCTAAACTCACATTTTGAAAAAGCTGCCCCAAAGTGTGGACATAGAGTGGAGGCAATAACATCTGATAAAATATATAAGCACCAAGAACTCTGCAAAGGCAGAAGTAACTGACGTTTAGTAAGCCTGCTGTGGCATTTATTCTGTTGCATGCCTTAGTAAATAACTGACAAGTCCTACTTGGATTATCTAAAAGTGTTTGATACAACTTAGTCATTTCCTCAAGGTTTGCATATGATACTTTAAAATACTTTTACTAAAAGGTCATATGAATAATCTTAAAATCTATGTATGCAAGTTCACTAAATAGGTCTTTAAGAAAACTATGGTTCTCCAGTAACTGCTCCACAAAGCATCCTGCCTGATACTTCCCACTGGGCCACTTACTCATGTACAGTCTCCACTACTTCCTGTTCAAGCACTGTCCTTAATCTTTAGCCTTTCATTTTAGTGACAACAACACTAAATTATTACTGGGTGCCCACCAAAATGAGAAAACCTGTTGTCAGAATGGAGGGGACAGTGGAAAGAATGAAGCCAGAAGTAAAGGACTAGAGACTGATGAAAGTGACAGGGGAAAGAGAACATAACAGAGAAGATATGGGGAGCACAAACGTGATGGTAAGCAGTGATTACCAGTGTCGGACTGGCCCACTGGGATACCAGGAAAAATCCCGGTGGGCCCAGGTGTCAGTGGGCTCTTCTGCTTTTGACCATTTGGCCTGTTTCATGGTCATTCCCTATTTCTGAATGGGAACAAAGAGGAGAAATAATTGGAAGGATAGATGCTAGCATGTAAATAAAAGAGACTAGGAGAATAAAGAGGTTGGGCGAGGAAAGGAGGAAAAATATTTTAGAGAGTGGGCCTATGGTCTAAGGTTTTCTGGTGCGCCCCTAAGGTCCCAGTCCAACACTGGTGATTACTGTTCAATTCTATTCAATCTCCCTTACCTGCACAATTCTGGACCTATGCTTCAAAGGAGAATGCAAGTCAAAATTTAAAAAGCATGCTGCCCAATAGTCCTCCTATTGTTTAGTAAAAACACCACACTTTTGGCTCACCTAATCTAATATTTACTCACACTTACTTCACATTTTCTAGAACAGGCAGCCATCTCTAAAAAGGTATTCTCCCTTCCTTTCCCTCCTTGCTTCATACTGCACATGTGTTTCATTCCCTCCCCCCCTCCTCTCTGCCAGATCCGCTTCTGATTGGCTGGTGGGCATGTGTAGCTCAGAACAGGAGACAGGATCAAGTTACACACATGCTCAGAGAATAGGAAGGCTGCCGCTGGCACCTACAGGAAGGGAAGAGAGATTTCAGTGATGTCACTGTAGGCTTCACACTGCTGTAGGCTGCCAGCACCATATCTCAGAGAAGCAAGCAGGGATCTGGGAATTTAGATATGCAGTAAGTACTTAAAAAGAATGCCTTTAGACTTACTTTTAATTTATATTAACCTTTCATTGTCCTTTAAAGAGCTATAAATACTGCACCCAACCTGTAGGAAATGCACCCAACCTGTACCCACATCTTCCTGCTCCACATGTTACTTTAGCATGTAATTGTGGTTCCACAACACATTTCCACAACAGGAAATGTTGGGGAGCAGAGGATTGTACCTCCCCAATCTGACTTGAACCCAGACCTGCAACAGCTGCTCAAATTTCAACCCGAGCAATTACTACATTTAGCAATTGTGAGGGGAAATCTATGCAAGTAGATTACGTATAAAGCAACTGGACTTTCTGAGATTTTTTTTAAAAAGAAAGTTGCTTTAGACTTAATTCTACTAGTTACTGTATATCATAGCCTTGATGAATAAAAATCTTCATAGACCTTTGCGACATCAGTACATCAGTAATGGCAGAGGATCAGAGTCCTACATGTATTGATCTGCAGCACACCCCTGGGAAACCATTGCTAGGCTCGCCTGGGTAACAAATCAATTACACATTAGTCAAATACATTTTTATAGTAACTAACAAAACCCTGAGAAAAAATCATATTAGTCGACTATACTGTTCATTTTTCTGCCCTTAAAATAACAACGTGTGACGCCTGATCGGCAGATGCATCGGTTATAGAAACCCAGCTAACACTGCTGATCAAATTGCACATTAGGGCCAAAAGGTGATACAGCAACACAATAGTCTTACCTTGTAACTTTGCCTCCCCTATACCCAGTTATATGGCTCGCAGCTTTCATACACATATCTCTGCAATGCTGTCTTGCTGGATTCTTCCTAACAAGTAGGGATGTTTTCTTTTATCTTTCTCACAGCCAGGACTTAAAATAAATTTACATCCTTGCCAAGGAGAATCCTTTGTGGGAAAAAGAAATTCTCACAGAAATTGGGAGATGCTTCCCATCAGAGTCAACAACTAGTAATAAAATAAAGGATATGACATAGTGAAATGAAGTCATGAACTGACTACACATGGGAAGATAAATGTGGAAAATTAAAACTGTCAGTAGGGATCCGAGCAATGCCTTTTGGAAGGGCACTACACTCATAGAAGAAAAAGTAGAATGTCAAAACTGATTTTACCAGAGAGAAATCACCCTTTGTTAATCTCTTCACTGACAATGGGTTTAACAAATATATTTAAAAAAATTGCAACTTACACAATCTTTTTTTCAATTAGCAGCCACATAGACTACACATAGAAGTATTATATCCCCATAAGAAAGAAGCCTAGAAGCCAGCAACACATAACGATGCATCAGGTTTTGGCACAGTGTTTGGTACAGTACACTAGAATTGCTGACCATGACTACCACATATGTATTGCTGCCTTAAGGGCATTAAAACTCATTAATCTCTCCATTGAGCCAAATACTGCCATGGATCTCTGGACTCTGTTTAGGAGCACAAAGACGTGTGGCTTAGTGATGTGCGGGTTGGAAATTTTCCTTACTCCACCCACCCGTACCTGGCCTTTTTGAATAAAGCACGGCCTAAACCCCACCATTATTATTATTATTACTACATGCCTTGGTGGAATTCTATAACTTTAAAGCTATTACAATAGAGAAATCCCATGCTGATGGTGAAACATTTTTATGTAGCCTTGATGGATGCCCCCATTACCTACAGCACTGTCCAATCAGCCTGTGATTAAGTGTTCTTTTCAAAATCTGTCAGGCTGTCTGCTTCACAGTAGCCACTTATGTTTTTATATTTTATGGAATAAAGAGAAGGATTGTGGCTTTTTCCCTTTTTTCTGTTGTGTTACAGCAGTGGAGCACTGAGTGAACATGGCCCACACCCATCTCTAGTTTATTCCCTGGACACTGTGAAGGCACATAGGAAGGGGTGAGTCTGTGCAGAAATCTATATTTTTCCACAGCCTTGATGGATCCCCCCATTACCTACAGCACTGTCCAATCTACAACCCCACATTTTACATAATGGGGATTATGACACATGAATGAATTCAGCTGACCCTTGAGGCCAGAACAGGTTAACCAAAAGAATACTTTTTTCTCACTCAGTAGAAAGATTCCCAAACTATTTATGAGAACTTAAAAAAAGGGTTCTATGAAAATAACTATTTATACAATACATTTGGAAGTATAACAGATTTGCCAAAAGAAAAATTGAACTGGGCACAGATAGAACTTACACTCAGCCCAGTATACAGAAGTGAAGCTATTAACCCAATATATAACTGGAAGAAGGTAAGGCAGCTACTGAAAAAAAAATAACAAGCAAACCAAGCACATCAGCTTCTCCAGACTGATCTGGAAGGTGAAGGTGGATTACATCTAACCGGGCACACTTGTGTGTGAAAAGTTCAAATTTAAAGGTTCATTAAATATAATGATATCCCTACAATTAACTCTAATAGGAAATAGACCTGTCGCTATTGAGTTGCTAGCTAGAGTTTTGTTTGGCCATGCTTAGCAAATATAATTTGTGGAAATCATTAATTGGCCTTACGTTCCTGACTCATGGCCCAAGTAATGAGAACCGTCTTTCACGTCGTTTCATTGAACTTTTTCCATTGGGTCATAAGCTGCACTCACTTCTTTGTGATTCAGTCATCAGCTGTATTGAAAAACAAGAAAACTAAATGAAGCAATCTCAAAGGTTCTGATCTCATGTGCCAGAGGCTGGAAGTTAATATTTTATCCCCAGAGAAAGTGTTTCCCTAAAATAGTTATACTTGCTAAAATCTGTTGAAATACATTTGTTAAGATGTTAAATCTAATGTTATACTGATGACAAATATTTTTTGTAAATCCACATCTGAGAATATGTCAGTAATGGAATACCCAAAGAACAGTAATAGGTCTTCTTAAAGGGGGACCTGTCACCCTAAGAAATAATTAAATATAAATAAATAAAATTCTTTTCTATTGTGTTTGTTAAGCAAAATAAACTTCACTTACACTGTATAAATAATATAAATCTTGTTTCCATCAGTCCTGGAATTACACAATCACAGCAAATAGGCAGCTGCCATTTTGTGGACACTGTTATTAAGACAAGCTTTGTATCACCCCAAAATCTTGTGTATGTGCCAGAATGGGGGACCAGATGCTCAGGCCCATGCACTGGCTACACAATTAAATGGTTAGGGGGAGGGGGAAAGTGTGAGCTGAATTGAAAGTTAAAGTACTTGTCTGCCCCGCCTCTATGCCTAAGGCATAGAGGCGGGACAGGCAATATATGATTGACAGCTGGGATTTTTAAATGCCTTTATAATGGGTTTGGATGTGTTAATATAAAAATGAATTTGGGTTTCTTGTTTAATTTGAAAAGGGCTGGGTGACAGGTCCACTTTAAGCCTAGCCAGCGGTTGCTGAAATATCATCCTTCTCTCACTGTTAATTGTAGTTGGTACCTTCACTGCTGTGTGCCAAATAAGTTTACTGGAAGATCAGTCATTAATTTTAGCACTGCAATGTACAAAAAATGCTAGAGAAGTTATCTGTGGCTAAAGTAATGTTTCTTTATCCAAACAGAGTGTGCTGATGGGCTCTCTATTTCCCAAAGTAAGGCAATGTGTATCCCTATAAAGTCCAAACCAATACAGAAGTAAACACTCTTGAGACACAGAGATCACACCAAAAATGATTCCAGCACTTAAGGGCGAGGCATAGGGCGGATATTTTCGGCAAGCAGAAAAGTGCTTTCCGAAAATACCGCCCTACGCCTCCTTCATGTTCCTGCGCCCGAATGAATGGAATACGCTCGGGTGCCGGCACATGTAGCCGAAATACGCATAAAAACGCAAGACTTTCAAACTCTCGTGTTTTTATGCGTATTTCCGCTACATGTGCCTGCACCTGAGCGTATTTTATTCATTCGGGTGCAGGCAAAAGTAGGAGGCGTTTTTCCGCTTGCTGAAAATATCCGCCCTATGCCTCGTCTGACTTCAGCCTATTGCAATGTTTGTAATGATCTCTCCAGCAAATAATGAGATGGTTGTTTTGTAGATTTCCAGGGCCTGGAAGATAATTCAATTGTAAAAAACAAAAATTGAAAAAGAAATTGGAAAGTTGCTAAGAACAGGGCATTCTATAACATACTTGGGGTTGCCACCTGCCCAGTTTTTGGGAGATAGCCCAAAGTTGCCTGTGCCATTGATGAAATTGTGTCGCTCATTAGCTTTTGTTGTTTGTCAACTCAGTTGGGAAACCAGCAGTGTGAGAGATTGGAGAGCAGGCATTGGGCATAAGAACATGGTTAAAAAAGTTTCATACTGGCAAACTCTTACTCTACATAAATTTCTCTCAATATTTTGAGGTTTGGTGTATCCTGAGTGGCAAAGCATTCCAATCTCCCCACTGTATGACTTCATGAACAGGCTATATGTTTCAGAATCTGTAACTCCATTTTATAATCTTTCATAAAATCATACTACAACTTGTCCCACTGTGGTGTGGATACTATCTTCATTACACAACTAGGTCTAACCTTGTTTGACCCTTAGCATCATGTGTCATAGAATTAGTGTTGCCCCCTTTTCTGTGGCCCCTTACAGGCCCATGAGGTGGGACTGAAAATGGGTGGGGTTATGACACGGAAGCAGAGCTGCTAAACTGTCGGGAAAACCGGAGCGAGCTGTAGGGTGGGAGAGATAATGAGAGGGATGTAGGCTGAGTGAGGGGTGGGATGGAGGCAGAGTGGGGGCAGAGGCAGAATATTGTCAAGTACATTGACAATAAATTTGTAATACCAGCCCTAGCCCTGGCTGGTATTTTACTGACTAGGCATGTGAAATACTGGCCGGGTGGCAACCCTATGTAGAACCCAAGGCATCCGCATAAGGGCACCATTAGGCCAACACTGTAAATACAACAGCCCCATGATCTACTATAATCCATGCTGTGCCACGTGTTTACAAATGACAAGAAACACAACAAGGGACTACGACACACAAAGAGTTAATCAATCAGTCGAAAAATCTTTCTTTTGAATCATTAACTGTAAAAAGTGTTTCTATTTAACTAACCCAACGTTGCTTTAAAAAGATAATGTATTAAATATTGAATTGATCATAAACCAAACCAAAAGCTGTAATGGAATTCTGCCGATTTGATTCACCAGGTCATGAGCTTTAGCACAGGCTAAAGCGAAAACCACATAGAATACCTTAGCATGACGTGATGTTTTACTCATGGGAAAACAACTGACCCTTTTACAAAAGCCATTCCAGAGAACCATGCAATACAAACACAGCTACGATACAACCCAATCCGGCCTCTACTGTCCTGCCAATCTAACACCCCTCAAATCTGGTTTTTCATTGCTTGTTGCATTTTTTATATTTCAAGATATGTATAAATATATATATACATGATACGCAGGGTCAGGGCTATGTTTATATAGAGACCAGTAATAATACATGTAATTGAGAAGTATAACTGAAACCGCTGTGATTTTTTTAAAGGGCTTTTGGTTACACAGTAACTGAAAGACTTTGTGTTTTCTCTTTTTTAAAACGTTTCACTGACAAGGCGGATCCACTTGAAACCAAACTCTTGATGTTAAATTAACATTTTAAGGATCACTGGTCAATTACTGTACCCTCCATAGTCCTGTGAGCAAGAGAGATGCAAGTTAGCAATGAAAAAAAACTGAATGAACAAAACATAATTGTACATAAGGGAAAGTGACCTAAACCCTCTTTGCCCTGATCTTCCCTCGGCTGTTTCTCCCTTGCAGCCACATTTATGTGCTGTTGCCTAGTAATAAAACACAGCTCTCCCAGAATGCTACAGTGGTCTTATGAATCATGCTAAGAGAATTCTGGGAGATGTACACAAATGCAACAATTAAATCAACATGAATTATAGGCTTTTCTCAGATTCAGAATAGGGTGTGATCAACTACTAGTTTGGTGGATGCCTATTTATTACTAAGATTAACAAATTTAAACAAAATACCCGTCGTACATGATTAACAAGTAACAGTTATAATGTTTCCTACACACAGATGCAGCTCTACAATTTTTTAATCATTATCCCCAAGCAGAGTTGGACTGAGATGGCAGGGGCCCACCAGAAAACCCTGGTATCCTGGTGGGCCAGTCCGACACTGTCCCCAGTTGCTTTTATGCAGGTCATGGAACTCCTTGGTGACATCTAATATCCTCATATTTTACAACAGGGGATCCATTATTTACTGTAATACATGTTAATCATAGGACATGTTAGTCTGTCATGTAACAGAAATTATATCACTAAGGATATATTTAACATGTTATTCAGGCCTTGTGTTTTATATATGTATTAGGTACATAAATGTTACACTGTATTTCTTATACTTAGAAACAACTATTTTTATCAGAAACAAAAGATATAAACAAACCATTGTCCCTTTAATCACAGCAAGCAGGGAGGCATCAATTTGTGGACAATGTTATTAAGGCAAGTTTTGGATTATCACCTGATAATCTTGTTTATTCAGCAGAATAAATACCCCCCCCCCCCCCCGCCGGACATCCTTCCCTACACGTTTGTGAATGCATCAATGGTGGACATCGGCAGCAAGGGAATCGCCAACAGGGTCGGGTCTGGGCCGCTGGGGCCCACCGGATATTTTCCCAATGTCCCGGCGGCCAAGTCTGACCCTGGCTGCTGGGGTCAGTGACCCTCATTTGAAAGTTGGAAAGAGGTGAGTAGGGATGCACCGAATCCAGTTTTTTGGGTTTGGCCGAACCCCCGAACCCACCCTGATGGATTCAGCCGAATGCCGAATCCAAATCCTAATTAGCATATGCCAATTAGGCTCGGTAGGGGTTAAATTTTCCCCCCTAACATGTAATCCTTTCGAATGCGAATTAGCATATGCTAATGTACGCTAATTAAGATTTGGATTCGGTTCAGCCAGGACCGTGGATTTGGTCAAAACCGAACCCTGCCCAAAAAGGCCTAATCCTGGGAGAATCCCAAACTGAATCCTGGATTCGGTGCATCCCTAGTGGTAAGTACATTCAACAGAGTGCTCCAGACTCATCTGCAGCACAATTTATAATACAAAACTGTTAGGTGCAGCGTTAAGTAACCTCTGAGCAAAAATATAGCACTCTATATGCCACTTTTACCCTAATATAGCAGAGCCACTGCGCAGGGATTTAGCATTCCAAACTGCATAGCGGCCATATAGGTGCCATGTTATAGGTGTCCCTGAAGTGCAATGTCATAATAAAGCCCCTAATTACAACTTCAGTTAGAGGGTTTAATGCAGACAGACAAATTGCCTGTGCTGTACTGTGGTTGTCCTTAAATAATTAAATACAAGTCAAGTGGATAATTAAGTGGTCAAATGTTTATTTAAAAAAAAAAACAAAACAAAGCAACAATTGCCGAAAGCTGGCTATAGCTGTTGTTTATATGGACAATACAGTTCAATCTACATGCTTGTGCAGTGACAGAGAAGTCACTATAGTGCGGATTCATTTTTAAATTAATGTAATGTTCGTCCCTGGAGCAGCAGGTTGCAGAAACTGAGAAATGAAACAAGTAAATAAATAAATATAAATCACAAAGCCACTTGGTTTCAAAGTCCTGTTTCTTGGTATATAATGTGGTTATGTTGATTTTATTTCTCTTGGCTACATCTTCCCACCCTCCCTCTCCTGCAGTAATGCTTCAAGCCTGGAGAACTTCCTAAAAGCATCCCTTACAATGGAAAAAATACACTCCAATCTGGCACAGCAAAACGGCATGAAAGTGCTGACAGTGTCTTTTTATAAGGATTTTTTTTTTTTACAAAGCCACAAGACGATTACATTGTAAAGACAATATGTGATATGTACATGCACCTGGTTCCTGCTATTCTACTGACAAGACTGACTCCAGCTCATCAAGGAGATAATGATCTAGTCATGGCAGTTTATAGATTCTATTTCACTTTACACCAAATGGTATAGCAAAGATGTTACTAAGAGTAACAGTAGCTAATATATATATATATATATCATTTAGGAAATTATTTAGCAACTATTTTTTTATGAGCAATAATGATACCCAAAGTAGATTAAAAAGACGGGTGGCTTCTAATCGCCAATTGTAATGTTGATTACCAGTTTTGTAGTAACTCAGAATATTAGATTTACCAACGTGGCTCATAAACCAGCACTGTATTTACATTTAACTCAAAGCTGCTTCTATTACAGGCACTTTGTAGATAACAAGTTATCTAATGCCAGGCAGTGTCATTCCATGGCTACTAAAGAAAATAAAGCTCTGTATATATAGCATTTTCAGGTGCCTGGTAAGGCCTCACCTTGAGTATGCAGTGCAGTTTTGGGCTCCAGTCCTTAAGAAGGATATTAATGAGCTGGAGAAAGTGCAGAGACGTGCAACTAAACTGGTTAAGGGGATGGAAGATTTAAACTATGAGGTGAGACTGTCGAGTCTGGGACCTGTTAGCCGGAATCCCGTTATCCAGAAAGTTCTGAATTATGGGAAGGCCTACTTCCATAGACTCAATTATAAGCAAATTAATATAATTTTTAAAAATGATTTCCTTTTTCTCTGTAATAATAAAACAGTACCTTGTACTTGATCCCAACTAAGATATAATTAATCCTTATTGGATGCAAAACAATCCAATTTGGTTTAATTAATGTTTAAATGACTTTTTAGTAGACTTAAGGTATGGAGATCCAAATTACAGAAAGACCCCTTATCTGGAAAACCCCAGGTCCCGAGCATCTGGATAACAGGACCCATATCTGTATATAGTTTATATATGTGAGTGTACAGATACAGTAGGTGGGTATGAGTGTGTGTATATATGTGAACTGGGATTCGTTTGAAGGGGTTAAACTTGATGGACTTTGGTCTTTTTTCAACCCAACATAACCATGTAACTTTCCAGCCAGTAGGGTTTTGGAGCTCAGCAATGCCCGCTCAGTAGTCAATTCATTTCTGATTAATGGACAGACTGATGTGACTGTTTCAATGGTTAAGAAAATGTTAATAACTGAGGGAAAAAAGTTGACGTCAGGATTTAGTACTTCAGGATTCCCATTTTGAAATGAAGAAACTGAAGTATTTTGTATTGTACTAAAATATACTTTGCAGTTTGAAACTGAATCAAAATCAAACATCCATCATGGCTATATTTAAAATAACAGGCATTTTTGCCTAGAAACTCAATTAGTAGTTCTACTGTAGTATATATAGACAAATAGCAGAAAGATTATCATCTGTAGTCTTGTGTCCTCTGTGAGCTTCTTAGTAATTCTGGTGCAAGCTGTGCAGAACGTTAGGGTCACACAGAATGGGTTCTTGGTTCCTAGCCTGGGGTCTCTTTTCCTTTGATTGCTCCAGATTTCTAAATCTACTTTTAAATTATGTGCTGCTTTATGGTCTGTACACAAATATAGCAGATATCTATTCCTCTACATATGTAGAGGCTGAGTAAAAGTCACATTTTCTACTAGGACTGTCAGGAAAGTGATAGAAATCATACGAAGAACAGAGGCCCAGGAGAGAATGTTATCCAGGAATTATAAATTACAACATAAGAAGGTAAAAATATATAATCTGGGACCCCTTATCTGGAATATCTGGGATTAAACAGCTTTCCGGAAATTCAGAGCAACCAATCAGAAGCAAGTGTTTTAGTCTCATCTGCTGCCTCCTCTCTTTAGCTCCAGGTCAGTAAAAAAGAAGAAAGAGTCCAAAATCATCTCCAAAATCAGCTATGGAATGAGTTTTCCTGAGTTTGGGAGTGGGTTGTAGGCTTACACACAAGTTTTGGAACATGCTGGATCTTCAAAGGACCTTTACAAACACTTTAAAAAGTATAAGGAGTGTGACACGCGTTGAATAAACCATTCCAGGCTATTGGTGTTACAATCTGTAGTTTAGAAGCCCACGGGCTGCAAAGGAACCAAGCTCCTAAATGTAGCTAACACCGGTGTTCCCCAATGCCATTTTGGAGCCCAGGAAATTCTGCTGCAGGATTGGCAGGCACCCTACACACAGCAGAGGGTGATTTAGTAACGCAGTGCAGATTGCGCACAGATGCAAGAAAGCAGTAGGCTGCGTGCAGAAAGCCCTGTGGACAGATGCGTCAAAAGGTCATATAGCTCCCTAGTCTCCCAGGAAGTCTTACATTTTTCCTATGGGGGAGGGCCTAAAATAACTCCTAAAGTGTCTCAGCTTTCTTATTTTTGTGTTGTGCACCAATGTAACTGAGGGTTAATTAAGGTCAACCCCAAAATTTCTATTATGACCAAGAACATGAAATTAACACACAATCTGATTATCTGGTCCTAAACAATGTCCTAAAGCACAGTCACACAGCCTCCAGCCTTCCCTCCAACTTGCACAGTTCAATAGTGTCTAATATCCCATCCATCACACTATGTATATAGCATCTCAGCAAGGCAGCCAACCGTGTTGAATATAAATCAAATCACGAAGCATGGTACCAGACTTTAGGGTTTCTGCCCCACACATTTTTCTGTATATTGCCTAACATCTGCAAACATATCAAGCTACACTATCAAGATGTTTAATATCATTTTACAGTTGCTGTAAAATATAGAATATAAACTTGAAAATGTAGCTGAACATGTAATTTGCTTAAAAGCTCTTTCATCTAAAACACAGTGTTTCCAGATTGATAGATAGGCAAGCCTATTCTTGTTTTTCTGGAAGAATTCCATTTCTGTAGTGTAATTGAGGAGTTTTAGAACTAAAAAGGGATATCAGTGGCTGATAGCTCATTATCGAAGGCATTACGGTTTGATCTATGACATATAACATCCACTGCTAAGCGCAAAGGGTTTAGATAGCCAGGACAGCAAATCTGTTTGTGTTCAGGCTTTTATTGCTGTGAATGACTTTCTGAAGCCATGACATAATGTGGATGATTATGTGTAATTCCCTGCCAGCTGGATAAATAGATTTGCAGGTGCACTAGCACAGACATTTGCCAAAAGGAACAAAAAAAAACTTGGATCCCAGATTGTATTTCAGTTCATTCCAAGAGTACAAAGTGCACAAACTCTTTAAAAGACGAATCCCATGCTACATCCTTCACTGTAGTTGACTCCCTGATCTTTGAAGCATTCAATGTCAAATGTGATATGGAAGAAAAGAGAGCACCTAATAAATCTGTAGCTACTGTTTATGCAGTCCAATATGGCATGTGTTAAGCTATATATATATATATATATATATATATGCACAGGTCACCAACAGCAAAGGTCTAAGGTGTCCAATGAAATGTCACTTTAGGGACAGCGTTAAGTGTCTAAGTCTCTATAAATGTACTTCATGTATTCCTTTTATTTATCAGGTGTTAAGCAATGTAAGAGTTATACAATGCAGGTATGGCATCTGTTTTCCAGAATACTTGTCACATGGAGTTTTCCAGATAAGGGATCTTTTAAAAATGTAGATCCCCATACTTAAAGTCTGCTAAAAATGAATTGAACATGAAATAAACCCAATCGGATTGTTTTGCTGCATATATGGATTCATGTAGCATAGTTACCATAAAGTGCAAGCTACTGTTTTATTATTACAGAGAAAAAGGAAATAATTGTAAAAAATTAGAATTACTGTCTTAAAATAAATCTTTAATCTGTAGGAGCTTCAGAATCCCCACATTCCCACTATAGTAGAATAAATAGTTCTGTTAAGCAAAACCACACATTATCAAACCATTTTATAAGGGGAATAATAATTACCGATTATGAAATTTATAGGCAAGATTTGGCCAAATCCTAGAACTTTCTGTAGGATTCATATTCACCTAAATCCTAAATGTTAAGCCAATCTGATTGGATTGACAATCTGAAGTTCTGGAAAATGCTGATATAAGGTGTCTTAGACCAGGGGTCCCCAACCTTTTACCCGTGAACCACACTTAAATGGAAAAAGTGTTGAGGAGCAACACAAGCATAAAAAAATGTTCCTGGGGGTGCCAGTAAGAGCTATAATTGGCTACTTAATAGCCCCTATTTGGACTGGCAGCCTACAGGAGGCTCTGCTTTGCATTATACTTTCTATGCAACCAAAACTTGTCTCCTTACCAAAAACTTGTTGAGGCCACTGGGAGCAACATCCAAGGGGTTGGTGAGCAACATGTTTGACACTGTCTTAGACAGTCACTACTTTGTGGGCTAGTGAGGGGTTGTGTGGGCCTCTGCGGATTTGAACTGCTAGGGCCTGTTTTGTACCAGTCTGGGCTGCCTTAAAGTCATGTGGTTTAAAGCTATGGACAACTGAATGCAACAATCACTTGTGAACAATCACTTTGATGAGATTTTTTTAAAAAAGGGTTTCAGATTTAGTTTAGAAATTTGTCCCCTGTGGTTAAATCTGGGCAACTGTGGGAAACAAATCTGCCTACAATGCTTTACAAAAGCGATAAATTAAATTTCTGGTGTTTTCTAGTTTCCTCCTAAAAAAAAGTTTTCAGTTATAATTTTATTTGGATTTTTTGCTCATGTACTAAATTTTTTCTGGTGTTGCCAAGACAATGTTTGTACAGATACAGCCAAGTTCCTTTATCGTGTTGTTGCGTTATGTCTCTTCCTGTTAACGCAGGGAAAAAATACCATAATTCGCCGCATGGTCTATAGGTTTTTTTTATTGTGTTTTGCGTGCAATTGTTTGCACTCCAGCACCATCCAGAGGCAGGATTTAACACTCAAAAATGGTTTCTGGACATGGTAAGATAAAATGTGAAAACTTACTGGTTGCTTCTGTATATTACTGGTAAATGGAATGTATTTTTTGATGATGTGGGGGCATGATAATGCAATCATCCAGATATCTATGTATTACATATTTATGGATGAGGGTTACAGTTTTCATTGGATGCAGTGTTCCAGCATGTACAGGTGGCTAGTTTCTCAAGTAATAAGGTATGTATACTTGTCCCTAATGAAGGAGCAAAATAAGGGTGGAAATGTGTATAATGATGTAATTTTTTAAAATAAATCAGTTTTCATAAGTGTGTAATGTTCCTTCTGAGCAATTAACATCTGAAGTTATCTGAGTTCAGCCAAGGTTCATCCTAGACAAATGGAGAACCCAGGCACACATCCATGAATTCCTTATAAGTTGTTTACCTTATTTAATTAATGTTGAACCTGAAATGCCACAATACTTTTATTTTAAAAAAATGTTCCCATTGTATATTTCCAAAGGGCATATTAATAGGTAAATGCAAAATGTGCTGTGTTCCTAAAGTAATGCTAGAAGTTGTATGGCGGTGCAGCCCTCAGGTGTGCGGACTAAAGTCAATTTGGCAAACTTTGGCATACATGGAATTGAACTCCCCATAGCAGGCACATAGCAGTCAAGTTAGTCTTTACTATCCCCTCCTCAGCAATTGGGCTCTCTACATGCAGGCTTTGCATCAATCTTACAAACGTCATCTAATAGGGTCCCCATGCTGTTTAGGTCTCCATAATCTCTTTTCTAATGTGAAATTGCTCCCTATAATAGGAAAAGGTAATACATCAAGTCACATGAAAAGCAATATTTGGGTTGCAAAGCTGATTCTGCAACTTAATTTGGGTCCCTGGACAAACAGGTTAAAAATCCCAGATCTAGGTAAAAGAAACATGAACCAAAGATATACTAGACATAACTACCCATCAAAAAACCCAAACAACACCATCTCAAAGCCTGCATGTAGAGAGATAAA
Source organism: Xenopus tropicalis (assembly GCF_000004195.4). Taxonomy (NCBI): domain Eukaryota; kingdom Metazoa; phylum Chordata; class Amphibia; order Anura; family Pipidae; genus Xenopus; species Xenopus tropicalis. The sequence goes on along the minus strand of NC_030681.2, from coordinate 39,960,488 downwards.
TTGCTGAGAGTTAGTAACTTAATTATTTGAATAACAATGCAGAATTTGTAGAATTTGCAGAATTTTAGTATGTTATAATATGTCTACTTTATCAACTTTGCGATTGGTCTTTATTTTTTTGAATACTTCTACCTTTTTAAGCTTTCAAATAAGGACCGCAGACCCCGGCAGCCAAAAACTATTATTCTGTGAGGTTACAATTTTATCGTTATTGTAGCTTTTTCTTTCTCATCCTTTTATGCAAGCCCTTCTCATAAGTAAGAGCCTATTAACCAGATAGCTACTAAACTACCAAGCTAATAGTTAATAATAAAAAATGAAGCCCAGCTGTAAAATTGGCTCCGAATATACATGTCTACATCATACTAAACCTTAATTCAAAGGTGAAATACCCCCTTTATGAACATTTCTTATTCAATGGGTGGGTATGCATCAAAGTGATAATAAGCCAATATAAAACTGGAGTGGAATTTGTTGCATCTCCCAAAATATTCACAAACTGCTATTTCCATTTCTGTGACTTTAGGGGTTATGTAATAAAAGGCACTAAGTTTGCCCAGGAACAGTAACCTACAACAACCAATCATCATTTAGAATTTACTGGTCACCTGTTTAAAAGCAAATGCCATATTGGTTGCTATGGGTTACTGCTATTGGGCAAGCTTAGTGCCTTTTATTACATATGGGGGTTTAAAAAGATATTTTTTGGATTTTTTTTTGTCAAATTTTGTCTCAAATTTTGTGAATTCACCCCACTGAGTGGAAGCTAATGTGAATTTCTGTTTTCAAAATTGTTTCCCTTTAGCAGTGTACAGAGGTTTAATATATATTTTTATCATTCATTTATGAAGCAATAAATAATCCTAAAACGCCATTTTTTTAATATTAGCAAGTGTTACAAGTGGATTTCCAGATGGAAATGGAGATAAATGCAACTGAATGGGTTCAGTTTTTCCATAGTAAATTTAACCAATTTTAGCTCCATCATCAATCATATTTCTTCTTTAATGTACTCAGTAAAGTGAGTGCTGACATTAAATTTGATTTTATTTATTCAAATGATTTCTTCAGGGGCTCAAGAATAAACTGACAATTAATATGCTTGTCTATTTATCAGTAGAGAAGTTACGCTGTGCTTAGTCATAAACGACCCATGTTTCAGTCATCCAGTAAAATTCCTCCCACACAATATATCACACTCTTAGTTACAACGTGAGACAGCACTTTCTGTAACATTATTACTGCACTCTCAAACTCTCTGGCTGACCTACACCTCGGACTGCAGAAATCACTTTTAGATACATTTATAATTGCATTTCATTCACCTTATAATGAATGGTGGATATGTCTGTATAGCAATTTTCCATCAAGACGCGTTAAATGTTACAAAAAGGTTTCAAAACTGATTTTACAGCCGTGTTATTAGTACATATGTTGGTTGCATTCATTGGTGGTGCAATTTTGTTTCCCCAGCAGGATTACTGTTACGGCATAATAGACAGATAAATACGTGCCAGTGATAGCGTAGTACTTTCCAGTAGACCTGCCAACTGTAAATTGCAGTTTTAAACAGAAGAACGTGAGGTCCCTCACACCCACAAATGGTCAGACACCAGCATCTGTTACTACTTAGAATTAAATAAAGAAAAAATAGTAGAGATTCTCAAGGCAGTAGCGAAGGTATTGCATGTTACTATGTCATCTGTGCCGTGCTGAATAGAATTGTATAGTAAGGGAAAGGCTCTTTTTTTTTAAAAAAAAAAAAAAGGTAAAATCCTTACAAATATATAATTCAATAAGCTAAAACCCACCAATTAGACAGGTATGGGATATATTATCTGGGATGCTTCCGATCTGGGGTTTCAAAAGAGAGGGATAAAAGTGGTCAATTATGACTGCACAATATCCCTGCAGTTGCTGCACAAAAGATCCCATTCAGTAAAGGCATTAAAAGGTGTTCCTTGCACTTCCATATAGTTGTGTGACGGTGGCAGTAACTCCAGGGTTTTCACAATGGCCTGTATCAAGCATTACAGGACACTTGCGCCCAAAGAATTGGGAATGCAACCAACATTTTCTGTTTAGCGCAGCTGTACATATGAACCAGAACTGCATCAGCACAGCTCCCCCTGGTGACCAAAATAATGCTGCAAGTACGGGGAAAACATTGCATTGTGGGTAAACAACATATAGTGTCATGCCTTTAAGGCTATATATCTATCAAATGAGAAAATCAAAATTGTTAGGGCCAACAAACCTTTTGGGAGCAGTTCAGGAGAGTTTGGGGCACTCATTACTTTATACTGTATAATGCCAGCCAATCCCATCTCCTGAGCCAGAAATTAGGTGGGCCTGACCGGGAACTGCAGTATATAATTTACAAACTAAGAAAGAGTTGTGATTAGGTACCTACTTCTACTCTACCAACAATTTATTTGTAAAACAGGCACGAACCACAGGGTATATGGAGAACTCCAATCGAGCTGTAATTGTTAGGCTGATGCCAGACGAGGCGTAGGGTGGTTATTTTCAGCAAGCGCTTTTCCGCTTGCCAAAAAAATCCGCCCAATGTCTCATCTGGCATCAGCCTTAAAGTTAAAGATAATTTGAAAGGCACAGTATACACCTAAAGTATACACCTAAAGTATACACCGAAATCCTCGACCCGCACCTGATCCTAACCAGCCCACTCCCAACCCTAACCCTACCCGACCCAGCTTCTTCCCTCTATTTATGGGCCTGCCCCGCAATTACATCACAAAAGGGGCGGGACATGCCAGGCGTGCACCTATAAATTAGAGAGCCGGAAAAGGAAGCTGGCAGTGTTAGGTAGCAGGCGGGGAGGGTGAGTGGAAACACTCAACCAGAACCCGTCCACGACCTGCAATTATTATTATCCAGAAAACTTCACATTACAGGAATGCCAGTTCCCACAGACTTCAGAATTCAAATTTTTAAAACATATATCCTTTTTCTCCGTATTAATGAAACAGTACCATGTAAGATATCATTCATTCTTATTGGAGGCGAAACAAACCTGTTGAGTCTATTTTGTGTTTAAATTATATTTTAGTAGACAAAGTATCCAAATTACAGAAAGACCCCTTATCAGAAAACCCCAGGTCCAGACCATTCGGGATAATGTCCCACACCTGTATAAGTGCTTTTATTACAGATATTCAATCAAAATAATAATAAAAACAATAATGCCACATTGTAAGTAAGATCTTAGGTTATTGAACTGTTTTACCTTTGCTGACACCATGCGGTTGGATTCACTGACAGACCAAAGGATAGAGTTCATGCCACTTGCAGATACATTTCCACTGTCTTGCAGTTATAGAATAGGTTACACCTGTTCTGTGAAAAAAATAAGATTCAGATTTTCATAGCCAACAAAATGCTCTCCACTCTAATCACTTTTAGTACCCCTTATGATACAATAAAATCTGCTGACCTTCTTTTAAAGGACATGTAGAAAAAATGTATTCAGTGAACAGCCAATATGAAATCTTTAAATACCTGCCGCTCCTGTTGTTCAAAGGTTAATAGTAAGGCTGCAGCATCCTCTTAATCACTTAGGATTCCTTCTTCTCTTGTAACCCACTCTGACCCCTACCTTAGGAACTGATTTGGTTCTTGGCTAACTGAGCATGCTCAGTTCTTCTCAACTCAGGTTACATGTTTATCTCTTAACTTCTGTCCTGAGCTCAGTTTAACTGTCACAGGGCACAATCCAGGGACTTAAGGACTTTTTTATCACAGTAAGTTTGGTGTTCATTTCAGCTGTGAAATCCACTCCATGTGTCTGTGCCAGGGCCGACTCAATGACTCCAGGGACAGGCACAGGGAAAGGATGATGCCAGCCTAGGGGCTGATTCTCGGCCTGTGTTTATCTGCAGGCTGAGAAGCATTCCCATATGGCATTAACCAGACAATATGTGACTTTTACAGTCATGGCCAAAATTGTTGGCACCCCAGAAATTTTTCCAGAAAATCAAGTATTTCTCACAGAAAAGTATTGCAGTAACACATGTTTTGCTATACACATGTTTATTCCCTTTGTGTGTATTGGAGCAGAACAAAAAAGGGAGAAAAAAAAGCAAATTGGACATAATGTCACACAAAACTCCAAAACTGGGCTGGACAAAATTATTGGCACCATTTCAAAATTGTGGATAAATAAGATTGTTTCAAACATGTGATGCTCCTTTAAACTAACCTGGGGCAAATAACAGGTGTGGACAATATAAAAATCACACCTGAAAGCAGATAAAAAGGAGAAAAATTAACTTAGTCTTTGCATTGTGTGTCTGTGTGTGCCACACTAAGCATGGACAACAGAAAGAGGGGAAGAGAACTGTCTGAGGACTTGAGAACCAAAATTGTGGAAACATATCAACAATCTCAAGGTTACAAGCCCATCTCCAGAGATCTAGATTTGCCTTTGTCCACAGTGCGCAACATTATCAAGAAGTTTGCAACCCATGGCACTGTATCTAATATTCCTGGGTGTGGACAGAAGAGAAAAATTGATGAAAGGTTGCAACGCAGGATAGTCCGGATGGTGGATAAGCAGCCCAAAACAAGTTCCAAAGAAATTCAAGCTGTCCTGCAGGCTCAGGGAGCATCAGTATCAGTGCAAACTATCTGTCAACATTTAAATAAAATGAAACGCTATGGCAGGAGACCCAGGAGGACCCCACTGCTGACACACAGACTTAAAAAAGCAAGACTACAGATTGCCAAAATGTACTTGTGTAAGCCACAATCCTTCTGGGAAAACATCTTGTGGACAGATGAGACCAAGATAGAGCTTTTTGGTAAAGCACATCATTCTACTGTTTACTGAAAATGGAATGAGGCCTACAAATAAAAGAACACAGTACCTACAGTGAAATATGGTGGAGGTTCAATGATGTTTTGGGGTTGTCTTGCTGCCTCTGGCATTGGGTGCCTTGAATGTGTGCAAGGCATCATGAAATCTGAGGATTACCAAAGGATTTTGGGTCGCACTGTAGAGCCCAGTGTCAGAAAGCTGGGTTTGCGTCCAAGATCTTGGGTCTTCCAGCAGGAAAATGACCCCAAACATACGTCAAAAAGCACCCAGAAATGGATGGCAACAAAGAGCTGGAGAGTTCTGAAGTGGCCAGTAATGAGTCCAGATCTAAATCCCATCTGTGGAGAGATCTTAAAATTGTAGTTGGGAAAAGGCGCCCTTCCAATGAGAGAGACCTGGAGCAGTTTGCAAAGGAAGAGTAGTTCAAAATTCCCAGTGAGAGGTGTAAGAAGCTTATTGATGGTTATAGGAAGCGACTGATTTCAGTTATTTTTTCCAAAGGGTGTGCAACCAAATATTAAGTTAAGGGTGCCAATAATTTTGTCCAGCCCGGTTTTGGAGTTTCATGTGACATTATGTCCAATTTGCTTTTTTTCCTCCCTTTTTTGTTCTGTTCCAATTCACACAAAGGGAATAAACATGTGTATAGCAAAACATGTGTTACTGCAACACTTTTCTGTGAGAAATACTTCATTTTCTGGAAAAATTTCTGGGGTGCCAACAATTTGGGCCATGACTGTATATAAGATGACAAGCAGTTTTCATCCATATGAATGGAGAAACTGGTTAGTACTGGGTGTTTCTCCAATGGCCGTAAAACACTGGTAGAAAGAATTCAGTGCCTAGAAGCTTCAATGAGGACATACAAGTAACAATATCACAAACTAATGGTTCATCAAACCCATTTTTAATCCATAACCCTTGTTTGTTACATTATTATAAGACCCGTTTGTTATAAATTATTGCAACTTGTTGGCACTAAAGAAAGAAATAACTGATGAGGATGATACAAAAGCACTTGCTCCATGACGCAGCCCACTTAACCTGCGAGTATAGCCACCTACAGTTTAGTATAAAATGGTGCTTTTACCTTTTGCACTTTTGGCAAAAAAGGAATCTCTGTGTCCTTGCTCTGAACAGCCCAGTTCTTTGAAGTTTCAAGCTGTTGTTTAACAATTCCAAGCCAAATGAAAGTAATAGGATTAGAAGAGAAAAAAACCCTGATTCAGCCCACCCATAGAGAAATGATGTATGAGCAAAGCATTGCTTGCACAGATCAACATCAAAAAGATTCTTTTTCATTAAAATAGTGAATTTTACAATGAAAAAAAGCAGCCTTTGCAAAAGCTCACGTTGGGTATGATCTTAATTTTTATGGTGAACCGAGGAAAAGGAAAAAACAATTCTGAGTGAGACTACGGACTAAGGTGTTAGATAAACAATGACTCAGGAGACTGCACCAGAGAAAGAATACCACTAGTGAGAAATATACAGAAAATGATGAACTGGGTTAAAACCTTAAAGGAATTTCCCATTTCACATAAATAAGTTTTACTCGCTCAGTGAGAGCAGTGGTGAGGTAAAGACAGCAGCAGGAAATAGATGCGCAAATGCATCGCTGATAACTGGATATTGTACATTCTCAGAATACGATGGGGGTGTTCAATAAAACAAATGCTTTCAACAAAAAGATTAACCTTTAGCAAGAGAACTGTGTAGGTAATTGTTATTTTTGTCAGCATACCACCAATAAACTGGAGAAAAATGAATGCAGCTCGAGTAATTTCAAAAGGGATTACAATTAGGGTTGCCACCTCTGCCGGCTTTCTTAGCTGGGCAGGGATGACATCATGGGGGCAGGGAAGAGGCGGGGCTGTGATGCCATGGACCAGGGAAGAGGTGGGGCCATGATGTCATGAAGGGGGGAAGAGGTGGGGTTGTGACATCACAGGTGCAGGGCTATGACGCAGCGACCGCCAATTGGTCGATTGCCGAGTCAATGTTAGTGAGTCCTGCCCGGATTTCCTAATTTGGGAAACCAGGCAGCAGGTTTTGACCTGGACAGCCTTTCTGAAATCACCTTTCCGAGATCATGTCAAACAAATGTAATAGCTTCTTTCCATGAGGTAAGTAGGAACCATGACAGTGGGGTTATACAGGGTTACATTATATGTGGTCTACTTGGATTTTGCCAAACTTTTTATTACAATGCAACGTAAACTTTGGTTTTTGAGATAAGGTCCATTTAGGCCCGGATTTGTAGCGAGGCCTAACCAATCTGTAATTCTTTCTTCCTACAGACACCCGGAGCTCTGGGGACTGGATACAACTGAGATTTTTACAGTTATTTTTTTCCCTGCACCCAGTCCTCAGTGCTGTAGGTGTATGTAGGACTTACTGAGCTAAAGGCAAGTAAGCGCATAATCTGCATGCATGCACAAACATTATGGGGGCAGGGTTTGAGGGGTGCAGGAAGCAAATGGCCTAGAGGCACGCAATTTGGAAAACTGGAGCAGGGTCTATTACCCGGTAATGAGGATTGTACACAGATATAAAATTAATTAAACAGAGGGTGCTTTTTAATGGAAAATTCTTTACTTGTAAAGGGTTCTTAGTGGGGTTCTGCAGGGTTTATTAATGGGTCCACTTTTATTTAATTTAGTAACATAGTAGTAACATAGTAAGTTGGGTTGAAAAAAGACATACGTCCATCAAGTTCAACCATAATGCCTATATATAACCTGCCTAACTACTAGTTGATCCAGAGGAAGGCAAAAAACCCCATCTGAAGCCTCTCTAATTTGCCACAGAGGGGAAAAAATTCCTTCCTGACTCCAAGATGGCAATCGGACCAGTCCCTGGATCAACTTGTACTAAGAGCTATCTCCCATAACCCTGTATTCCCTCACTTGTACTGAGAGGTATCTCCCATAACCCTGTATTCCCTCACTTGTACTGAGAGCTATCTCCCATAACCCTGTATTCCCTCACTTGTACTGAGAGCTATCTCCCATAACCCTGTATTCCCTCACTTGTACTGAGAGCTATCCCCCCTACCCCTGTATTCCCTCACTTGTACTGAGAGCTATCTCCCATACCCCTGTATTCCCTCACTTGTACTAAGAGCTATCCCCCATAACCCTGTATTCCCTCACTTGTACTGAGAGCTATCTCCCATACCCCTGTATTCCCTCACTTGTACTGAGAGCTATCTCCCATAACCCTGTATTCCCTCACTTGCTAAGAATCCATCCAACCCCTTCTTAAAGCTATATAATGTATCAGCGAGCACAACTGATTTGGGGAGGGAATTCCACAACTTCACAGCTCTCACTGTAACAAATCCTTTCCGAATATTTAAATGGAACCTCCCTTCTTCTAAACGGAGTGGGTGCCCTCGTATCCGTTGGAAGGACCTTCTGGTAAATTAAACATTAGAGTGGTTATTATATGATCCCCTTATATATTTATACATAGTTATCATGTCACCTCTTAAGAGCCTCTTCTCCAGTGTAAAAAGACCCAACTTGGCCAGTCTGTCTTCATAACTGAGACTTCCCATACCCTTTACCAGCTTAGCTGCCCTTCTCTGGACCCTCTCTAACTCAATAATGTCCCGTTTGAGCACTGGAGACCAAAACTAAACAGCATATTCTAGATGGGGCCTTACCAGCGCTCTGTAAAGGGGAAGAATAACCCCCTCCTCCCGTGACTCTATTCCCCTTTTAATACAGCTCAAAACCTTGTTTGCCCTTGCAGCTGCTGCCTGGCATTGCTTGCTACAGCCAAGTTTATTATCTACAAGGACTCCAAGGTCCTTCTCCATTATGGATTTGCCTAGTGCAGTCCCATTAAGGTTATACGGGGCTTGCATATTTTTACATCCCAGGTGCATGACCTTACATTTATCCAAATGAAATCTCATCTGCCACTTAGCTGCCCAGATTGCCAGTTGGTCAAGATCCTGCTGCAGGGATGTCACATCCTGGATAGAATTGACTGGTCTGCAGAGTTTTGTGTCATCTGCAAACACTGATACATTACTCATAATACCCTCCCCTAAGTCATTTATGAACAAATTAAACAAAAGTGGACCCAGTACAGAACCCTGAGGGACCCCACTGAGAACCTTATTCCAAGTAGAGAATGTGCCATTAACAACCACCCTCTGTACCCGATCCTGTAGCCAGTTTTCTATCCATATGCAAACAACTTCACTAAGACCAATATACCTTAGCTTAGAAAGCAGTCGTTTGTGGGGAACGGTATCAAATGCTTTGGCAAAATCCAAATAGATTTTGTTTATTAATGACTTAGGGGAGGGCATTGTAAGCAATGTATCTGTGTTTGCTGATAACACAAGACCACACAGCCCAATTAATTCCATCCAGCACATGACATCCTTGCAGGGAGATCTTGACAAACTAGTAGATCTGGCAGTTAAGTGTTAAATGAGATTCAGTATTGATAAATGTAAGCATTTGGGATACAAAAATATAGCCTTAATAGTAAGTTAGACACATCCTACATAGAGAAGACCTGGAGATACTGATGGTTAATACATTTTGCTGTAGCAAGCAATGTCAGACAGCAGCAAGTACTATTAATATACTGTAGGCAACCCATAGGACCAGCAAGCTTGGGCCTACCTTACTTTGTGAGCTTCCACCTCCAGCAGCCTCTATTTATAGGTGTGTGGCTGTCCCATTCCCCTTTTGTGCTGTCAAATATGAGCAGGTTAGCCAGGAGTCTATAAATAAGGGGACCTTGTAGGGGTTGGGTACGGTAGGGTTATAAGCGGTCTGGTTAGGGTTGGGTGAAAAGGATGGAAAGGATTTTTTTCCTCTCTCAGTGGCAAATTGAAGAGGCTTCAGATGGGGTTTTTCAGAATACTTTGCCATCAAAGCTCATTTGTATCCAGCAAGGATAAATGATTCCAAATGCTAAATATTCTTGGTTAATTTAAAATATATAGAATGTGCAGTAGTAAGGGTTTTTGAGCAGTAATGGTATCTGTCTATATGACGGATGGTCAACAGGTGCCCCTATCTCACATCTACTTTGTTCTATATAAATCTTTTATGTTTTAATGTTTAATTGTTCTACTGGGACACCATATGCTTTTAATGTGTACAGTTTGCATTTTGATCATTAAAGAAAACTCTAATTATATTTGGAATAAAGAAAGCTTAATAAAGGCTCATGAATGTAATGAGCTTTGAACCTAACTCTAAGTACATAAAGCATACAGATACTCTAATAATCTGTCTCTACTGAAATCAAGCTCTCCAAGCCTCTATGTTTTTTTAGGAAGTGTCTTGTGAGTTGGAGAAGTTTCAGAGGTTTACATGAAGTACCCCAATGGAGCAATATAGGAATCGGAAAGCTTTCTCACACTACACAAACTTATCACCTTTTAATGCATCTTCCCACAGGAAACAGAAACTTTAATACAGAGAATCTTTACTTGTAGCATTCAGCCAAATCTCTGAACAGCTAGGGGAAGAGACACAGCCATACAATACCCAAATGCATACATGTATGTATGCCCATACTAAGTAACTGGGCACATTTCTAAAAAGTAAATCTCTCTAAACATTCATTACCTCCTGGCTGAGTTAATAAAAAGTGGTTTTGTTTAGTATTCTTTTGGTTAGACAGAAGTCACCCCTGAAAGCAGATTATATGCCTTAACTTATTGAACAGCATAAAATATCCAAAAGTCCATAGAGCACAGAGCCATAGAGCATCACTTGCAATAACCCCTACTCCTTCAAGAGGCGGTTCAACTTTCAGTTAACTTTTAGTATGTCATAGAATGTCAAATTCTAAGTAACTTTTCAATTGGTCTTCATTATTTATTTTTTATTGTTTCTAAATTATTTACCTTCTTCTTCTGACTCTTTCCAACTTTCAAATGGGGGTCACTAACCCCGGCAGCCAAAAACTATTGCTCCGTGAGGCTACAAATGTTATTGTTACTTTTTATTACTTTTCTTTCTGTTTAGGTCCTCTTCTATAAATATATCAGTCTCTTATTCAAACCACTTCCTAGTAATTTAGACCCTAGCAACCAGATAACTGCTGAAATTCCAAACTGGCGAGTTGCTGAACAAAAAGTGAAATCATTAAAAATAATAAAAAATGAAGACCAATTACAAATTGTCTCAATATATTACTCTCTACATTATACTAAAAGTTAACTCAAAGGTGAACAACCCCTTTAAGGTGTTCACAACATTGATCAGGTATCTCTCTAAGATAAAATACTGAAATTACTTGCAGGGAAAAAACTGAAAAGGGCCCAGATTGGATTTAGTTTGAAAAAAACCTGTGGCTCTCAGGGAAACTTGGTAAAATATAAACAATGTTGTATGCGTCATAATAATACCCATGTAAGATATAGTTTAAGATACTGTCTTATGCATCATGGAGAGATTGGTCGCCTGTGATAAACCTCTGCTACTGTGGGCTACTAAAAATGCCTTTCCACTCCCAACAAAGAGAATCGCCAATAGAAAGGCATATGCGTCACTTTACTTTTCCACCGGCAATTCACTTGTTGCTGGTGGAAAGGCATTTTGGAGAGATTAGTTGCCTGTGATAATCTCTGCTACTGCAGGCAAATGATCTCTCCAAAGGGTATTAGCCTTAGAGATGTAGCATTGGGTTAGTATCCACGTGAAATAGGAAGAGCTTATATACATGTTGGTTCTAGAAACTCTGAGGCAATTGGCTTTTCCCTTTGGAAAATACATACTCTTCCTGTGTACATACTGTAACACGTTAAATGCTCTAGTGTTAATAATGATCACATAAAACAGGGGTCGGACACCTTTTTGGCTGAGAGAGCAATAAACACCGCATATTTTAAAATGTAATTCCGTGAGAGCCATACAATATGTTTGCCCGTGGATGCGGCAGGGCAAGGTAGGGTGGGTGCCAAGGATGCCGGATGCGAATGCGATGCAGAGGAGGGCGTGGCCTGCTAAGGCTTAGAACACATCTTCTATCCGCCGAGCGCAGGCCACGGCCCCTGTTATTTTTTTTATTAAAGATTTGGCAGTGAGCCAGAAGCAGCCATCACAAGAGCCACATCTGGCTCCCGAGCCATAGGTTCCCTACCCCTGACATAAAATATCAGAGGATATTGGGTAGCATTACACTGGAGGTCACTCTTTTATGAATTACAGCTACTATTTTTTATGGCTTTGTTTTACCTTGGGAACAAGTACTATATATGTATCATATATAGTATATACATATATTATATATTGGTGTGGAGATAAGGTGCCAAAACAAACTGATTAGCTTCTCTGCAGACCTCTGACATCATATGGCGCCAAAATTCACAAGCGGGGGGTGAGTATTTCAGCTGTAACACTGATATCAAGCATTATCCTTGAGAAAGGTCCCCAGGTGGAACTGAAATATCACTGATCCTGTTATATCATGTAAAATAAACTGGCTTCATCCACCACTCCTCCACCAGTGGAAAACAGCAGCAAACAAACTGCCCCACTGTGATGGATGGTATCAGAGGACAAAATAGTCTGTGTGCCATTAGTGTCATGGCACACATGGTGTTTTCTCCGCTGGCATAAACCCCTATCCACTCTGATCCACCCCATATTGCAGCAGTAACACATATCTCTCCTTATCTCAGTGCACACACAGGGTTCGTGCAAAAACACTGTATAAACATATTAAACAAAGGACATTTTTTGTATATTTAAGTAATAGCTGGGCAGCTGGTAAGTGTTTAGCACCAATATATAAACAGTCTATAGGTCAAGTGACTACAGATCTCATGATATTAATATCAGGACATTCAAACTACTAACACAAACAACGGACCATGCTGGCATAGGCCTAAGACCTGGACACGCAGCAAGCGGGCCTAACCGATAAGAGTTTACTGCTCCTTTAATTGCAGATGGGATTTTACACATTGTTAATAAGAATTTGGAAACACATTATTGCAGGGTTTTTCAACACCCATAATGTTAAAATCACTTGATGCATTTTGTAATATATTTTCACAGAATTATAATTCCACAGCATATGAAATGTATACCTATCATTCACACATACTTGTAAGTTAATTTGGGAAAGGACTGAGCACGCCTTTTAACATATGTTCTTGCTTTTTATAGATACTTGGGGGGTAGGGACATACTGACACCCGGCATATACTCTTGGACACAAGTCTCTTGCTCTCTCTCTCTCTTCCCAGGAGGGACAGACACATCTCGCTCTCTGTCCTGGAGGGACAGACAGGTCTCTCTCCCTGAGAGATGGACACACATCCAGACACACACACACATATATGAAACACACACACATACTACATATACTTAACATTATTTTTTATATGCATTAATTGTACAGATTACTCCTGTGAGCTGTCAAGGGTATGAGTGACTGGCTGTTTGTACTTTGCATATAATTTGTAACTCCACACAATAAAGATATTTTGCTATCACCTTGGTGAGTGGTACTTTGACCATAATACTTACACAAAATTTTATAATTAATATTTGATATTTTACATTGGCGAGCCTGCCAGATTAATAGACACTGGGCTTTACATATCACACATATACCCACTTTGAAAGCTTCATAAGGGGGGATAGAGGATAGAGTGTGCTGTATGTATGAAGCTTCCAGAAGTCTGTAAGTAAAAGAACCTAGAGCGGATTTGTGTAAGTATCAGAGGCACTGACACAGGAGTGCAGCAAGGAGTATTCTGCTTTCTGTAAGTATGGATTTTATTAATAATTTGTCAGGTAAGAGCAAATTAGAATTTAAAATTCCAAAAGACTTGTCTGATGCAAAGTTATGGTCGTATCTTTATAGTCAGTGTGTGGATGCGAATATAAAGTTAGATGAAGGAGTGTCATTTTCTAAACTAAAGCACAAAATTAACAATGTAATGTTAATGGTTAAAACATTTAACACGTTAATGTGCTCTAGTGAGAGGGACACTGAGGGAGTACAGACTATCTCTGAAACTTTAAAACAAGAGAAATGTGACTCAGTTAGTTCTGAGATTTTGACAGAGATAGGAAAACATAATGTCAGACTGACAGAAATTGAGTCAGTTTTGAAACAAAGTAAAGTGACACATGTTTCTGTGATCAAAAGAGAACAGAGACAGTCCCAGAGTATGCCGGATATTAATGACCCAGAGTTAGATTATCAAACGGCAAAGTTAAAATTAAAAATTGAAAAACATTTGTTAAAAATTGTTGAGACTTTTCCGAAGTTTGATAAGTGCAGGACTTTGATTGGAAATAGTCACATATTTGAGACTTACTGCTCCAAATATGATCTCTCAGAAGCACAAAAAAAACACCATGTTTAGAAGATGGCTGCCTGTGTCTATAACAAGTCGGTTGCCAGACTTAAATAGTATTGATGGTGAGTGCAATGAGTTTGAAAGAGTCAAACAGTTGTTTTTAATCACTAATGGTGAGATTCCTTCTGTAGAATTGATCAGTAGATTTAAGACATGCAAGTTGCAGGATGATGTTTTTGCATTTGCAGCAATGTTTGAAAAAGCCTACAGATTGGTCATGGAATTAACTGATACAAATCAACCAGCACCCAAGGCCATGATCAATGAATTTGTACAAAAATGTATATTTCTTGATCCTGTAGCTATTGTTCATGCATCCAGTTGTAGTTCATTCCAAGACACAATAGCTTTTATTGAAAAATATAGACTGGAACTTCTGTCACGCAGCTCAGAATCTACTGACAAGCAGATAGGATCCTTGAGGGAAGAAGGTTTAAAGAAGACTTTTTGTAATTTTTGTAAAAATACAGGTCACATAATTCGCAAGTGCTTCCGGCTACGTCGGCATATAAAAAGAATTAATAATAATGGAGAAGGTCAGGTAAATAGGGATTCCCAAAGATGTGACTCTGGTATACAGACAAGCAACAGCTGCAATCCCAAACTGACCAGCACAACCCATAGAGGTCAGGAGAGAAGGAGCTATTCTCTGTTGTTAAAACGGTTAATAGAAATGAAATCAAAGGGTTAATGTTAATTTGACCTAAATTATTCATTAAAGGTTTGTAACATTTGTATTAAGTAACCAAAGGTTTACGATTTGTTGTAATGCAAAGTTAATATATACATGGAAATGTGTATTGTGTTTAAATAGCCTGTCTTTCACATAAACATATATTTAAAGCAAGTCCCATATAATGTTGCCTAATATGGGCAGGGTTATCTCCAGATTAATTAAACAATACTTTATATGCTGCTAACTGGAGCTGGTAACCCATGGGATAGTGTGCAGATATTGTTTATGTGGGAGAATGTATCTAGTATGTTGCATTTTCATTTCCATGTATAGTGACTGTTGAAAAAAGTATCATAAATTAAAATTTAGTTTGCCAACCTTTACTGAATAAGAACCTATGAAGGTTAAATACTGTAAGTCCTTATGATGTAGGTGTATTACCAGATGCACTTAGTGTATATTTTTACTTTGTTAAAAGGGAATGGAATTTGCTAAGGTGCTAGAACAGCAATTCCTTGAGACAGCAGAACAGCTGCTGGGGGTCATTAGTATACTGGGTATATTTACCTATGTGAGGGGGAGGGAATAGCCAACTCATAGTATGATATGGCTAAAACAAAATTATTTCTGAATTTATGTCTCTAATATGTTGAACCTTGTCTTAATGTTTTTCCTAATTTTCCCTAGGAATTATGGTCTAGTCCAAGTGGAAAAGGAAATTGTTATTTGAATTTGTTTCCTCTTTTGAAAGTGCATGAGGAAAATTGCATGTGAGATTAATAGTTTGTTACTCATGTAAACATGTAAACAGATTAACCCATTGCAATATAATAAATTAGACTGTAATTGAGTGACCCAAGGTAAGGGAGTGATGTCCTTACTTATTTTAAATACTTTTGTGGTGTTACATCTGCACGAGGATTGTAGTCACAATGTGTCACGTGGTGTTTATAGGTGCCTGACAGGTGCATGTGAATATGGTGCATGTAGGGATGGTGGTTGATGTGGATAAGGGGTGATTAACATAAATTAATAGTCTTCCCCCTTTGTTTGCAAAATGTTTCCTTAAGGATTAAACCCCATAGATAATATGTGGTAAATGAAGAACTAAAAGTGCACAGGAACAAGTGGTACTGCGCAGATTAATGTATTGGCATTTTTCTAAAATTTATAAAGAATGATATCTTGCAATGATATTTTTTTAAGAGTACTCCATATACATCTTAAAGATCTTTGATGATTATATTTTGAGATTTATCGGATAATCTGGCCAATTATACGATAAACAGTTTAAAATCAACAGAGATGAATTACAAGATGTATATGTTAATGTTTTTATTATGACCGAGTCTATGACCGAGTCTGGATCCATTATTAAATTTTTATTTTGTTAAATGTACGTACTTCATTGTTGAATGTATATTTTGTTAAGGTCATAGTGTTTTAGTGTGTCTGAATGACATGTTTGTCTCCCATTTGGCAACTGGCAACTGTTAGAGGTATTTTTATTTCATATGCCAGGATCCCTGAGTTAGCTATAGCTATGGATTGTATTACAGAAGTAGTTAATACCCTGAACTGACTGACAGCAGAGATGTGTGAGAACATAAATAGTTTTACAAGTTCCTTTAGGGAATGCAAGGTGATCCAAATCAAGTGTGGTTTTGATATGGGTCAGCTGTTATGGTGATGATATAATAATATATTCCTTTATCTTTATACATTGTAGTATAGGCTACAACCAAGGATAATTGAATAAGGGGTAAGAATCACAGCAACCATATGTAATTATCTTTTTAAAAGGGAGTAACATCTCTGAAGGGGGTAATCTTTTGTTAATGAAGCCATAGTCTAGTAACATTAATGAAACCCACATAACAGTTAAGGTATAGTTAATTAAGATTGTTATGAAATAATGCATATTTATCATCTATATGGAGGGAAATAACTGATCTCTTAAGTCATTATTATGTTAAACCACATGAGTTATTTGTATGAAGTTTATGTCCAGTAAGACACACATTTTTGAGATGTTTTGCCTAAATTGTCATTAGTACCTGATTTATCAAGCTCAAACTAGCAAAATTATGCAAAGAAGAGTTAGTAATGTTACATTTTTTTAAATTGGTAATGGGTCTGGAATATATAAAATGGTATGAAATACTTTTGTTTGCAAAACAGTTGGTTGCAGTTTTTCCAAGTTTGTACTTGCTGTATAAAGCTGCTGATGCCGTATCAACAGTTCAAGTTTGTGATAAAAGGCAGAAAGCACAAGTGATGATCTTTGGTATCAATTTACATATTATTATGATGATGAATTGTGGTATTAGCATAAATGAAAAATGTACTCATATGTATGATGATATATATATTATTTTATACCTTAAAGAAATAATAGTTAAAATGAATTTAATCATGTACCTCACTTTTCAACTTTTATTGAATAGACCACTAGACCAATAGGTCTAATTTTAAATCAACCCACATTCATGTATTCATGTGTACTTTGGATACATTTATGTTTGAATGTTTAGAAGTGTCTCTATGTAACATGTTTATTGATATTGTTTTTCATCCATGGAAATCTAAAATGATAGGTTTAAATTAGTTTAATTTTGTTAGTGTAAAATGAGGGTTCATTTTTATAGACATGTTCCCTTTATTCCCATTCCCATTACAGTACTGTACCCCTACTATTATTTGGTTTGTTTATTTTATTTTATTTTTGTTAAAATAATTTCAGTTTTTAGTTTTTTGTAAATTCATCATACACTTACATAATACACAAAAGCTTATGTTTTATTTCTTGATGTTTTCCAGACAGTAACAAGTTCTGCATGGAATGGCATGGTAATACAGTGATTGGGTTATTATATACCTATAAATATAGGTTTAGTGACACTGATATTTCAGTGTAGGTCAGGGATAGAGGACACATGGAGAAGATGCATCTGTCTGCAACAGGAATGGAGATGACATCACCCAAGGAAACCTGATGTAAAGGTGACGCAATTGTAACAGAGACTGTAATTTAGGATAAAATTGAGGAGTATTTGGAAATACAAAGTGGAATTTCAGCAAAAGACAAATGGAGGATGATTGAAACTTGTCATTAACCAGTAGTGGACTGGCTACATTTTGGACTCTCTTCTAAAGAGGTTGTATCTTTGCCTGTTATTCCAGCTGGTGTTTTTCCCCAAAGACTGTGTTTGCTGTTAAAGGCCTACCTAAGGGGTGTGATGAATCTGTTCTTAAGCTCAAAGTTATTTTTAAACCTGCAACAACTGTGTTACTACTCCCAGTGTTGCCCCCTGCCTGCTACAGTATCTGAAACTCAGTGACTGATATTCTTTTTCCCAAGAATACATAAGACTAAACGAGTAAAGCTTACCCAGGCTACACCTGTTCCTGACTCTGTATAGACTGTGAATGGCCAGGGCCTAAAAAGTGTGTTGGTGAATACCTGTACCAGTGCGGTTCCCTTATTTTCCATAGGGACTCGGTAGCTCACGCCTGAATGGATGTCAAGTATTATTTTGTTCTAAGCCTTGCAAGACCAGAGAATCAAAGGAAGCTCTTATATGGAATGGATAAAGATTCCAAAAAGATGTTCCTGGCATCATTCACAGGAGAAATGTTTGCCAAGTGCTGGATAAAAGAATGGGTTAAGAAATAACAAGAGCTACTAGTTAATTGATTTCTGGACACCTGTAATACTATTGGCTTCTGCTTAGGTACATGTTGGTACTACACTGTAAAAAGACGGGATAAAGAAGTTACAATCAGCTACAATCAAATACAGAGTGATAAGGAAGGTTGCATGGAAAGTTTAATACTAAAACATTGGAGGACAATGACTAAAGCTGAATCCAAAAGGAAATAAAGGTCATCTGAGTTGGAAGAGACAAGTTTAGGGATAGTTAGATTAGATCTTATATCCTATCGCTGTTTACCATCTCATTACATGATAATGAATTGTTATTACATAATATTTACATCATGGACATTTCACAGGTTCCAAGAGATGTTTGAAGATCTGAGGATTTTTTCCCATGGACTTTACATTCCTGAGTTCAAATAAAGTTATGATGTGTTGAATATAGGTTATCCATTTGAGGGGGATTTGTAATATATTTTCACAGAATTATAATTCCACAGCATATGAAATGTATACCTATCATTCACACATACTTGTAAGTTAATTTGGGAAAGGACTGAGCACGCCTTTTAACATATGTTCTTGCTTTTTATAGATACTTGGGGGGTAGGGACATACTGACACCCGGCATATACTCTTGGACACAAGTCTCTTGCTCTCTCTCTCTCTTCCCAGGAGGGACAGACACATCTCGCTCTCTGTCCTGGAGGGACAGACAGGTCTCTCTCCCTGAGAGATGGACACACATCCAGACACACACACACATATATGAAACACACACACATACTACATATACTTAACATTATTTTTTATATGCATTAATTGTACAGATTACTCCTGTGAGCTGTCAAGGGTATGAGTGACTGGCTGTTTGTACTTTGCATATAATTTGTAACTCCACACAATAAAGATATTTTGCTATCACCTTGGTGAGTGGTACTTTGACCATAATACTTACACAAAATTTTATAATTAATATTTGATATTTTACACATTTGTAGTTCTCCAAATAAGCCAAGGTGACAGTAAAATGTTGCTTTGGAAAATGATATAATGTTAACATGACCTTGGAGCAAGAGGCAGCATGTGAAACTCCTGGCTTCCTGAGATTTCCTATTTCCAAATGCTGAAGACTCACAGCCAGGAGAGTTATCTGATCTGGACTGAGACTTTGGGGCCAGCTACACAGAATCAAAGGCATTAATCACTCTCCTTCCAGAGTGGGAGAAGGCTTGTTCTTTGTGCAATATGTTCAGTACAAAATCATTTTACTTGTGAGTGAAGAGCGCAACAACATCATTTACCAAAAAGCAATACTGTCTCTAGTAATAACCAGTTTCTGAACAGAACTTATCTCAATTGCACAGCAAAGAGCATGGCTACCAGCTCTGTTCATGTAGGTACAGTAAATGTCTGCACATACACCAGCCCATAAAGCTTAGTGTTCATGTCTCATTAGGGTGATTATTCAGATGGAGTACAGGGTCAGAGTAGAGGGGTATCCCTGTATGCAGGGGTTCTGGCAATTCACATATGATAAAAGCCAGGGGTCAGTCTGGCATACCCTAAAACCAGAGCTGCTGGGACAAACTGATTTATATAAGAAAAATGATTCACCTAATTTCTCTGAGAACATTTTTGAGTGGCCCTAAAACGAGGTCTCATTCATTATGTAACCCTTATAAATGTATTTCTCAATTAAGACTTGGTAGTGCTATATAGATAATGATAATGGAAGTGTGTATATATTGTACCATCATTATTACTATGGTGCCTAAATCTCATGTGCACCTGTTATTGCAGGGATGCGCTTTAATGGGGTTGTTTACTTCAAAATTAGCTTTTTGTATGATGTAGAGAGTGAGATTCTAAGACAATTTGTCAGTCTTAATTTTTGTTTGTGATTTTTAATTTCTTAGCTGTTTGTTCAGCAGCTCTCCAGTTTGGAATTTCAACAGCTATCTGGTTACTAGGGTCCAAATTACCCTAGCAATCAGGCAGCGTTGTAAAACGATATCAGGAATATTAATAGTAGCGGGCCTGAATAGAAAGATAATGAATAAAAAGTAACAATATAAATTGTAGCCTGACAATAGCAATAGTTTTTGGCTGCTGGGGTCAGCCGAAAAAGCTTTGGATGTAAGAGTATTATAAATGCACTTCTGTGAGGGGTTCTCCATCCATTTGTGATCAGTTAGCTTAAATGTGTTTTAGTTAGTTTTATAGCGAGCAAGACAGTGGGAACTGACATCCCAGGCACATTACATACACTGAGATGCAGTCTGTATTTACAAAACCAGCACATTATATACAGTGAGAAGCAGTGGTTACTGATGACAGAGATTCAATCCCTGGCACTATAACACAGGCACTGATACTAACCACTGTAACTAACTAGAAATGAACAAAACAATGACAAAAGTAAGGAGGCTTAGCTTCCCCCTTATTGAAAATCTGCCTATGACAGTCACCATGTTTTTTCTACACAATTCAGGTTTTTTTTCCTTAGAATTCTAGCATCAAAGCAGTTGCAAAGAAGAAATGCTGAACCTACCCCAACTGCCTCCGATTTGCCAAAATGAATGCACACGCCCTTTATCAGGCGCAGTTGTGCTGAAAAATTAATGCACAGAGAAAGAAAGTTTCATTTAGATCCCTTGGAGGTGGCCCTTAAGGGAAACAAAGTCTGGGAGCTGCAGTTACCAAAGAGTTGCCGGTTGACACAAAGATAATGTTCTTGTTACAGGTTTCTTATTTTTGTGTTTTTGCCCTGGGCTAATCTCCACATTAAACACATAAAGTCCAACAAATGGAACCCTTACAAGCAGAGTTAAAACAATTCAATAGAAAAAACCTCTGATCCTAAAAATATCTGCAGTTAACCAATGTGAGCCTCGCTGGGTTGATCCAGCTGCATCCTATCACTCTTTAAGATCTTGATTATTTTGGCGCATTTGACCACTTTTGGACAGAAGTCAGCGTGTGAAAAAATAGCTTTGAGTCCCAGTAGTTTAGAAACATCTGCCAAAATGTGTAAACAGACATCGTCAGTTGTAAAACTATTTAGCTGCGCTCCTCACAAATGTGGTTAGAAGAGGGGAACCCATGTATGGACTGCAGGAGTTAAAAGATGAAAAAAACACAATGGTCCAAGGAAGCATTCTACGGTTACACAGTAATGAGGGGTAGAATGCCATCCATGATGATGCCAATAAACTCCCTGATGAATAGCCCTTGTAACCTACTTTATTGCTTTCCCCCTGTCCAGCTTGGCAGAAAGGTTTTCACTGATTCCCATCCAGAGAATCAACAATGCTTACTCCCAGAAAAAAACATATATGTTGGGAGTAAACATTACCCATAGTATAGTACAGTATATTATATTGTTTAAGTACACTCTACTATATTATCAGTTTTTGACGGGTCTATTCTATTTGTGTAATTTTTGTCTCTGCAGAGCAGTATTTGCTAAAACTAAGGTCAGATTCTCCTCAGCACATAGTAACCACTGATAGTAAACTAGAAATCAAATTTACTGGGCAATTAAAAACAACTTAACTAGGATATATACCCCCATATGTAATAAAAGGCACTAAGTTTGCCCAGGAGCACATGCTTCCGGCCTTGTGCTTTTATATGGTTATGGAACTCCTCGGTGACTTATAATATCCCTATGTTTTACAATAGGGGGGTACATTATTTACTATATAAAATAACAATCCAATGTAGGGCTCAGGTTTTGCTAACAACCCTGATGGTTTTATTTATAAAAAAAAAACTGTTAGTGTGATACTTTTGCCTTCAACAAAAATGCCCTGAAGTCAGTGGCACCATGTGCCTTAGGCACACCCTCTAATGTGATGATAATCACTGATATCCAGTACACTGTGAGCAAAAAACATGAAATGTTTCAGATCTTTAGGAAGCCATATATTAAATCAGTGTAAAGCATTTACACATTTACAGACTCTTGCAGCATTGGGGGGCAGGGAATAAATGCTCCCTCTAGGAGTTTTATTGAATGTAAACTAATGTGAGAACAGTATCCCCTTTAATGAATATAAATAACTTGGCCTTTGCTGTCTTTTGTGATAACCACTTCCTTTTCTTTGTCCCCCTCTAAGCGTTAGTGACAGTGCTACAGTGATTTCACCTAAATAAAATGCCTCTTTATCTGGTATGTTTTCCACACAGGTTTTGTAGGGACTTTCCGTCTGTAAAAAGCCCAAGCTAGGTTACTGAACACATTTAGAGAATGAAAACAAGAAAAATATGTGAGAGTGTTAACATATCCTGTTCCATGGATTTCCCTTGGGAGAACATTTCATTGCAAATGAGTAAGGAAGCTTTGTTTAAATCAGTGATCCCCAACCAGTGGCTCAGGAGCAGCATGTTGCTCACCAACCTCTTTGATGTTGCTTCCAGTGGCCTTAAAGCAGGTGCTCATTTTTGAATTCCTGGCTTGGAGACAAGTTTTGGTTGCATAAAAACCAGGTGTACTGTCAAACAGAGCCTGTAGGCTGCCAGTCCACGTAGGGGCTACCAATTAGCCAATCACAGCCCTTATTTGGCACCCTCATGAACATTTTTTATGCATGTGGTGCTCCCCAACTCTTTTTACATTTGAGTGGGGTAAAATATGCTTATAAATAGATTTATGTGTTTGGTCATTTTTATCAGAGATAGCGGAGTGCTGTTAAAAAACACCTGTCAATCACTTACAGATCAAAACCCTGCCCTCCATCTTTAACTGATATACAGTGTACTTTGTCAATGGCACCTTAAGGCCACCTGTGCATCCTGTCCTAGGTACTAAATGTGCTCTACTCCTGTCATGCAACCAAACAAGTGGATCTTCCCAATATCGATGGGCCATATTAGGCTAATTCGATTGTTTGGCCCTGAGGCCAAACAATTGACTTTTTACAACAGACATAAGAGTTGTTGGAGCGAGGACTGCATAAATGAAGCGATATGGCCCCCAATCACACAGGAAAAGTGAACCTGTCCCATTAACACCTGGCCGATTTTTGGGCAGATGTCGAGGCCCTATACAAGGGCAGGTAAGCTGCCAAATCGGTTTAAAGCACTCAAATCTGCACGTGTATGGCCACTTTAAGTTAAAAGCCAAGTGTAAACTACCTAATAGTTATACAGGAATTTACTTACTATAATGTCAATACTGTTTAGGCCTTAACATGCCTTTATTTTTATCTTACTACTACTGATAAAACCACAAAATAGGTTACAAGAAAAAAAAAAATTGCAAAACAAAGAAATAGCTGAGTGCATAAAGTGGAAATTCTGGACCTTTCTCGAAACCATTAGATGAGCCATTTTCTTGAACCATTTTTCATTGTTTTTCTAGTTGAATATGGTGGCTACATCACTGAACCAGTGACATTTGAGAACTAACACTTATTTAAAGATTCAGCTTAAGATTTTTCTGTTAAGATGATCCCTGGGAAATCATAATCTATACCAGTAAATAAATCCATGATACAGTGGTCACAGTGCTAACTTTTTTGGAAACTGTCTGCCATCAGATTGTGCCTAGCAGAGTTGCAGTTGTACTAGGTTGTCCTAACTTTGGTTGTGAAGAAAAACCCCATTCATTAATTAAAGGTACATGTGTCCAAAGCTGTTCCTTGCACCCCATAGTTAAGATCAGCCCCATTGGGTCTGTCCTGCCTTCTCTCATGAATCACATACAGCGAGCCTATTATAACAGGGGAACCCTGGAGCTACCAGCAAGGTTCTCACTGAGGTTTGTGTCAACTTCTGCCTAAAAAAACAGACGCAGATGTCATTTTGACATCAAGTGCCAGAGATGATGACATCTCAAAACTGAGGATCTCCAGTAAAACTGTGTCCAATTCACATCAAAGCACAAGCCCCACTAAGGCATTGTCATATTTGTGCCAGACACATCACCATCTTACACTACAGTACCATTGTAGTCATAAATTATCTCTAATGTATTTTACTGATTGGGAGTCAAAGCTATGTGATTAATTATAGCAGGGGTCCCCAACCTTTTTTTTACCTGTGAACCACAAATGTTCGGAAGCAACACAAGCATAAAAAAAGATCCTGGGGGTGCCATATAAGGGCTGTTATTGGCTATCTGATAGCCCCTATATGGACTGGCAGCCTACAGGAGGCTCTGTGTTAGTGATGTGCAGGTCGAGAAATACTCAACCCGCTCCCAACCCTAACCCTACCCACTCCCAACCCTAACCCTACCTGGCTTCTCTGCTCCATTTATAGACCCGCCCAGCAATGACATCACAAAACGTGGGGGGCGTTTCAGGCACGTGCCTATAAATTCAGAAGCCAGAACCGGAAAGCCGACAGTATTAGGTTGCTGGCAGGGTGGGTGAGCGGAAGTGCTCAACCCGAACCGCCCACGACCTCAAGAAGTTGTGCCGAGGTCGGGCCGAACCTGCCCGACCCGTGGGTATTGGGCCGGCCTGCACATCACTACTCTGTTTAACAAAAATAAGCACCTGTTTTGAGACCACTGGGAGCACCATCCAAGGAGTTGGTGGCCAACATGTTGCTCGCGAGCCCATGGTCAGGGACCACTGCATTATAGTATGGTTCCCAGAAATTCCAGGGGTCTTTAAAATTTGTTTAATGATATCTTCTCATTCTGCTCTTCACCCATTCTCCTTCATTATTAGTTAAACCAATACCTGATTTTAATCATTCGGTTATTAATCGGTTAAATAACTTCCAACACACACACAGGGACTTAAAAATACTAGGAATCCTACTTTCTAGAATATGACTATGAACAGTATGTTATTAGGTATATAGCTCCTTCGGATGGTATTTTTGTGTTCTACATAGAACCCCACACTGGTGTGTCATCATCAGAGCTACAAAGACAAAATCTGCATACCTTATTGTTTCAACATAATATAGAAAGGAGGGTTCTGAGTATTTCCAGAGAACAAAGAAATTGGTAAATTGACCAATTATGCAATAGAACTAGACTTATAGTGAAACTCAGAGTGGTTGATAACCAGGCATTATAAGGTTATTGTGGTTGAGAAAGACCAAAAATAAAGTAAACCTTTCCTGTGTAGGTTACTGCAGCTACAAAGAAAAAATATCCCTCCCAAAAGTCCCTAACTTGCTTGTGTCATTATTTGGTAGCTTAAAATGAAGATATTTACAGCCATTCTCATACTGCTCTTACCACAAAATGGGCAAAACAAGTAAAATGCGACAGACAGCAACTAAAATAATTGTCCCCAGGAAATAATGTTCATAATTATTCCATTTTAAATTTCTGATAAACACATTGAGTCTCATTGAGTTTATAATGACACAGTAAAACAAAAACCCACGCATGAATTCATATCGATGGCAAAACATTAGGTTAATGTTTAAATGATTTTTAGTAGAAAGTATGGAAAGATCCTTTATCTGGGAAACCCCAGGTCTCAAGCATTCTGAATAACAGATCCTATACTCATGAACTGGTTAGTTGAAGTAGAAATACATTTTCATTTTGGTTATACTATTATGATTATTATACATAATTAACAATAACTTTCCACTATACTGAATTACCTTTACACAAAATTTGATTGCAATTTAATCTATATATATGGCTGCATTATACTGTACATGTATCTTGCTAATGCTGAATACTGAATCTCCCAGGCAATTTAAAAAGTCACATGACTTTCAGGCCAAATCAGATTTTTTCAATAGTTAATAGGATTCAGCAATCTTAAATTCAGCGTATCCATACATACAAATGCTACACATGTATTTAACTTGTGCTGATATTATCCCATTGTACCTTAAGGTGAAATTTATACTATAATGCAAGTGGTGGCGCAAACGCATGCCCGTTAGTGCTCATGTAAAAAGCACTTAAACCTGGCGCCAGTGCTCGCACTCTGCCTAAATACTACAACTCATAAATGTATTTTTGGGCCGCATGTAGAAATTTATAAAAGGGAGGGTAGGTACCCTGCCCTGCATTTTGTAATGACTCCACTTGTCTGTATCTGCTGTAGTCTGCCTTAGCTCTAGATACATTGAATTTATATCATTTATGTAATACATTCTGTTTTTTGGGTGTTCTCTAGTGTAATAAAACCCATGGCTCTCAGACTACATGGTCAGAAGGCTATGTACTCCAAAATGGAAACTCTTCAATATATCTTTGTAACTAAACTTGTACAATGATTTTGTCTAATTTTGTCCCAGAGGTACAGCACTCATATCTTCATTTTGACTTCCCCCTATTTCTAAAGAACTTCAACATCCTTTTCAGCTGAAATTTTAAGAATGTTGTTCTCCACCACAAACTTGGGAACCCATTATTCATGGAAACTATACATTTAATTAGATTTCTGTAATATTTTAACATTTTAACAAAAATGCCAATTCTGATAATTAGACAATAATTGTAATTTTTTTTCTCAATTCTGATAAAAGTGTTATGAAAACTATCGCAATGTATCAAAGCAGAAAACAATATTGCGTTGCTCATATTTGTAGTACAGGCATTGGACCTGGGGTTTCCTGGATAAGGGATCTTTCTCTAATTCGGGTCACCATACTAAGCCTACACATAACGGGGCTGAAGTCTAAAACGGTCAGGCACAGTCACAGTGCGTTCAAGCGACTGGTGCTGCAGGGTCAGGCACAGTCACCAGGGGCCACATAAAACAGCCAGAAGGGCGAATTCGGCCCATGGCCTTGTGCTTAGACATGTGATTTTAAAGGAGACATATCCTATAAAAATTAAGAATGTACCAGGGAATTATACTCCTCTAGATATAGAAGGATTGTGCTTAAAAAAGTTGTGTTTCTGACTGATTTATTGAGAAATTCCACAAAAAACCCACTAGCCCCGCCCATCTGTTCCACTTCCTGCTGGCTGAATTCTCTGGATGAGCTGGGGAGCCGGCGGCCCTCCGTACCCTGCACTGTAGGATAGGAACCAATCAGCAGCTAGGCTGACCTGATAGGGAACTAAAGCCTGTCTTTGCTTGTATGAATGCAGGGCTGTGATTGGCTCTCCCCCTCCTACTGTGCTTCTGGCATGGACCGTTAGGACACGCCCACTCTTCATTTCAAACTCGGACACAGAAGTGAGAGAATCTATAGGGAGCTCCAATAAAGGGGCCATTGTTACAGATAGGGTTAATTTTTAGCACAAAATGAAACCAGCACCGGATATTATTCATAATTGCTTACAAAATTACCTTTTTTCCCATTTATCCAATATGTCTCCTTTAACATTAAATAAACTGAATAAAATAGTTTTGCTACCTATATGGGTTTATGCAGCTTAGTTACCATCAAGTACAAGGTACTGTTTTATTATTACAGAGAAAAAGGAAAGAAGTTTTAAACATGTAGAATTATTTGATTAAAATAGAGTCTATGGAGGATGGCACTTTGCAGCTTTCTGAATAATGGGTTTATGGAGAAGGGATCCCATACCTGTACACTTTCAGTGTATAAATGTAGTTGTTAGAAAGATATCCTTTGGTTTCAAGCGTTATCAGATAAGGGATCTTTCGTTAATGTGGATCTTAAACATTAAATAAACCCAACAGGATTATTTTGCCCCCAATATGGATTCATGCAACTTAATTACCATCAAGTACAAGGTACTATTTTATTACTACAGAGAAAAAGGGAAATTCGAAAAAGATTACAGTTCTCTGCTTAAAATCATGTGGGAGATGGCCTTCACATAATTCAGAGCTTTCTGCCAATCAGGATTCCACATATGGGATCCTGTACCTGTACTGTACTTTAGTTTTGCAACAAGTGATTTATTTTGTATATTGAGTAAAAAGCATAGTTGGTAATGAGAACACAAGTGAAGGCAAAAAGTTAATTCAGCAGTAAATTTCCTGTAGACGTTTTATGACTTTTTCTTTGTATTCTCTATGAATGCCCTGTGGCCTAGCGATTTCTGTGGACATCCCAGATCCTGGATTAATGACTCCATTTTTATTTAGTTAGTTTTAAACAAGTGGAATTGTGCAACCTTTCACACAGAGTTCTATTCAGACCATTTCTCAGTTAATAGAGCAGAAAAAGAGATATGCTGACATGAATTTCCATGAATTTTCGCTATGTAGTTCACTGCAGATCACGGTTCTTTCACTTTCTTTTTTTGGCCTGTTTCTCCCCCTGTTGGCCATTGGGTGGAATTACAGTATACCAATGTGAAACAGGAAAATGTGAGTTTTTATTTGCGTAGGAATATTTTGTTACTCTTCATAACATTGAATAACTTGAGACTTCAAAATCCAGATAACAGATTTGCTCAGATATTCACGGATAAAAAAACAACCACTAGCACGCAGCTTTCATAGTAACACAATCAGCGTATTATTATTATTACAATTGTGCATGAGGCACCAACATTTTCTCCAGCACTCTGTATGTAGTATGGGTATATTCCAACTGACATACAAACAATCCGATACAGTAGGTAAATGAAGCCCCTTTAGCCACAAGTATGTAACTGTATTGGGAACTCATGAGTGTTAGTGAGGAGATGAGCAAGATGCAATGTGAAAAGAACGTAAAGAACATGTAGATAAGTTGTGTGCATGATGTGGTGGGAAAGATTGTTAATCAATCATTTAAATGAAAGATCAATAAGGTTACGATTTCGGGGTACACTCATTTACTATCCAAGATATTCTTGAAATTATGACAGAATGGTTTGGTATATCTGTCCAACAAAATGTTGGACCTGTGAAAGGAGTATCAGGTAAAAATGTCAGAATGCCACTAAATGAAAGTTATATAAATGTACACAGCAGGGAAGGGGTACAAAACCATATCCAAGGCTTTGAATGCCTAGGAGGACACTGTTAGTTTAATTATGAGTAACTAAAACTACATCAAACTACCCAGATGCTGCCTACAAATAGATATCCCTCAAATGTCTGTACATTAGAAAAAGTGCACTTTGCTGCCACATCTCTCTCTCTTTAGTGTTTTGAGTTTCCTAATAGCCAAGGGTACATAGTTACCCATCTTCTTTTCTGCTGATTCACAGTAAATGATCTGGGCTCAGTTTCCTGACACAATATGTAATATATATCAATAACCCACCTCCCCTTCTATGACAGATAGAACTTCAATCCAGCTTATGATTTCTGATGACTGCCTTAACTTCTCAACTGCTGCTCAGTAGCAATGAGTCTGAAATTTCCCACCCACCTCAATTCTTTATGGCCTACACCCAATCTGGCACAAAAACTTACCTAAGTTTTTAAGCTTGTCTCCTCAAGGGATACAATATAGAGCAGGGGTGGGCAAACTACGGCCCACGGGCCACATCCGGCCCCTTGGCCATTTTAATCCGGCCCGCCGCCGACGCCAAGTCTCATCACGCGAGACTTGGTGTCATTGGCGTGCCGGAATTAAAGAGACGAAGGGGGCCGTAACGCTGGCCTGGCCCGGCCCGCCCTGGCCCGGGGGTGAGTAAATGTGGCCCGTGAGCCAAAAAGTTTGCCCACCCCTGATATAGAGGGATGGTATAGACAAGAGCATTATCATAGTGGGCATGATAGGCTGCATATCTCTTAAATTGTTGCCCACCGTCTGTGTATATACTGCTTAGAGTGCACTGTCTCTGTGCCTAACATTTTGGCACCCCCAAGTGATTGTACATTTCCTTCTCATTTAATGGCTGTGGTGACTTTGGGCTGGCACAAAGGGCCATAACATATGGTGTAACATGTCTAGACTAATTCTTTGTTGAGCTTTCGTCCTCTTTTAAAGTCAAATATACTATTAAAAATGGAACACGCTGGCAGATGAGAACTCAACATCAAGCAGATGAAGGCTTTACAATGGGAATCATTCTCCCACACACTGGGCTCAATGTCTATCCTGCCAGCTTCGCTTAGTCATCCTGGTTCATGTGGGAAAATGCTGGAAGGCCTAGGCCATCTGGATAGTGTTAATACATATAATTGTACTGGTTTTAGGACAGATAAAAGGGAATGCTGACTATCAGTTTCCACCGAGGGGCCTGCAGGTGGCTGGCAGTTCTACTCTATCAGTGTTGTTTCTCACCAGTTCAACACATGAATCAGAGTTGGGTCACTTGTGGGTTTCTGGGGGGCAAATACTGAAAACCAGGTGTGTCGTGCAGGTATATATACCATGTAAACACAACATTAATGCAAAGTGTTTTATATGCATTTATATATAAAATATGTAAAAACTGTGTATGGGCTGCTGTGTAGCCATTGGAGCAGCCATTCACTTTGATTAGGGAAAAAAGGCACAGGTTACACAGCAGATAACATATATCTACATATATATTGATAAATGTCGTCAGCAAAGTGCAAACTGGATGTATGTTTCCCATTATGCAGGGTTTTCCCCAGAATTCCAGCATTGTTGTGGTTTCAAGGTGGTGTTGTGCCTGACACAAATGCGTTTGATGCTTCAAAATTAATACAATTGCACTGAAAGTTTCCAAGTCCAATTGGCATTATTTGCGTCACTATAAAAACCCACATACAAGCTCTGCACACTAGGAAAAGATATATCAGGGAGGTACTGTAGTTAAAAAACATTTTTATTTACCAGGTGCAGCAACAATATTGCATTTGTAAAAAAAAATCCCAATATCCATAAATAAGCAAATCAATTACATACCAACCTGTGAAAGACTAAAAAAGAATAAAGGCAGATACTCTGGATGAGAGAATACCTCAATGTTTCGGCTCAAACACCACCAAGGGAACTCTGTTTCTAGTGTGCAGGGTTTGTATGTGGGTTTTTATGGTATACAGTATATAATCCCGATGGGGGGATTTTTGAAACCTTAGCACCTAAATTTATATTTTTTTGTTGGTTTTTTTTTAAAGGCCAAGTATATCTTAGCCAGGAGTGCCCTCCATTATTCTAAATTATTTACGTCACTGCCTGGTCCAGAGCTGGCAGTAGCTCTGGGGTTCCTCTTTGTCAATAGGTGCAACTGTTGCTCTATTCGGAATGGGAGGCAGGAAAGACTGAGCAGCGCTGAGCACAACTATACAGAAGTGCAAAGAGCAAAGAGCATGTTTTGGGCAAGTACTTCTAATGAATGAAGCTTGACATGCAACTGACAGCAGAGAAATCTGCAGGAACGCAACTGCGGTAACATGTGCAAATGACCCCTATAATCTTTGTAGAATACAGTTGGTTTAGTTCTTACAATAAAAGTTAAACAAGGGTCACAAGCCATTCAGGAATCTCTACAGGACAATATAATGAAAACTCTTGTCAAATATAGTCAAACCCTGATTTTGTGTTTTAGATGGGACTGGAAAAAAAGCATAAAATGTGGGAAAACGTAAAACGGGGGTACGAAAAAATGATATGTTTTTCTGTAAAAATGGTGTAAACCATCAACAAAAACTTCAAATGCAAGAAAAGTAATATTCACAGGGGATAAACAGGGGTTTTTAAAGGAGACGGAAAGGCTAATAAAGAGTTAATCTCAAGCTGCAGGCATACCTTCAGTTGTCTCAATAGGTCCTTTAAGTCTCCCCATATTTTTCCCGTTCAGATGATCAGAAGGCAAACAGGAAGAAAAAACGCTGAGCTGTGTAAAGAAAGTTCCCATAATGCCTCACTCCTGCACAGACACCCAGACCAAGTGAACATGCTCAGTGTGTAAGACTATGGGGCACATTCATGAAAACACGAGTTCAAATCCCAAATGGGATAAATTCGGA
This sequence comes from Xenopus tropicalis, assembly GCF_000004195.4. Classification (NCBI taxonomy): domain Eukaryota; kingdom Metazoa; phylum Chordata; class Amphibia; order Anura; family Pipidae; genus Xenopus; species Xenopus tropicalis. Next base: position 39,928,214 of record NC_030681.2, on the reverse strand, counting down.
TTGGATATGAAAATTTCTGAAGATCGCAAATATCAGTGTTCGAATGAACACTCCCTGCGTTCGTGTCTTAGTAAATGTGCCCCTTAGAGTTAGCTTCCTGCTGATTGGCTCAGATCCACATTCCTAAGGGGGGGAGTGAGTTCTTAGCATTCTTGAGGGAGGGGGGAGCAGGAGAGGGGAAAGAGCAGAAAACTGCGTGTCTCTGGCACATGAATTACAGACACAAGAAATCTTTTCACAGAGAAGTCAGTGCAGCGTTTCTGTGAGTGCTTATGGCTGTATTTACATAGACCTTTCTGTTAAAGCTTACTTAGTTTTTACCTTTCCTTCTCCTTTAAAGGAAAAGTAAAGTTAAAATTACTGAGGGGTGCAAACTGTTGGGCATTCCCCAGTGATTATGATCAATTACCTGATACCCTGGGCTGGTGGTCCTGTTAGCAGAAAACTACACCAGCCAGTGGTACTTCTGTAGAACATCCTCATAATCATCATCTTTGACTTCTTCCATCTTTTTTTCATTCCGTCCAGGCAGGCTCAAGCAAAGAGATATGGTCATTTAAATGATACTTTTAATATGGTTTAATAAAAAAAAAAAAAAAAGAATTGTTTTTAAAAAAGTAATCATCATTTGATAAATACACTTTTAAAAACCAACGGGAATGAACAGAAAGTGGGTGAATTTTTCTGAGATGAGCTCTAATCTCATATTTTAATAAAGCTGTCCCTTATATTCTATATATACAGTATATTGTGAGCCAGGTCCTAAGCTCAGTAAGTGACAGTAGCACAGAGCATGGGCAGTGAATCAGCAGAAGAGAAGATGGGGAGCTACTGGGGTATCTTTGGGGGCACAGATCTTCCTGCTAAAGGGCTGCAGTTGCCTTGGGTTGGTACAGAAACCCAAAACAAAATGTACAACATTTGTAGCCTCACTTTTTAGTTAAGCTTTAGTTCTCCTTTAAGTAATTCTAATTTAACAACATCCCCACACCACAAATAAATGTATTTACATTGGATGAAAGATTTCACTTGTGATTGTAGCCAAACCTATACAAATATAAGTCTCTCCAGGCTACATAAGCACAGGGAACTCAGAGTCTGCTATCAATTACTTGCATGCACAGTGGTAGAATCCAATGCAGAATCCAATCCAGGACAAGCAGACATTCCCCTCTCCATTCCCTCTTCCCATCAGATAATGAAAGTTTTGTTTGTTGAACAAAAACCAGAATGGTGCAAACAAACCATAAAATCCTATAATTACACCTCATAACCTCCAGTTTTCCAGAGTGTCTGTCTGTCTCTAAGGTGTATTGCAGCTTCCAGCTCGTCCTGGAAGGAACCCAGTTTGGATGGGTATTTTCTCCAAAACTCTGAACTAGTAACTTTCAAAAGATGCCCTATATCACTCAGCAATACTTATCAATGTTGTTATCATTCTCATCTTTATTGGATGCCGAGGATTTCAGAAAGTCAAGGATGTTAACCTTCCCTGCAGATTTTGTAAGCAAACTCCTTGAAGGCAAACAAGTCTGACAGCCCGCAGTAGATTCAGCATGAAGCAAATTCTCTGTCTCACCTATTTGTTGGCACTACATGATCACAATGTTTTCTTCAGACACTGGGTTTCTGCGTCTGTCCGTGTCACTCCTCATACATGGTTGCACCTCTGCATAAGGCCATTACTGTGAACTTTGTGCACAAACGTACAAATGGTGATTGGAAGCTTTTGAATCTAATATTTCTGACCTAAACCGTGTACTGTTTTTCATGCCTAAAACTTGGTAATAAGAACCCAATAAAACATTGAGTAGAAAACATTATACTTGTTTATTTTATGAGGAAAATGATCCAAAATTGCATACTTGTGTGTGGCAAAAGTATGTGCTGAGTTCAGTAACCGGTGTGCCCCCCATTGCGCCTTACAGATCAGCTTCAATTCAGGGATGTTGGTGGGCTCCTTAGCATGAACTGCCCGCTTCAGCTCCTTCCACCACATTTCTGTAGGATTAAAATCATGATTCCACAACATGCCTGTTTAGGGTTGTTGTCTTGCTTTTTCTAGAGCTTCAGCTGGAAATAGTTTTGTAACCTTTTCTAGGCTGGTGAGCATCAATAACAGCATTTCCTCTAAAATCTCCTTTTTTTTGGGCCATGACATATTTCCACAAAACTGTATCATTAGGCCGACTTTAATAGTTAAGAACCAGATTAATGCTCTTTAAATAAGTCAGAGCCCCCCACACTAACCCCCAGTTCTTATCCCATGATTGACTTTTATTTCCCCTTTAAATGAACTGAGAATCCTATAGGGTCATATACTTTTGCCACACACATATATGTACCTTTTGATCATTTTCCTCAATAAATAAAGGAACAAGTATAATGTTTTTAGCTCAATGTTTAACTGGGTCCTAATTATTGAGTTTTAGGAAACTGATTACATTTTAGGTCATATTATTCATTCAAAATGGTTCACAAACTTTCAAGCATGTCTGTATGGAACTAGTCACAGTATAACACTATTTACTGTAACAACATGCATCTGAAATGTACAAGTGACATCTTTCCACTAGATGGCACCTTCGTTTCACATAACAACATTACCAAGTCCACATTTTTGAAGTCACATTATTACAAAAATATATTTAGGAATTACAAAAATATATTTAGACCAGTAAGAAAGTGAGAAATATAAATGTTTAGGTGCATTTTGCTTTGTACAAAGAATGCTGAATAGTTTGATCCAGACAACGGTAGTCTACAACCATTTGTTTTTATTTTTTGTGAGTAAAAAACTGAATATTTGTGCTGAACATCTTTAAAGTGGAATGTAAGCTTTATCTGGTTGCTATAGTCCTGCTTGCCCTGCTTGCAATCAGGAAGGTTAACAGATGAGAGAAAATTTGTTTGCTGGTGCTATATGATCAAATATATTTGCAGTGAATATAATGAAGGCACAGAAGTTTTATTGACCAGGGGGGCTACCTGGCCAGTGTTTCACCAGGCTAGCTGGGAAAATACCTGCCAAAGCTAGGGCTGTCATTATAAATCTAACAGCAATGTATATGCTGGTAAATTTGTGATCCTCAATCATTCCGTCCATCCTAATTCCTTCTGCCTGCTTCTGCTATCCCCCTCACAGCTCTGTAACCCTACCTGCTCACCCAATTACCCTTGACAAAAGATGGCAACCAACAGGGCTTGTCTCCCTGAACAGGAACAACACAGTAAACGTGATAGAGATGCCAAATACTGGTCCAAGGGGCTGGGAAATACTTCTCTAGCCTACCTACAGTAACAACGACATTCTAATTTTACAATAGTTATTATTTAGTTAGTTTATGGTAGAGAGAGACAGAACTAAGGTAGAAATACTTTGTTAAAGCATTATAATGTAAAAAATTTGGGAACAAATCCCCCAACTAATTGCCTCCACCACAACTTGCATGTATGCACCAATCTGGATGCATTTTGGTAAATTGTGCACAAGTTAGAGTGTGTTTTTTTAACCGAGTTTGTATTAATCAGGGCAGATTTATTTTTTATTTCTTAAATAAAAAGTTCAGCAGCTATTAGATTGTTTGAGCAATCATAAATCCGCCCCAAAGCCAGTTCTGGATTTACCGGCAGATGCAGGCTGATGGCAATTTCAGGGTTCTTATGTACCACAGGTAGTGTCATTCAGAATAACGTAAGTGTGCACTCAGGTTTGCACTTGAGTTTAGAAATGAGCCTTCGTGTCCTCGATGATTATCACTCACTGACACTGACTATCACATTACTGATCCTCACTTGATGGTAAAGCTGTGTCACAGGCCAGGGCAGAACTAAGGAGTGACAGCTGGTAGAAGATGCATCCTTACCCCCAATCTTCTCTGAGAGCGGACCTCCACACAACTCCCAGCATTTGAAAAATAGAGAAAGAGAAAACAAACACACACAGCATACAGCACAACGAAAATTTTTGATCACACCCAATTTATGGTCATGCCCCATAAATATCACACCGATTTCACCAAAACACCCCAAATATACAAGTATAATTACTACAGAAAATTATTAATGAGCATATTAACAGACTTGCCAGTACAATCACTAAATAAAATGTTTAACAGGCATATTAACCCCAGATATGGCAGTATAATTACCCCAGAAAATGGATAAAGGTCATAATAACCCCAGACAAGCCAGTACAATTACAACGGAAACTGTATAATCAAAATATAAGCCCAAAATGTGCCAGTAAGATCACTGTAGAAATGCCAATAAGCACTCCATTAACCCCAGACAAGCCAGTAAGATCACTGAAGAATGGCCAATGAGCACTCCGTTAACTCCAGACATGCCAGTAAGATCAAGGCAAAAATGGATAGACTGAAAGCATAATCTACAGTTGTGCAAGCAGAAAAACTAACACCAAAGTTTCTTCTTTCCTACTGCTCCCATTGTTTCTCTCCTTCTGCCTGGCTGTAAAAAGAAACACAAATGGCCGTGTGGTACACAGTGGAACAGAGTGAGTGGAGAGCTGGCCAGGAGGAACCAAGACAAGCAGGGCAACATGGGACATTTAAACTCCAATACAGGGCAGCAGGCTGTGGGTTGGGAGATACAGGTATGTGAAGGGTAGTTTTTTTGTCTCAAGGGTTAAAGTGTGATGGGAGCTAAAGCTGAATACCTGGATTCTCAAAAAATGCTGCACAATAAAAAAAAAATATATGCATTCAATAGGAAGTGGCAAAACTTCTAATTCCTGAAAACTGAGGTAATAACAAAGTATTACAAACAAATCTCACTTAGGTATAATAAGATTGTAATTGTTCCACCCTTCAAATTTTTGTCATTTTTTTCTACTTTACTACTATCAGCCATTTTTAAATGTTGCCATTTGCGAGGGGCATTGTGCAAATAGCTGCAGACACCCTTGACACATTTCACTATTACAGCACCAGCTGCGTTAATATTAGCGCTGTATTGTCCATCATTCTGAGGCCCTAGACAGGAGCAAAAGTAGGTGCAACCGCATTGGGGCCTGTCTCTTACCCCCCTTCCCATAAGCACTAGATTTTTTAGTCAATGCTCCATGTGAAGCTACAACCCTGGGGATTCTGCTCATGAGCACTAATGGGTGTCCTCTTGCACTTGCACAACCCCGGGTTGAAAAACAACCCCTCGAATCACAATTTAATTTGCTTGCCTTTGTCACATGTCACCACTAGGTGGCAATCCACGATCACTGGCTAAACCAAACATGTACCATTCACTTCTTTTATTTCCCACATTTTGCTACTTTATATCTACATCTGCAGAACTAGCACTAATAGAAAAAGAAAGCCTTAGTGATATATATTTATATAAATGTCTTGCTGCATCTACACACACTATGGTTTAATCGGGTGCAATGAAATGAGAATCTCGTTTGTCACATATCTAGTGTTGGCAACAATGTATAAGGCACAAACCCTGCTGGCAAATCAGGTCTGACTTAGAATATAAAGGTCAGTTTCTTGCTCTCTGGTTTCCTATGTTACAAAGCTCTCCTGCATGGTTCCCATTGTCACGGTTATTCTTCGTTAGCAGTGGCTGAAGCAAAACCCATTGTCAGGCCCCATTGATTTCATGCAATGTTACTGACTCCTTGTTGCCCTACAGTGACCCTTTAGGATCAGCTGTGGTACCACTGCCACCAGGCCAGTTGCCATGTACCCCCCCACCCCAGTTAGTGCCTGAGGCTGCTGGTTGGCAGGGATATCAGCTATTCCCTGCTACAGTACAAGGCACATGTCCCACTATGTGTGGAACAGTTTCATGCATTTTGCTATTTGCATTTGTCACACACCACTGTCTTTATGTCGGAAGCTAGGCACAAGAAGCAATTGCACCCCACAGCAATGCCTGTAGGCCTTATCATTGAGTGAATCTGTAAGGACCCCTTTGTGCCCGTTATACACCTGGCATTGAATCTCTGCATCCTGTGTTTATTGTTGATTCAAGCATAAAATAAATAAATAACATATTTACAATACTCCCCCACAGGCCTGTAAACGCCATTGCAGTTGCTTTAGGCGATACCATATTTGGGCATATTTTCTTTATGTTTGTGTAATTCCTTCCTCTTTTCCCCATTTAATAATCTCTTCCTCTTTTCTTCATATAATGCAGCCTTGTGTTTCTCTGCAGAACCACTTAGCACTCCATGTATATTATTAGCATGTTCATCACTGCTAGCATTCTATTACAGCAGGGACAGGAGGAATGATCCATTGCTCCCTAGGAGTCGTAGTTCTGCAAGATGGATACTTAACATACATAATATTTCTGGTACATTCCTATGAATGCTATAACTTACAGAGACAAATGCAGGTGTTTCAATACATGGCTAAAATATCAGAGAGAGTGAAATGTGCTCTTTGTTATGGCATGCACTACTGGTTGGCACATATCACTCTGGGCTCAGTTATTGCATGCTAGTTTTGTAAATATAATTTAATTGTATAGGTGGCACCTATGGGACCTATTATCTAGAATCATGGGGACCTGGGGTTTTCTGGATAAGGGTTCTTTCATTTATTTGGATCTCCAAATCTTAAAGGGGTTGTTCACATTTAAGGTAACTTTTAGTATGATGTAGAGAATATTTTCCAAAACAATTTGCAATTGGTCCTAGGTTTTTTCATTTCTAGTTTTTTATTTATTTACATTTTTGTTCAGTAGCTCTCCAGTTTGGAGTTTCAACAGCTATCTGGTTGCTAGGGTCCAAATTACCTTAGAAACCAAGGAGTAGTTTGAATGAAGCACTGATATTTAAATACGAGATGACTTCAATAGAAAAATAACAATAAAACTGTAGCCTCACAGAGCAATTGTTTTTTGACTGTTGGGGTCAATTATCCCAATTAGGTTGTTTTGCCTCCAATAAAGATTAATTAGATCTCAGTTGGAATCAAGTACAGGTACTGTTTTATTATTACAGAGTATTAGAAAATCATTTTTAAATTTTGAATTGGTTAATATGAAATCTATGGGAGACGGCCTTCCTGTAATTCGGAGCTTTCTGGATAATGGGTTTCCAGATAAAAGATCCCATACCTGTAGAAGATCTGTGTTATGTGTTGTGCATGCCATTAAACATATGTGTTACATTTTTTTAACTGCAAGGGAATCCCAACACACATTTGAAGCCATATTTTTGGTACGGATAGCTATAGACCATGATGTGAGCAGATAAACATAACATTGAAGTCTCAGCTCGTGTATGAACAGTTTTCCATAATATATAGAGGTAGGGAAATCACCCTTTAATTGAACTCTCACTGTTCACCCAGCACCCTGTAAATTGAGTACTCCACATTGCCACCACAAGACAATATGAGTGGAGCTGGATTACTCATGAATCCCAAGTTTTGTCATGATGCATCACTATGCAAGAACCGCAATGACATAGTAAATGGCATGTCAGCTGATTAAAATCAAGACTCAGCAGATGTAAAAATAAACTTTACAAATGTCAGACCAAAAATCAAACTTAATTCTACCAGCTGGATCATATGTGAAGAATCAGAGACACTGCAAGAAAATCAAATTTAAACTCACTTGTGAATTTTACATTAATGGGGTAGTTCACCTTCAGGTTAACTTTTAGTATGTTATATTTGTTATTTATTTCTTTTTTTTCTATAGTTTTCTTCTTCAGACTCTTTCCAGCAGCCAAAAACTCTTGTTCCATGAAACTAAAATCTTGTTGTTACTTTTAATTACTTATCTTTCTCTTTAGGCCTTCCTCTATTCATATTCCTCTTTCTCTTTCAAACCACTGCCTGGTTGCTAGGTTAAATTAGACCCTAGCTGCTAAAATTCCAAACTGCTGAACAAAAAGTTAATAATTCAAGAAATGCAAATAATAAAAAATGAAGACCAATGACAAATAGTCTCAGAGTAGCTTTCTCAGATCATACTAAATGTTGATTTAACGGTGAACAACTAAAATAAATACTGAAGGTCTCACAGCACAAATAGGATAGAACCAGCCTTTTGTGTTTTTGTATTGATATGCCAGACTAATTTACTTGCCTTTTATGAGGAGGTGAGTAGGAACCTCGATGCTGGAATGGCAGTTGATGTCATCTACTTGAACTTTGCTAAAGCGTTTCATACAGTACCTCACAGAAGGTTAATGATCAAATTGAGGAATATTGGCCTAGAACATAATATCTGTAATTGGATAGAAAGAGTGGTGGTAAATGGAACATTTTCTAATTGGGCCAGTGTGGTTAGTGGAGTACCGCAGGGGTCAGTCCTTGGTCCTTTGCTTTTTAACTTGTTTATTAATGACCTGGAGGTGGGCATAGACAGTACTGTTTCTATTTTTGAGACAACACTAAATTGTGCAAAACTATAAGTTCCATGCAGGATGTTGCCACTGCAGAGCGATTGGACAAAATTGAAAAACTGGGCAGCAAAATGGAAAATGAGGTTCAATGTTGAAAAGTATAAAGTAATGCAGTTTGGTAGAAATAATAAAAATGTGAGTTATATACTAAATGGTAGTGTGTTGGGGAATCCTTAATTGAGAAGGATTCTAGGGATTTATGTTGCCTAAATCCAGTCAGTCATTTTGTGGCTACTAAAGCAAATAAGTCTATTTTCAACCCTATGTAACTATTAGTTGTACACTTTCATACCTCCCAACATTTGAAACCGAGAAGAGGGCCAAAAAGATTTGGTGCGCGCAGTGCGGCAATTTTTTGGCCACGCCCACTTTTGTGGCCACGCCCCAATTAACACACCCCATTTTTTTCTAAAAATACTTCTTTTATATAGTTGAAATGGCGGGATCAGATGCAAATGTGCTATACCCTCATACTGTACTACCTAAGGAAAACAAAATAGCAACTCCTACATATAAATACAAATATAGAAGGCAGTCAGTTATAAGTGAGTTCTAACTATCTATCAGTTTTGCCCCCCCACACAGGGGAGACAGTACCCCCCCATAGAAAGTGCCCCCACTTGACCCCATAGACAGTGCCTCCAATTTCCCCCATAGAGAGTACCCCTCATACACAGAGCCCCCCATACACAGTGCCCCCATACACAGTACCCCCATACACAGTGCCCCCCATACACAGTGCCCTTCATACACAGAGCCCCCCATACACAGTGCCCTTCATACACAGAGCCCCCCCATACACAGAGCCCCCCCATACACAGAGCCCCCCATACACAGAGCCCCCCATACACAGTACCCTTTATACACAGAGCCCCCCCATACACAGTGTCCCCCATACACAGTACCCTTTATACACAGAGCCCCCCCATACACAGAGCCCCCCATACACAGAGCCCCCCACACACAGAGCCCCCCCATACACAGAGCCCCCCATACACGCTCCGACTCCTTGCGCTGCTTCTCTCATTATGTGGCTCCTTCTCCGGCGGTCCCAGGCGCAACCTTATAAAAGGGCCTGGGACAGCCGGAGAGGGAGCCACAAAAGAGAAGCAGCGCAATGAGTCGGAGCGCTCAGCTCAAGACCTCTCATCCTGCTGTCGCGGATCGTTCTATGAATGTCCCGCATTTCCGTAATCTATTACGGAAATGCGGGACATTCAGCGAACTATCTGGGACAGCGGGATGCGCTATAGAAAGCGGGACTGTCCCGCTCAAAGCGGGACAGTTGGGGGGTATGCACTTTACCATTAACCAATATAAGCTTTTCACCCCATGTTCTGGCCCTTGCACCTCACTGAATGCAGAACTAAACCTTTTTTTGTCCTAGGAAGCAGACAGCAGCTGAAACAGCACATTTCTGGCAGATTTTTTAAATGCACCAGAATTGCCTCCTTTAGCTGCCTTGTGTGTGTTACAGAGCTTTTTTACTGGTGTTAGAGTTACAGTGAGCAAGTGCTGCCGCAATGCTGTTATTCTGTGCTTTACAGGCAGTATCTCTGTATAAACAGCTAACATATTATTATCCTGGCACAACATGAATTTGGCTGGTGGCTTCTTAATGAACATGATTTAGGGCAATGCTAGTAATTAGAGGGAAAGTGAGACGCAGAGGCATTTTAAGATATGGTAACAAGCCCTTGCAGCTGCTGCCTGCATTGCTTGCTACTGCCATGTTCATTATCTACAAGGTCTCCATTATGGATTTGCCTAGTGCAGTCCAATTAAGGGTGAAGACATACAGAGCTACTTAGTTGAAGTTACTTGTCATGGCTACTAAATGGCAGAAAATACCCTGCCACAGACAAAACTGAGAATTGCCTCTGCTAAAACTCGTGTAGAGACAATTATCAGTAAATGATCAGCATTGTCTATTTTTGTAGCCTTGACAAGTAGCTGCTATTAGTAGCTCTGTGTGCCTTCACCCTAAGGGGTCTGGCACATGGGGGGATTAGTCGCTCGCGACAAATCTCTCTTGTCACGGGCGACTAATCTCCCCGAACTACCATCCCACTGGCGAAAATGTAAGTCGCCGGTGGGATGGCACAAGCTGCACAGGCAATTTCGGCTATTTGCCGAAATCGGCTGCACAGCGCGTGGCAATTTTCTATTTAGGATTACCCATTGGCACGTACTACTAAAAAAAGTACATTTGTGTGAAAATGGTTTATTTAGATGAAGCAGTGTTTTACATATGAGCTTGCAATATATTTTTATAGAGACCAACATTGTTTGGTGGTATAGTTTTCCTTTAATGAATAAGTTAAATAAAAGTGGACTCAAAACAGAACCCTGTGGGACCGTATTAAAGTGGACCTGTCACCCAGACATAAAAAGCTGTGTAATAAAAGCCCTTTTCAAATTAAACATGAAACCCAAAATCATTTTTTATTACCACATCCATACCCATTATAAAAGCATTTGAAAATCCCAGCTGTCAGTCATATATTGCCTGCCCCGCCTCTATGCCTTAGGCATAGAGGTGTGGCAGACAGTTACTTTCATTTTCAATTCAGAACTTTTTAGATGTTGCTGCACTGCTCACATTCCCCCTCCCTCCTCACCATGCAATTTTGTAACCAGTGCATGGACATGGGCATTAGGTTCCCCCATAATGGCACAGAAACAAGATATTGGCAGAATGCAATGCCTGCTTTGATAACAGTGTCCACAAAATGGCCCCTGCCTGCTTGCTGCAATTGTGAATTCCAAGGCTGAAGAAACTAAGATTAAAATAATTTATATAGTGTAAGTAAAGTTTATTTTGCTTGACAACCACAATAGAAAACAATTTGGAATTATTTCTTAAGGTGACAGGTCCGCTTTAAGAACCTTACTCAAAGTAGAGAATGTGAACCATGTTAAGGCTTCATCTCCATAACACAAGCAACAGCACTTTGGCAGACATAGAGGATGCACATGTGGCTGGTGTGCATGCTTAGATTCAATCACACTTACATTCAGGATGTGGAGCTAAAGCCTCAGTAACCAAGGCAGGGCCACTGGCTGTTTACACATTTCATTTTTCATGCAAATAGACTACACAAACAATTACATGTTATTACATGACAGTAAGTCTTTCATATCCTTGATTCATATTAAAGGAGAAGGAAAGGCAAAGTCACTTGGGGGTGCCAAAACGTTAGGCACCCCCAAGTGACTTAGATCACTTACCTTTTACCCCGGGCTGGTGCCCCTGTACGGAGAGAACAGCACCAGCCCGGGGTAGCAGCGAGCGCTTCCTCCTTCCTTTTCGCTTGCGCGCGCATGCGCAGTAGAGTGAAAAGCCGAACTTAAACAAGAAAGTCGGCTTTTCACTCTACTGCGCATGTGCCGGCCGACGGATTTCGCCGGCAGAAGAAAAAGGAAGGAGGAAGCGCTTCCTGCAGGTACCCTGGGCTGGTGCTTTTTTCTCCTAACAGGGGAACCAGCCCAGGGTACAAGGTAAGCGATCTAAGTCACTTGAACATTAGTACATAACCAATTTACCCAATACACATAAACACAAGGAGCAAACTACAAACTAGTCCTTATTTAGTGCTTGATGTGTGAGAGTGAAACACATTTTTGCCTGATCCTCTCATTATCCACCACTTTCCAGGTAAGGATTGACAAGTTATAACTGTGCTACACTACAGATTCTCAATCTGTATGGAAATCTGCAAAGTACTGAATCACATGGCCCTGCCTATAGTCCAGTTTGGGTGAGATATAAGTGTGGGTGCTAACTGCATTCTGCTATATTATTCTTGCCTGGTGCTACAAGTCACTGAGTGTAATTCTGGGTTATTCTGAACAGTATTTCAAGCAAAAAGAATGCAAATTTCAGAAATACAGTACAGGTATAGAATCTGTTATCCGGAAACTTGTTTTCCAGAAAGTTCTGAATTATGGAATGGCCATCTCACATAGACTCAAAGCAAATAGTTAATTAACTTAAGCATTCTATTTACATATACTGTAGAAATGTGTTCTGTTCTACTGGAGTTTCTCAGTTCTTACCAAGCAGCAGTTCCGGAACACATCATGGCTGAGGTTCCGAGATTTCTACCTTTACAACAGAACATTCTGGAAGGGATGTCATTGATTCTTTCTGCAATCTGTTAACACTGTAGTAGAAAAGTCTATTGAGAAACACCCTCATATTTTAATGCAGGACTTTGTTTTATACCAGAGCAAGGCCAAAGTAGTATTGGCTAGTGATGAGTGAAACTGGCCTATTTTGCTTCACCAAAAAAAAGAAATTGGCAAAATTGTTGCCAAATACACTGGAGTCAATTGGCTATTTTCACCTGATTTGTTCACATGCCAAATGCATTGGAGTCAATGAGTATTTGTTTAAATTCCAAATGCATTAAAGTCATTGGGTGTTTTTTCACATTTTTCACATGAGTTTTTTAATTTCTCAAATGCATTGGTTGCAGGCTATGGCCCTTTTTTCTCATGCCAAACGCTTTGGTGGAAATGGGTGCTGTTTCTCGTGACAAATGCATTGGAGGTAATGGCCGTTTTTACTCACAACAAATGCACTGGAGTAAATAGACATTTTTTCGCCACATATTTTCACATGCATTAGTCAGTTGGCATTTATTTCACACAGCAAATGCAGTGGAGTCAATGGGCACAGTCAGTGGGTGTTTTTTTCTCAATTTTTTTCTTGCACCAAACAAACTGAAGTCATGGGGTATTTTTTTAGTGGTATTTCTCTCCACTTGATTCTTCTTTTTTTTTCTAGACAAAACGCATAGCACAATTTCAGTGCAGAAACCGAATTTTGACTTGAGTTTGTATCAGGCAAAAACATTTCCTCATCCCTAGTACTGGCACCTAAAGCAAGCACATCAATTGCCAGGCAGACCCTGCTTTCCCAATCCACCCACTCAATAGCTATACCTCTGCTGCTTAAACCTAGTTCGAACCCTATTTAATTCCACATTCTATGAAGATAAACCTAGAGAGTTATTTACATTTATGGCTGCATTTGTTGTGACTTGACTCTCTTGGTCTGTTACCCTTTACCCCTTCTACGTGGGGAAGGTAGTAAGGGTGTATTTCAGTGAGGGTGTGAAGCTGCCTGTCTCCTATAGTAAAAACGATATGCTTAGCATGGAGGGCTAAAATTGTGTTACAAGAGTTAATAGTCAATATCAAAGGCATGATCAAGTTGATGGAAGCGCATGTAAGTGAAAGCAAAAACAAAATCTAGTGCAAAAACATTTAAATAATTGAATCCTGAATCACTAGGACAAACACCTATTAGTGCTCTGTGTCAGAAAAAGTGTTGCCAGGTATAATCCCAATATATTTGCTCACCAGACATAATTGGAATGAAACGAAAAGGTACCCAAAGTAGGCATTGATTGTAGTTAGACCTCGCTCCTCAATAAAAGCAGAATGGAGATCAGAAATAGTGTAAAATCGCTTAATAACAAAATCCCTGCTAAACTGCAGGCTACTTACAGTGTACAGAAGTATAAAAGCAATGTCCAATTATACTTCCGTACACTGTAAGTAACCTGAAGACTACATCTGAAGAATTATCACAAAGAAGCGCTGAGTATTGGGTGTTCCACCCTAAGACTTATAATATCAAAGGCAGACTGTGATAAAAGGATATTACTGGCCGATAATATCTCTTTAATGAAATATTTTTTCTGCCACTGGGGGGCAGGCAGCTAAATGATTTTTGTACCATCCCATTATGCTTCCTGTAATACAATGCAACCTACATTATTTTTCTCAGTACATTTCTGTCGTGTAATAAATAAGCTCCACACCCACCAAAAGAAGAGCTTTAAGGCATAAACACTAAACAATATTCAATGCAGACAAAAGCAATAGCATTAGAATCTTGAACTCTAAATCGCTGGTAATTACCCAGTAATTACAAGAGCCGCCACTCAGCTGTTCAGCTATACACACACGAGATACAAGGAACATGTTAAATGACATCAGTATATTTGGTTATCGATAAAGGACCCACCCCTTTCTAGGAAAGTGAGCCTAGGAGTTACCCTGACAGAAGTATGCCTTCCATTCACAACAACAATTCAATTTACAGCCTGACGTTTTATATTACTGTGTGGTGCAAAGACAGGAATGTTAAGCATGTGATATCCTGGCAACACTAAGGGCTGGGTCGAACTACATTCCCGATTACTGAAGCCTGGCTGAGTACAGTACACAGTGACTATTCTTGATATAAGCTGCTATTGTTTTATCCTGATCTTGCCACATAGCAATGAAATGTGAAGCTGCCATACAAAACTAATTGTGAGTTATCAGACAAGGAATTCTAAATTGTTTACTTTTTTTAAGGCATGAGAATATGTCATAGGCCAAGGTCAATACACAACAATCACAGCTGACTTTGCCAAACTGGCATGGTTTACTGTTTATCAGTAATGCACTGGATCAAATGGAATTGCACAGAATTGAAGGCACGGTGACCTTATTTCTACTTCAGGAGGTATTTTTATTATAACATCCATCTTTTATTTATTTGGAAGTTGATTGACATTATTATTATACAATAAGGCACCAATGTGCACAGTCCCACATGAAAAGAACTTTGCCCCCTGAAGATGCCTTCAGTAGATCCATATACAGGTATCTTCTGATGATTTACAGGGACTACTGTCAGATATTTTCCTTTAAGGACTGACTCAATATGTATGCAATACAAAATGCACAATACATGGCTGAATTCATTCAAATTTCAAATTACATGGCATCTCAGAAACCAATTTACTATGCATTAAAATTGATTGATAATCATCCCTATAGCATCAACTTCTATTATAGCTGTAACTTCTCTTTCAATATCCTGATGATTTCTGATAACCCCTAAGCTTAGCTTCACAAACGCAGCCCAGAGCACACTAACCATGTGTTGTGCCATTGGCACACAGGATCAAAGACAGGGAGCTAAGTGGAAAATTAGAATGGCACAGATCATTACTCTTGCAGGGCTGCTGAAATTCTTGGCTGATACAATGGGATCTGTTATCCGGAAACCCATTGGAGGCAAAACAAGCCTATTGGGTTTATTCAATATTTAAATGATGTTTAGCAGACTCAAGTTTAGATCCAAATTACGGAAAGATCTATTATCTGGAAAACCCCAGGTCCTGAGCATTCTGGATAACAGGTCCCTTACCTGTACTTCAATATATAAAATACAGTATTTATATTCTTTTTAAAGGTTTTAGTTCTAATTTAAGAGTTACAGGGCAGGTAGAATGTGAGACTAATGACCAAGGACTAAATCAGCACATTAATTCAGTCCTTGACTGTTGATCGTAGGCCTGCAGTATGGCCACAGGCGGTCAAGTCAGGCACAGATCCATGTGTATGTGTATGGCCAGTTATAGAGTTGTGTCAGTTGAGTCATTTTAGGAATCAATATTTCATTTTAAAAATCATAAAATACAGTGATCATTCCCTGTCTATGAAATGGTTGCTAATTCCAATGCATATTTTAACTGAATAAAGGGGCAGTAGTGTTTCACAGCCACTTTGCAACAAAACCTTTCGAAATTCATGTTTCACAAATGAAACACTGAAATTGCGGTTTTACTGGCAGGATAAGGATTTCATTCTTGCATACTAACAGGAATATAATTTTAAATAAAAACAAACATTTAGCTATAATATATTTTGCAAGATTAAATATGATGACTGAAAATTGAAACATTGAAGGCTTTTTCACCCAGGCAATGTTCGGCTCCTGTTCGTGTTTTTTTGCTCGAAGAGACTAAGCCACAGGGCCCTCACATGATGGTGGTTCTGCTTCAGTGTGAGTGGGGAAGGCTGAATCTGCATGTGTGTGCAACTGTGTGAATCTATACCACTGTGAAAGTGGACAGCATGTAGGGCTAACACTTCACTGGAAATATAATACTGGACTTTTCATCTGATGGCCTTAGAAGTAACTATAGGAGCAGCCCCGGATTCGTGTTCCGGGCACCCCTAGGCCGTCACTGCTGGTCGCCCCCCTCACCTAATGCGTATGCGCAAACTCACTAACACCAACCCCCCCGCCACAGCAGAGACCGCGCATGCGCATACCATACATTTAGACTCCCATATGGAGCAGTGGGGAGAGATCCCCATTGCTCCATATGGGAGCAAAATTTAAAAATTCAGTTGCGGCAGGCAGCATGCCGCCCCTAAATAGGCCCGGGCCTTTGTGGCCTCTCCACAAATCCGGGTCTGTATAGGAAGCATACCCAGAGACTGCTGTAGGGTCCAGGAGTGTCAGGTGCCCAGTGAAACCCTATAACTATATAAAATATGCAATTTTCAATATATTTTTGTGACAGACATAATGATATAGGGGAGCTAAACAGATTTTGATGTGGGGCCCAGTAGCTTCTAACTATATGCCTTGTAGCATGCCCACTTGTGTCTGCTGCGCCAATGGAACACAGCAAATACCAGTTAAACTCCTCTGTAAGACTGCCATCAGTAATCATGGGGTACTATACTACTAAGTTAGGAGGGAAATCATCCTATTATTAGCCCACAGGTCACTTGATCCCCTTGGCAGTTAGACCTGCAAATGGTACACTTGTTTGATTTGCTATGCCCACACCCCATTATGATCCGATCCACCCAAAGCCATTTCTGATTCTAGAGTATTTCAGCTAGGGACACACTTAATAGTTAATCCGCAACCAGCTTACCCTTGGGTCTTACCCTTAGGTCAGGTAGGTTAGAGCTGAAATTCAGGTGAACATTGAGGATTCTGTTCCTGCTCCTGAAATTTCCCTGTTGTGGAACCTAAGGTGTGTGCAGAAGTAGCAAAAAGAGCAGAAAGACAAGGGTACAAGTTGGGCCTATCTTCACCCATGAGGGTGCTTGTGGGATTTGCTGCACTCTGCACCTTAATCTAGTACAAGCCTCATGACTCCCTAGCTTGTGGCACACAGACAGCAATGTAGAATACATAGAAAGCCAGATCTACCTGTGCTCCATGCTTATATGAGTGCTGGTATAACTACTGAATTTGCTGAAAGCCTGATATTGGCAGTCTAAATCTGAAAATACCTCAGAAACCACTAAAAATAGAAATTTAAAGCACAAGGGGCATTTGACTGTCGCTGCCCTCTGGTGGAGGACAGCAGCGGTCAAAACACCTCTTTTCTCCTGTCACTGTTCCTAATTTTCTTTAATGGGCTAAAAAACCTCAAGCCTCTGTTTTCCTTTATGCCATTATTCTGAAGGTTACAAAAGAACTAGAGTGTAAATAAGAGGGGCACTATTTTTTTTTTTTACTGTGTTTTAACTGAACTCAACAACAGAGGAGCAAATTAAAGGCAAAAAATTGTACTCAAAATTTGTGCGAACTATCCCTCTTCTTCATCCTAGAACAGTATCCAGCATACAATCTATAGTAGGATTATGCAATAAAATGGTAACACAAAGCAGACAAATGGGTCTTTGCTTTTATTATTGGGTTAAACCAACAAAAGCTAACTTTTGATTGGCTGCTTTTTTTGCACAAAGGCAAACTTAAGCCATCTTAAGACATAACCACCAAGTGGAATAAAATGAAACAAAATCACTATCATGTTACTTTTATGATTTGCTTTATTGTATATATCAGTTGAACCTCTCCTGAAGCCAACCTAGACTCTCTCCAGCTATAAAGAAAAAGAAGCATGCTTACGTGTGGTTCAGATAAAGGTGGGGCTGGATTCCTGCTGATATACATGAACTGCATTACTGCTGTGATACAATTAATCAATAGAGGCAACCACTTCCTGTGTATTGCAAAATTAACCAACTGTTGCACTAACTGGAAATAGGAGGGTTGCACTCAAGGTAGAGTGCAACCACATAACCTAGAACAATAATCTTCAGCTACAGCTGCTGGCAGCACTCCAACAATAGCCAACATGGAGGCAGAAAGGTTTTTACATTTTTTTAAGTCTATATTGGATTATATATAAACTACAGTATATATACACTACAAACACTTTGTTGTTAATTTAGCAAACAATTCATAAATCTGATGTTGACGATCAAACTGTAGTGATTATGGATAATGTTGATGATGGTTCAATACAGGTTTATACAGCATAGTCTACTATGTAGGAGTAGGATACCAAAACAGGGTGGGATAGGCCAATACAGCTAAGGTAAGAGGGACTTTTACTGCAGGGGAAAAACAAGAAGAGATGGAAAGATAAATGCTGATGCAATCGCCTGCAGATAATTTTATCTCTAGGGTTTCTATCCTCCCTGGTGTAAGTGGAGGGAGCCTAAATATACTTGCCTATATAACTGCACCAGTGTTATATACCTACTGAATAAGTCTTGCGGATTTGGTTTAGCAGAAGTGGTAGGATGCACACAGCCAGGCGCGTATCTGTCAGTCCCAGCATAGTTTCTGTGGTCAGTAGTGAAAGCTGAAGTACGTGTAAGAAATTCATATTGATTCATAAAAGTCAGAACTTGGTGAAAAACTAAAGCTAACACCCTCTTTTATTTTCAATAAACCTGCTGTTATGCACCAGAAATGTAACAGTTCCTGAAAACTGAGGAAGGAGGAGGCAAGCTTGCAAATAATTTTAATAACGTCTTATTTTTCAGTTAATTATGACAAGTCTTGCATTGATATATGGCTGCAGAAATGCTGGAGTTACAAGTTGGACACCAGATATTAGAATAGTAAGTAGGAAATAAGTTATAGGTTTTACCAATACCTGGGGGTTTCTGGATAAAGGGTCTAGTAATACATATAATTTGGATCTCCATACATTAAATCTACTAAAAAAAATGTAAATGCTAAATAAACCCAGTAGGATTGACTTGCCTTCACTAAAGATTAGTTAGGATAAAGTACAAGGTTCTGTTCTATTACCTTCCTGTAATACAAAGCTTTCTTGATAATAGGTTTCAGGATAACTGATTTCATACCTGTATTTGTATTCTGAGACCCTTACCATAAGTCGCTTGACTACCTGTTGGTAGCCAGGAATTGCATACAGGAAAGTGGTTCTGAGTTTGATCGGGGCATGGCTAGGTGCGACAATGCAATGCTGTGCAGGATTAGATGTATAGGCAAAATTCTGCGGGTTTTCCAGTGAGAACTGGAGGTATTTGGTGTCTATTACTGTCATGTGTGGGTGGAAATTTTAAATAGGCGCTGGCATTTCAAGCACACAGAGGCCCTAACAGCCCCCACCAGCCCAATAAATAATGACTGTCTATACAATCTTACAGCAGCCCCTCTGGCATTAGCCAGAACCTACATATTTCCACCCACGCAGGCCACACAACCCAAATGTTGACTCTGATCTTTGTAGATTCTATGGAAGAAGTGAAGTTTCTGTAAACAACTATTTGAATTACTAATGCAATGCCTGGGGGCCTATGCACATTACAGTATGTTGCAACTAAAAAGAAAATTCAATTGGAAATGTGGAAGAATCAAACTAAAGTAATACAGTTTTAGCAAAAGACCTAAAAACATTTTTCTATAAAACGTAGAAAAACAAACAGTAATATATATGTACTTTATGATTCTAAAATGCCCAAGTTATGGAAATATTATGCCCCATAGATAAAATTAGTAGACATGAGTAATGGAATCATCTATTACTTTGTTATTCTGTAATTCTTATTAAAATGTTTTGCTGCATCCCATGCACAATGGCTAATTATTGTTATTATGAAATTCCATATGTTTTGCCATTTGTGGAACGTCAATGAATCAGTGTAGATTTGTAGTGCTTGGAAGAATATCCACGGCGTCATGTTATAGTGGTTTAGAAGAGGAAACCCACTGTGGTTGGAATATTATACTTTGAGGGACCATAAATCAAGAGCTATGAGCAAGATCTATGAATTACAGACATGTCACCTGACTCTTGTCATTAGTGAGATAATGATCCACCACTTGTTTTGTAAAACTTATAATTTTTATTTACATTTAAAAAAGTGGACAGTGGTGTAACTAACATACAGCAGATCCCATGGGAGGGCCAGGGGGCAAAGGGGCCCAGGTTGGTTGCCAGGTCTTCTGTACAGCACCACTTTCTGTCTGACACAGAGCATAATTGCATGCATGGGGCAGGGGCAGATGTGTTTTTGTGTTTGGGTTGTGTTTTTGAGATTAGAATGTAAAAAGCATATGAATATAAAGTAAAAGACACACCAAAAAATTAACTGTTATATGAAAGTGTTGGCTTTTGAAAAAATATTCCTTCGGTTTCATTTTAAAAAATTAAAAACTCTTGCTCACCCTCAACCCCCTTGCACATGCCCATGTCAGAGTCTCAGATATAAAATGCTAGAAACAGTAGACCCTGGGCAGAACCGCAAGAGTACTACGAGACATAAAATGCACTTAAAATCTGGCACAAGGTGCAGCGCACACTGTCAACGGGAACAAGCTAGCTCTATTCTTACCTCTTGCCATAGGGAAAGACGGGGACCCACTGTGGCCTGTATCCACTTCCTCTCCCTAACGTGTTGTAATATAGTGCTGCCAATTGCTGTATTCATGGGGCAAATATGGAACACGAAAAATGTGCCGCAATTCATTGCCCTCTATCTCCCAGTTGTTATTTATTTGACGTCAGATGGGGCAAATTTGGAAAAAAAAGACCCATGGCTTCCACTGAGGTCAATGAAAGCCACAGGAAAGTGTAGGTGTAAATTCATTTATTTCACAAATATACACTGTTTCTTTGGGCACAAAAGTGTTGACACCTCCAGTTCTTTGAGTTCTCAATGAGTTCAGTGCACTGCTCTGCCCCCCCATGTGTTAGAAACAGCACAAAGTTTGTTCAGATGAAGTAACTCATAGCATCCAATAAGATGTTTGGTTTGTAACAGGTAACAAACAAATGCTGCATTTTGATGAGTTACTATAGCAGTAGCAAACTTTGCACTTTTCATTATAAACCAGTCAAAAAAGAGTACTGGCTCAGAGTTTTGCTCACTATAGGGGAACTATTTTTCTAATTTCCATTAAAAAAAAGAAAACTTAGGAACTTGACCTATCTATTAAGAAACCCATCCACAGCCCTGTTTAGCTGGTCACTTCCACAATGTTACTTGACCCCATTCCCCTGTCTGTTTTTATAAAGGAAGGGTTACGTGGAGTGATAATAAAGTTGTGACCAGCCAGCCTGAGACAATTCCAGTTTAGGCAAGGCAGTCACAAGATGAGCCAGTGGTCAGTCATCATATGCAAAAATACTTCACAGCTTGATAAATCCTTTTCACAAATACAAAGGGCAAATACACAATGTATAGTATAATAGTCCATGAAATGTACTGTGAAACATTAAGTTTAGAAGAATCTCTGCTACAGTTTTGATATGTATCATCAAAACATGATCAGGGTCAGCAGGCACTTCAATTAAAATTTTTCCAGGGAGGAACAAATCAAGTTAGATAGTGGCCTGAGAGAAGACACTTATTCAATAGTGCTGGAGGATAAACATTTATATCACTAGCCCTTGGCACTCATCCTAATTTTAAAATGCAAATAAACTGTTGAGGGAGAACTGAGCATTTCATTGCAGGTATTTTTTGGTACCACTACACAACTACACCACACTCCTAGGCACCCTCCAGTTATGCATGAAGAATCCTCTATAAGTCAGATCCAGGTCTTAAATTATTCTAGTCAATTAATTCTTTAAAAAAATGGCAGAAGTGAGCGACTAGAATCATTGAGAGTCCCTATAACGTTACAACCCCTACGGACGCCTATTTGGCTGCTTCTATTTCTTTGAATGCTTATTTTCATCATCCTTAATTACACCTCTCACAGCAAGGATTAGTTTACTCAGGTAATCTGTAGGTAAATGCCAAATAGAGGTGACATTTAGTAAATGAGAAACAAAAAATACATGTGGCTCCAGAGGTAAATAAACAATAGCCCATCAAAGTTGTGTCTGTATGCTGGGTATGCCATGACTTTGAGAGGAGAATTATTGAGGGAAGAGACACTTGGCAAGAGCTGATGTTATATGAGGTTAACAATGGTTAAGGTGATGTTGGCATGGATGTCTGAGGGTTAGGCACAAAGTACATGTTATTGTACATACTGCATGGCCATAATACCTGTGATTTGCTTTGAATGGCAGACAAAAAATCAAAAAGAAACGTTGAGTTTGCTGTCTATGGTACAAGTATTGAAAGCCCCCTATAAACTCAAGTTAAAAGAGCATTCGACATGTGGCCTTCACACATATTTGGTATGGCTCAACTTAAAGGAGAATAAAAACCAAACATTAACCATAGGACCCCTGCACAAGCCCCCTTCCCTCTTTCCAACAACACCAAGGAGATTTGGCACTGCTCCCCCATACCTGTGTTGCAGGGTTAGTGGATGCCATGTCTAGCTTCTTGACTTTCTGTCAAAAACACCAAAAATCGAAATACCAGTCTTCCTATATATTTATCTTCCTTCCTCATTAATAACATTTGGATCAAGCATAATTTCTACTGACCAGGTGGCAACCCTAGCAGAGAGCAGAGTAAAGGAACTCAAATGGGCAGACATGGTGCCCACTAACGTACCTACTCTACATTTTCAGTACTGGTACAGTATGGGGAAACAGGGCTATTGCTGGGGGACTTACTGGTGCTGTTGGGAAAGGGAAGGTGACCTATGCAGAAGCCATTTGGTAATATTTGGCTTTTGTTCCACATGCATGGCATGTCACTTCCGTACACACCTTAAGTTCCAAAATATTTCATTCCAGATTTGCATTGCAACTTGTTTTAGTAGCAGCAATTTCAGAATGCATAGAATTGTGATGTTTGAAGTCACTTGCCACTTAATTTGTCAATTTGATTGTGATTTTGTAAATGCAACCTGAGTTGTTCAGTATATTGAGGATCACTGTTCTGTAACATCACAACTCCTACATAAGATGGATTTTTCCTATTATGCAGAGCAGTAGGTGCTTCCTTTATGCATGAAAATACTGAATACA
The DNA here is from genome assembly GCF_000004195.4 of Xenopus tropicalis. Classification (NCBI taxonomy): domain Eukaryota; kingdom Metazoa; phylum Chordata; class Amphibia; order Anura; family Pipidae; genus Xenopus; species Xenopus tropicalis. Next base: position 39,904,802 of record NC_030681.2, on the reverse strand, counting down.
TTGTGCTTTGGCTGGGTGTGTTTGCCTAATATTAAGTAAACAAGATGAAAAATCATTGGCAGATACACTTTGTTTTGCAGGTTTTACCTGAGCAAGTTAGAGATGAAACTCCCATCATATATTTTTTTTGCAACCTCCCAATACACTGTACAGTGATAAATCATTTCCAATTGTTTTAAACTTGTAAATGCTGTTGTAGTTATATACAGATATATATCAGAAGCCAGCTCTCAGAATTACAAAAAAACGTTGAGTTTTCCACCCAAAAAAATAATTTGCCCAGGCTGGCTCATTTATTTATAGCATGATAGCACATTTAACCACAAATCTGAAACAAATAGTAATATACATATTCTGTAATGAATTGTGGCAAAATGTTTTTATGTAAAAGAAGTATTAAAGTCTTTCTAAAAGACATCTTTACAGGGCTGTAATGTGGGATTTGTGGCCTATTTTAAATTGTCTATTTTGAAAGCAAACATAGACAGAGTCATCTGTTACAACAGAGATAACTGTTACATCAAAAGTGCAGGCATGGAATACAGTATGGCTCAAAGAGGTCTACTCTGACCCTTTCTGCACTTTGTGGCCTTGAGCAGCATATACAATGTGCCAAGCTGTACCACAACACCCAGCACTGTAGGCCTGTACTGGCAATCTGTATATTCGGGCTGTTTAAAGATTGGGCTTGTGGGGGGCTGTATAGGCTTATTTTGAACCTCTGGCAGATTTATACCAAAACGCCATGAATCTAAGAAGAAATTTTTTAGTAGTTGGAGATTTCTCTGCACAACGATACAATATGCAGTGCTACCACTACTAAGGTGTATGTACATTCCAATCAGGTAGACAGGACAGTTACAGTGGCACTGCATGCTCTTTAATATACATTCCCAGACTGTCCAACCTGAAGCCATAAGAAAGATCTAGGGTGCTGCAGTTCATATATCTCTGGCCAAGACAAGTTTAGACTAATTATGGAAAGACTTTTGTGAACTAATATAAATTAGTTAAACTTTATACCACTTAAGTTAAATAATAAAGAAAAAAAAAAATTTAACCTACACATAACTACAACCCACCAACAGTATTCTCAGCCGTGAAATTCTCGATTGACTGTACTTTATGACCCTGACTACTCATGCCCTGTACTAACCTGTACTGATATATGTGCAGTTTCCTGATTCTGTGTTAGTCCTTCTTCTAGTATGGCCAACCAATATCTGGGCATCACAGGCAGGCTCTATGGGCTTTGAGCTACTTGTTTTTTTTTTTGCATATGCCAATGTTAGTATCACCTTAGCCACTGTTCCTTGTAAAACACTAGCAAGTGCAGTTCCAGCAATCCACCCCCCCCCCCCCCCCCCAATATCTGAGGTCTACCTTACCTACTTTTCATTTATTAAGGTGCATACTTATACTATGATAAGAAAAATAGGTTACATTTTGTTGGTGGCTTTGGGTGTTGTTGGGACTCATGGGAGCTGCAGTTTAATTTTGATTCCATTTCTGAAAATAGTTAATGGTACTTAAGTTGGATCTTACACAATAAAATATTTTCTCCCACACCCCCAGAGGCCACTCTGATTCTGGTGGCCTACTGTTAGGCTTTATTAGGTTTTACTGTGGTTTAAGTCAGTAGGATCCAATATGCATTTTGCTGACATGGATGAAATTGCCTCAAAAACTCAGATGTACACATGGCCTACATTCTTCTGCACAGCAGTAGGACTTATCACCATGGACCCAAGTGACAAGGCACATTTTAGTGTACACATGTTTTATTGACTGTATTTGGAGAAATCATAATAGCCCCAAGAATAAAATCAAATGCCAGTGACCTTTTCAAGGTTAATACTGTTTTTCAGTTAAGGCATGGTATTTTGTAAACACAGCTTATACTTGGGAGGGGTTGGCATGTTTCATTTTGCTCAATTCTAATGCATCTACATGCATTGCTTTCCCAGCCATTGCTTCTGTCTTCTGGTGCTACAAGCAAATGAATTATTCAGTCACAGATCATACAGAAGTTATCAGACATAACCTTGATTAGTGCCAGTAGTTACTTTATTAAGTTCCGCTTATTGTCAGGCTCCAGGGCCGCTGGACCTATGTTCACAGAAAATCAATTTTGCATTATTAAATCATGCCTCACAATTATATCCTGCAAAATCATCACTGCTATTTTAATATATACCTTAGCTTTATCCACCCCAGTAGGGTTTTCATGTATCAATCTTATGTAATTTTACAATGACAATTGAGCAATATGAATTATTTTCTCATTCCTTCAAAAAAATATGAGGTCATCTGACCTTGTCTGTTATATTGTGCTGCTTGGTAACCCTGTTCAGTGCCCTTCAGTAAGAAAAAAATGTCTCTTTTTTGCTATTTCGGATGAACTGTAACTTTGCAAAGCAGTCCCATGTGGGTAATGCAGTTGCAGGCAACTTTGTAAGTGGCGCCAAAGCTCTGATGTAAGAGCGGATAGGCTGACAGAAAACCACCTCCGCGTCTGCACACCTCATAACCAGCAGCATCACTTCAGCTTTATTTGAAATTCTGAGTTAGTCTTTAAAAAGAAACAGGAAGCATTTTTTGGAGCATAAAACTCTGATCTCACTACATGCACCGCAAAATACGCTTCCTCTTACATTCTGTGCTTATTCTGTGTGTGAAACAGCAATTTTATATGAACTTCCCTTGCAGGAAAGTCTCAACTTCTACCCTGTAGAGAAGCAGTTTCATGTAAGTTGGTTCCTGTGTATTTACTGTAAAGCACCGTGCTTTGAATGAACTGTTAAATGGGATGGAATTAGCAGGAGTTTAATAAAAGGCCTGTTAAGGTAATTTGTAACAAATTTGTCACTAAACAGTTCAAAAAGGGTTCATATTTATTTTTATTTGAATTTGGCTAAAATTTAAGACATATGCCTGAATCATAGCAGAATATTTTTTTTTTTTTAGATTTCATTATTCATAATGAAATGCAGTGTTAGAAACACTATAACACAGCTGAATTATACAAGAGCAGACAAATACACAAGCAGTAATGCTCTAGATGATATTAAGAGTACTTTACATGTGCAAAGAGCCACCTATCCCAGGTCCTCTGCCAGGGTGCTGTGTGTGCAAAGCCAAATCTCCCCAACAATTACTCCTATGTGCTGGGTGTAGGTGTAAATATGGTTTCCAAAGCTGTTGGCTGAACTGATCCCATTGAGATGTGCCTGTGGAAATACTAACCATATTGCATAGTGCATTAGGGATCTCTGGGAGATGGCATGCACTAATGCCCCAGTGCCTGTTACACCAGGAGGCTGATAGGTGGGTGACTGGCTGAAGGGCAATGTACCACTGGCACACGGCTGGTACACTGTGTGGAAGTAAAAACATATTGCTGTGTAACAGCCCCAGAATTAATAGTGTAAATATCCACAAAGGGGCAAGATTTGCCCATACACTTACCTGCTCAGGTGGCATCTCCCTAGTGCAGTGCCAGCTGCCCTCCATCCATGCCATTCTTGGCACACTCTGCAGTTTAAGTTTGTATGCACGCTGGTGTATGTGCTGGATTCTTTCTGTTTTCTTTATGCCGCAGATGGGCGTTATTTCAGTGCAATTTGGGTTCTTCTTGAGTTCTGTATAACTGGTGCCTATAGCACTAAGTCAGCAGTCAGACTTCGTTCTCAGCTGTCAATTAGTGTGCGCGCCTTCTCACGCCCCCTTTGCGCGCTCCCGCGCTACTTAGCTATGTGACAGCACAGCCCCAAGCTCCATCCAACTTCACTGGCTGTACAAATGAGCTGCGCTCTGATTGGATCATTCTGTTAATAGCTCCTCCAGTCAGAGCGCAGCTCTCTATTACAAACAGTAAAATGCGCCAATCAGGCTCATTAGCAAAGCAGAAGTAGGTATGTCTGGGGAGGGTATACGAACTGAAGGCACGAAATCTGATGAGTGTGATCTTTAAAGGGGAACTCCACCCAAATACAACATAAAGTTTTTAAAGGCTTATGCACCCACGGCCGTTACGGTATAGGATTCTCTGCACTTTCTCCCTCCATGTTTGCTCCATTTTCGTTTTTGTATATTGGAATGGACTCTATTTTAGCCATACGAAGGGCAGTCTCTGTTATATACTTAGCCCAGCAAGCTTTACCAGAGGGAACAGGCTGCGAATAGATAAAGCAGAGCCCATTCCAAAGTTAGCTGTGTAAGCACCTGCCCTGCTGTTTGCTGGCTAGAGTAGATAACAGGCTCTGCCCCACTTTATTCTGTTTAATACATTCCAGTTTAGCCATGGGGCTACTTCAGGGTTGGACTGGGCCAGCGGAACACCTGGAAAACACCTGGTGGGCTTTGACTCTCATGGGTCCTACTAACCCAGACTCAATCCCCCACCTTCTTCATTTCTCTCCTGCTGCCTTCCCCCAATTGCTGCGAAAGTATAAGGTGCACAAGTGGGGGGAAGGGGCTGGTGGTGGGTGAGCAGAGGGGCAGCAGGGGCCACAGATTGGGTTGCCACCAGCCTAGCTGCTAAAACACCTGCCAAGGCTGGGACCGGTATTACAAAATTACTTAAAATGTAATTTTTTAATACCGTTAAATAAGCCCCTGGCTCACATTTTATCTGCCCCCAATCCAGAAAATTTTGTATTGAGGGGCCCCGTGATTTGTGATGGCGGCCCTGGTGGCAAACCTAGCCCCGGAGGAGTTGCGGGGGGCCGTGGAGCCTCACACACCTCAGTCTGACCCTGGGTTACTTTACTGAGCACCAGGGTCAGGGGGAGGTAAATAGTTCAGAAATACAGCCACAGCGAGAAAGATGGGGGAGAGCATAAAGAACTAAAGAAATGGTAAGCAAATGGGACAATGGAAATAAAACTAAGAAGCAAACACAAAGATGGAATGTATGAAATGTGTGAAAAAATGAGATTATTGTAATGGCAGAAGTAAAAGGGGATAAATTGTCTAAGGACAATTAGTGAGAAGCTGAGAGAAGTAAGGGGCACTAAAATGGCGAATGTAGAAGAAATGTACAGCGCAGAAAAGAGGTATAAGGAAAGGTGAGAGACACAAATGGGAGGGAAAGAAATCTCATGTAAGAAGTGGAAGAGTATGGAAAAGGGGAAAAAAAGCAGAACAGAAGATGGGTAGAGGAATCCATAAGAAAGAAAGGACTGCAAGATGCACAAAAGGAAACAGGAGTAGTAGGAAAAGTGAAAGCAAAAGCATGGAGGAGGGGACAAATATGACATGCAAATTTTGGCGCCAAAATAATTTTGCACACTTGTGGTGTCAGCAGAAGTGATGTCACTGTGTATGAGCAGTTGGTCTTTCGAAGCCTCTAAATGCTCCCTCACGTGATGTCACTAGATGTGCATGTGTGTGGGAAAATCATTGGGGAAACTGTAAAATCAGGGAAATTATCTAACTCCTAACAAAATCTGGGGAGTTGACATCTCTGACCATTCCCTGAAGGAACCATATTACTGTCAAAATTATGCCCCCCCTACAAGGCCAGAATTAGTGGTAGGCAGAAGAAGTATGTGCCTAGGGCTCAGCAGTGGGGGGTGCTTGGCACATACCTTTTCTGCTCCCCTAGTCTGGTCCCTCACCCCCGCCCCACCTGCTCTTCAATTTTTTTCAACTCTGCCCATCATCAGTGTGAGTGCAAGTACGCATGCATACTCAAGTGATGCTGTTTCCATTAAAGCAAATGCCAGGCTGCTGCACATTCACAATCATGCTTATTAATGGCAACAGAATCTATGATCCATGTGCAACTGGCCTTGGAGCGCTTTGGAGGGTACTTCAACACCAGGCAGTAAATCCCTCCCATGGATGATAAAGAGCCCGAAAATACCTACCCCATCTCATTCGCTGGAAGCACCGCATGTAATTGCTCAAAAATGCCTCCTTCCACATTTTTGGGCTATTACATGGGATCGCCACATGTAATGTGTTTAACATGCAGTGATTTTGATGAATGGAAATGGGGTTTGAGTTGATTGATTCCAGTATATTCTACCTATATGCAATTTCTGGAGTACATATTTTGTTTATTAGGTGGTAGAGATTGAGAAAGGTAAACTCAGAGGGGAGTTTGGTTCACCCCAGTGATTCTAGTTTCTTACTTCAGACCCCTGGCAGCAATAGAATAACTGCCATACAGCAGACCCCACGACTGGGATGGGGAAGCAGGGTAACCCATAAGGCTGCAGGCTCCAGGCTCTACTGGATATTTTCTTTATACTCTGGGCCTAATGCTGCCCTTTTCTGCTCATCTCTGCCTGTCACAAAGAAATGGCCAACCAAGCAAGTGGTAGGGAAGAGGGCGAGGCAATGTGAGCATTTGCATTTGTGAACAAGAGAAAGTTTTTGTGGTGGGGCTTAGCTCTGCTTAGTTACACCACTGCTAGATTGGAACTGCTTTCCTTCCCAAAATGGACCAGCCCAAGGTGCTTTGTTTCTCAGCACTCACCATAGCGCCCCATCATCCCCTTGCAAAGTACAGAGATTATTTTAAATTTCTGTATTAGGCAACTGCAGAGGATTCTGGGGCACTGAAAGGGCACAGCGAAAATTACTAGTGCATTTGTAGAAGAGAAACAGCACTGGCTCGTGATCTGAAGTAGGTGACTAGAATGACTGCATACCAACTTCCTGTGATTTTACCTTTCCTTGTTCTTTGATAGAGAAAATGTAATAGAAAGTAAAATATGAAACATCTATAATATGTTTCATTATGTTACACCAATATTATGTTTCATTAACATGCATCAAACTGCAAAGTGGGACTGAAACCCCAATAGTCTGAAGACTTCCACTATAGAGTGGTAGCATTTTATAGAGACAGGGTTGTGTGCCGCACGCTACAGGGTAGCTGTTGCTCCTAGGAGGCATATTAAACATTTAGGTGGAAACACAGCTTCATTATATATCCGATGGCAAGATTTTATTACTTCTGTGGTGCTGAGAGACAGACACTATATATGAAAAGGCTGGCTTTTGCTTTCCTGCACTTGTTGTTGATATCTTATTCCCTTGTTACCCAGAACAACAATGCTGTGAGGAACCAGTATCCTCGCCCAATGCAGGGCAAATATCCGCTTCACATGTTCAGGAGACAGGAGTTTATTGCCTGTAATAAATGTAACATTTAATTGTTTATTTAAAGGGTCAGCCTGTTCTAAGTATAATATGTGTAACTGTCACTTTGTCACTTTGTTAATATAAATATTGAGTGAACTGATCATTAAGAACATTAAGCACATACATCTGCTGCCTTCTTTAAATTGGCCCTCACATCATGGAGCAAGAGAGCTGGCAAGGTTTGGTGATACAAGCTGGCAAACTATCAGAGGTTGGTGGCAAGTGGAGGTGGGCATGGGTTATGGACTAGTGGGCATCTTTGCCTTGTGTGACAATAGCTCTTAGCCTAACTCTGGCACCAACATATTCCACATCTCATATTTCATTCATATCAGTTCCTGCCCCTAGAAAGCAAACACAGAGAAGCATGGGACATAGATTGTGCAGGATTAGTTGGTAGCTCACACCTTAAAGGAGAAGGAAAGGTAAAAACTAAGTAAGCTTTATCAGAAAGGTCTATGTATATACAGCCATAAGCACTCACAGAAATGCTGCACTGAGTTCTCTATTAAAAGAAACACAGGATTTCTTGTCTCTTTTTTTCTGTAAACATGATGTTCCAGTGTCTGGCTTCCTCTCCAAGAAAAGTCCTTAATTCCCTGGGCCAGAGTCTGCGCAGTTCTCTTCTCTCTCCCCTCTCCTGCTCCCCCTCCCACTAGAATGCTAAGAACACCCTCCTCCCTTAGGAATGCGTGATCTCAGCTATAACAGCTAGAGCTACAGAAGGAAGCTTCTTAAAATGGCAGCTGCAATCTACTTTATATAATTCTCAAATTACTAGACTATGTACAATGATACCGGTTTACAATGACAATATAATGGAGACCAGTAGTGGGGTATGGCAGCTGCAATCTTAAGCAAATGGAGAAAGCCTCTAAAGCTGTTTACTCAGGTATAGTAATGGTTTCTGCAGAATAAATATATTGTTCTAGGTGGCACTAATGTGGCAAATCTATTGGCAGTAAAATGCCAAAATGACTTTCCTTCAGGTTAGGACCTAAGGGCACCATTGTTGGCAGTTTTTGATGTATTAAATAGCCCTTTACATAAAAGTCTTTACATTCAACTCTTTCTTGTGGTTATGTCACCTGAGACATATGACTACACAACTTGTCCACCTTCTGCTGGGGGTATAACTTTGCCCAGAATTGTACATATCCCATAATACCAGTAACTCTGTATAAACAGGTTGTGATGGGGTTAGCTGGCTTTCTGCTTTCTTTAAAGCTTTATAATGATTTAACCAACAGAGCACAGCCCAATAGCAGGCATAAGTCAAGAATGGACTTTGGCTTTAAAATGTATAATTTAATATTTTCCAGCCAAATTCTTATCAACTGCTTTTGTTATTCATCCAGTGGATAAAACTTTGTGTCATACCCCAAAAGCAGGGACATTGGAACCAAGGCAGGAATTTAGGATACAAGTCCTTGGTCACAGCTCAAGAGCTTAATGAACAAGCACTAGGATTATAAGGCAGACTTATGTAGGCCTCTGATAACTAGATCACTGCCACCTGCTTTTAACATTATTAGAGTTAGAGATTGGAGAATTAGGATGTAGAGAGGATTCCAAGTAAAGTTAGGCTCTTAAAGCCTCTAGTGGCTTAGCGGGGAGATGCTCCACTATTGTCCAGGGTGTGAATTTGGACAGGTTCTGACATTACCTTTCCAATAAATATCATCAGCGGGTTGATCCCTGGGTCACTGGGGCACATTTTTTTATAGAAGAGTTCCCCCAGGTCAAGAGATCAGATCCATTTATCTAAAAGAATATTGAAATAATCAAAGGAAACTGGGAAAAAAATGTACAGGGGTCTTCAAAAACATGGGCCTCTTCATCGATACCTTTTTTTATATGATGCATCTACTGTGTGGTCTAATTTTTAAAGGGAACCCGTTACCCAGACATAAAAAACTTTATAATAAAAGTATTTTTCAAATAAAACATGAAATCCAAATTCCCATTTTTATTAACACCTTCATACCCATTATAAAGGCATTTAAAAACCCAGATGTCAATTATATATTGCATTTCACTTTCAGCGCATCCTAGATGTCACTTCACTCCTCACTTTTCCCTTCCCACCTCACCATGTGTAAACCCTGCTCTGCCCACTCTTACCAACCAGGAGCAACATTTGAACGCTGAGCCCAACATATTTCACACTCACGTTATCACATGATAATGCTGGAGAAGCATGTATCTCCAGGTGAATGTTTATGTATGGGATTGGGCACAGCATGGAGGAAAGGGTTTTATCTCCCTTAAAGACTCTTATAACGTAGAAATGAATTGGGATAATAAATTTCCACTGTGACCTTACTTCCTTCCTGTACAGCCATTGTTGTAAAAATAATTGCCTTTTAATTATAGCTGCAACATGAAAGGTCTTTTAATTGGAGGACATCCAAGATCTTTCCCAAGAAGCTCTAAAGCTTAAAATCACAATAGGGCTATACTTAGCCTAAATAAATATTTACCAGAGTAATTTTGTAAAAATTCCTTTAGCTAGTTTTAGAACTGTACCTTATACGCACATTTAGTCAGTGCACATGCTCAGTGGGCTCTGAGCAGCTGTTAAGAAGCCAAGATTAGGGGTCCTTGCAAATTATCAAGCAGAAAATTGGGCTTTTCTGTCAAGCTGATGCCACAGAGCTAACTTTTCAATTCTGATGCAAATGCCCTGGTTTCAGATCTGTCATGTAATGTGAATCGGAATAAATTACTAATCAGCCTTATACTTTTATATTTATATTCTATTCATTGCAAGTTGGTCCCTAAGCTCAGGTAAGTAACAGTAGCACAGAGCATGGGCAGTGAATCAGCAGAAGAGAAGATAGGGAGCTACTGGGGGCATCTTTGAAGGCTCAGATCATCCCTGCTAAAGTGCTGTGGTTGCCTTGGGCAGGTACTAAAGTCTAAACACAATGAACAACATTTCTAGCCTATTTCTTTAGTCAAGCTTTAGTTCTCCTTTAAATTGATCATAATATAATGAGAGAGAAGAATGTCTACCTTGTTTATTCACATACAGGTGCAGAGTGCTCAACTGCTAGCTCCATGCAATCTGAAGTCTCTATGCAGTTATGGTGAGATGATTTTGGTGCACTGCATCCACTTAAGGAAAGTATAAGCGTTGGGGCTGAATTAGGGAACAGGTGGCTTATGGAGAAGGCTTCCAGTGGTGTAGCTAAATGTTTATGTACCCTAGTGCTAAATTTACACCTTTCGGCCTTGTCTCCCTATGCCTATGGGATCTGTGAGGCTCTGACAGGCTTCTGGCTGCAAAGCATCGGACTTCTAAAGAGGATTTGTTGCACATGAAAAAAAAAAAAATTGTTGTGCACATCATTTTTTTGAAGCATGTGACAAAAAATTGACCTGCGCTTCAAAAAAATTACACGTGCGACAATTTTTCGCAAACGTTTTCAAAGATTTGCAAATTTTTGGTGAAACGGAATGGGAAAGATACACTCATCACTACCTATAATGTTTAGTAGTTCATCTACTAAAAGTGCTACAATATGATTCAAATGTTTCATGTAGGGTGAGAGTAACTTTATATGTGTATAGACAGCATCCTTTCTAACATCACCTCTGAGGTCTCTAATTTTATTTTCAATACATAGCCTGCTCTTTTAATCAACTTATTACATAGATTTACTTTACCTTACTACCTCAACACACTGCACCGTAAAGAATAACACTACACACTAATGAATAATAAAACATTTATGGGGTTAAGTAATAAAAGTCACTAAGTTTGCACAGGGGCAGTAACCCATAGTCACCTGTTTAAAAGCAGTCATCTTATTGGTTGCTATGGGTAACTGCTCCTGGTCAAACTTAGCCAGTTTTATTACATACGGGGGCAAGAGCATTGTATTAAAGACATTGAACAAACTTAATTTTTAAGAACAAATAACTGGCTTATACTATTCCTATATAACTCCTCAGTATTTTTAGTCCAATCTAACTTATATAGATAAAGGCACCCAGCTATTAATATTTCTCATCAATATCCAATTCAGTCACTCTGATACAAACCGGGCCTATACCAATTGTGGAATGCCCTTCCTAATGATGTTGTAATGGCAGATTCTGTTGATTAGTTCTTGAACTAGCATAGCATCCAAGGTTATTGTTATATTAAAATCTACAGTTAGTACTGATGTTGGTATATATGGTTTATGTATGTGAGTGTATAGATAGGCAAGTATAGGTTGGTGTGTGATGGGTTTATTTGGAAGGGTTGAACTTGATGGACTCTGGTCCAACCCATGTTCAACCCATGTAGCAATGTAACTATGTAATTTACAACTTTCTAAAATAAACTACTAACTCATTATTTTTAGCTATATTTATTTGTAAATGATTTGCCTCACACGACGTGACAAAACAAATCTACCTCCCTCCAATATTCTACCTTCTGACACCTGCCACAATAGCAGAGTCAGTCCAGAACTTTTGAAGAAGAAATTAGAAGTAAAAAGTGAAAATCAAAAAGGGTACAAAAACCATCCCCAGTGGCACCCCAGTATTGCAAACTGCATTATCTGACAGCACCCTATAGCAGTGTCCTATAAGGTAGTTAATAATCCAAGCAACTAATGTAGCATCAACTTGCATACACTAGAATTTTGGCCTAAGCAAAGTTAGGTGTGTAAAAAAACATGATCCTTACATAGCCACCAGCCTTCTCCAAATGGACATATGCCTTATTAAACAATGGAAAGCATTCTCCACTCTGATATGGGGCTGATAAGCAAACTGTAATGGCTCAACTACTGCCTAAAGTTGTTTCAAATTAATTGCTCTAGTGCCTTTATAACAAATAAAGTTAGCGCTATAGGTCTGTAATCACTGAAGGTACTAGGGCGCTTAGTTTTTTTGGCACAGGGACAAGGCACAATGTTTTCCAACCTCACAGTTGAATAGCAAAGACCTTAACCACTCTATGGGGGAGATTAATTAAGACACAAACGCTCGTAGCGTTCATTCGCTATTGTTAAAATTCCAGAAGTTTTTTGTGGTTTTTGGTAAATTTCTATGAAAAGATCGTATTTTGTGCAAAGAATACAAACATTTCAGAATTTGTTAACGCTTTGGTTACACTTTCTTTGGAACTATCTTTTCACCAGGTTTTTATCTGTTGAGCGCCATTGAGTCCTATGGAAGGCTTCAAAGCCAGAACTGTTTTCGCGTCGTTTACAAACTTTTAGGCCCGGAAATCTCATGACTTTCGGAATGCAATTGCGATATTTTCATACGAACGATTTGATTACTTCAAATTTATATCATTGTGTTTCAAGGCCAGAAAAAAATGCATGTTAGTAAATGTGTCCCTTAGAGAATGCTTAGAACTGCTGGGGTTAGTGTGGCCTTGCTGTTCCCTTGTGGTCCAAGAACCAAATGTACAATTGTGGTGTGGAACTTTATTTATTTTTGCTTACTCTACCCTTTCCCTATTATTATATAGTTTCAGATGCTTGACATTTTATAATAAATCTGGTAAATAAAACATACTCAGGACAGGAAGACCAAATTATTTAATTTTAACGTCAATAAACCATGATATATTATTGATGAGTGGTATCTCTACTTTATCAATAAACAAATAAAATAAATAAATTGTATTCATTTCTCTGCATTTTAAGAAGTGTATTTATCAGTGGGTCAAAGTTAGAGTTCACTTTTTGATAAATAAACTTCTAAAAATCCCATAGGAATGATTAGAAAGTCAGCAGTGTATATGCTGAAGAGCACTGATTCAAGTATAGAGGTGGATTCTCAGACAGTGTTTATCTGCATGCCAAGAATCCACCCCTATGGCTGAACCAGTGCCCTTCAGTGTCTGCACCTGGGGCCATTATGTTAGCTCAGATGCAGGCACATGGAGCAGATTTTTTAGCAAAATGCATACTCATGCGTTTCTGAGCCAAAATCTGTGCCTGCTTCTAGGCCAAAACAGTGTATCCGCAGCCTGAGAATCCACCACGATGGGGGGCAAAGTCACTAATCAAATACAACTTGTTTTTCTAGACCAAGCATGTATACGATAACTAGGTGCCAAATTTGTAAGAAATCAGTTCATTGGCAAAACCCATAAAGTCACACACAGCTTAGACTAATGCCAGATGAAGCGTAGGGCGGATATTTTCTGCAAGCAGAAATATATTTTTAATGGAGAGCTCTATAAATGTATAGACATCATTTTCACTTTCTTGCAATAGTATATAAAATTTCAGTTTATCTGCACAATCGCATAATCCAGGCAATCAATGGCTTTACAGTAGAGGAAACATACCCTGCCTGGGGTATATAGCTGCTGCCCTAGGCACAGACCTTCAGATACCTACTAAATATAGAAAGTACAGCCCTGGATAAGGACATATTGACTTTATGATATTACATTGTAATCAAATATTAGTAGGGAGGACAAACTGATGGTTAGTTGCTTGGTGCTAGAAAATACTGTGCTTAAAGCTTCCAGCTCCATTACCAGGAACAAAGAACATGGCACCAGATTTACACAGTTTAGGTGCCAGTCTCACTGGAGCATAATCAATAGGTGCACTGCCTGTTTAGGGTGGATTTGTGCAATACCCTTTGTAATTATGTCACTGAAATCTATCTTGTGTACAGTGACAGGTGAAAAACATTCATGCCAGTAACTGCACACAGGGGGAATAGTGGGCACTAACAGGGGTTTCTTACACTTGTCAGTATAATATAAAGCTTAATGTCTGACTATGCATCTTCCTTGGTGGCTAAAAAGTGCTGGCGGAGATACAGTAACTTGGGCTTTTTCATTTTGTTGCACAAAAGCCAGTGTCAAAAAAAAGATCTTCAAGGGAAGGGAAGGGACATCTGCCATTGACTTATAGACAGAGTATTTTTAGGATTCTGTATTTTTTTTTTGCATAGCGAATCTCAAAAATGTGATTTTTTTTAAATCGACCTCTAGCGCTAAAAAATCTGAATTGGAAAAAAAAAATCTGACTGTTAGTAAATGGCCCTCTTAGTATCAATTTAATAAAGTAAAACTGTTTCTGAAACAGATATTCACAACAATAAATAACGTGCGTGATGAATCCGTGAAATAATCATTCTTGCCTATAAAGCTGCCTCCTAGAATTGAAGGGAACTGCATTGTATTGTATAAAATAGTACAGGTATCGGACCCCTTATCCAGAAACCCGTTATCCAGAAAGCTCCGAATTACGGAATGCCCGTCTCCCATAGACTCCATTTTAATCAAATAATTCAGAATTGTAAAACTGATTTCCTTTTTCTATGTAGAAATAAAACAGAACCTTGTATTTGATCCCAACTAAGATATAATTAATCCTTATTGGATGCAAAACAATCCTATTGGGTTTAATTAATGTTTTATTGATTTTTTAGTAGACTTAAGTTATTGAGATCCAAATTACGGAAAGACCCCTTATCCGGAATACCCTTGGTCCCGAGCATTCTGGATAATGGGTCCTATACCTGTACAGGTTTGGGGAAACATTTTTACTGCCCAGGCATATTTGCTCACCTGCAGTAGAAGTACTGTCTGAGATCCAGGGGGAGGAGGTTGATACCCGATTCACAGGAACCTAGCAATCGCTTTCCTGTGCATCATGGACAATGTTTCTCACGGTACAAATACCTTAAATATGATACATCCGTGTGCCCAATTGTGCACAGAGGTTTTTATATAAAAAGTTGTCAAGCAGCCAAGGATATTGTATCCGGCAGCAATATCAGTTGAAACTAAGCTTAGATAAGCATCGTGGGAAGTATTGCCTATTTACATTCTAGCCCCCATCTTAATCAAATTTCTCAGGTAAATGAGAGATTGAGATTCCTCAAAACACACACCCATACACACACAGACACCCAAATAGCACCTGTCATCAGACAAACATGCTAAAACGCGCAATGCATAACTCATGATTGCATTAATATCAAGTTAGGAATTAAAGGCTAAGTTAACTCTACAGAATGTATTCCTATTAATCTGAATATAATATACTTTTAGCCTAATATCACGTGGCGTAGAGAAAGTGTCAGTGTCCATACGTGCACACAGCTACAGACAAGCAACCGCCTATCACTGAACAGGATGGATTTTAGTTTCAATATGAACAAGTTTGCAGTTTTGGGCAAAAATCCTCCCTTATTGACAGGCAGTTATTATAAAGATCAATATTGTTCACAGGCAGCAGCTCAGAGGCACACAGGCAGCAGCTCAGAGCTAGCAAGCATACTTTAAATGAGTATATTCCCATGCATCAAGTGTTATCACTTGCCACCCAGTCCCATAGCCACTGTTGGCTGGCAGCCAGAAACACCTTGCATAGGGTCGTACCAAAATGGTCCAAAGCAAGCCCCACAGTTGATAAGATCAGCCCTGCACATGATAATATTTTGGTGACTGCTAGGCATTTAGTCCAGCAATATTTTGATAGAGCATAACTGGTGTGAAAAGTATATGTCTCCTTTTAAACGAGAAATAAAACTTTCATAGTAGTGTTGTACCTTTCAGATGTAGTTAGACTTCATCTCCCAACAAATTCCAACATATTATAAAGGGTTAAAGTATGCTGGGAGCTGTAGAGTAGCAAAGCAATGTCAGGCATGGATTCTTAGAGATCCTTAAAGCAACATTGCTCAATGAAACTTTCCCCTAGACCCCAAGAGCCACTGGCCCACTTAATGCAAGTCAACCCTTTAGCATGAATGCTGCCTACTCTGTGTACTCCCAGCATCCTGTTCTTTGGTCATGCGATTGTTACTGAACACATAAACATATTTCATCTAGCAGCAAACACCTACACAGCACTGTATCTGCCCTTCTGATGTTTCAGTATCTGTAGTGTAATCTCAGCAGCAAGAGCTAGTTGGTAAAAGATATAGGGCCCACAAATGAACCTGACCTTGTGGGCTCACTAAACTATTAGTTAGATAGTGCTAAATGCAAAAGGGTCATACAGACCTATGGCAGAATAAGCTGTGATCTTATTTTTATTCTGAAACCTCTGTTAAATTATTGTGAGACATTATGTACAATAAAGGATCATAATAAGAATGTGTTGGTTAAAAATTGTCCTTGGCTAGGGCCTATTGTACTATCAGACTGGCAGACCAGTCTGACGCTGTTTTAATTTCATATTAGTAAGTCCTCATAATCATGTGGCTACTGTTTAAACAGTTAGGTGCCAGAAATGATAGAAATGCACAAAAAGGGTGGATTGTGGGAGTTCAAATATCATACCTCCCGACATTGTAAAAATGGAAATAGGGACAAAAAGAAATGCTGGCAGCAAAATGTTTTGACCATGCCCATTTTTGCGACCACACCTCCTAAATACCACTCCCATTTGAATAAATTTGGCAGGTTATTTAATGTTTCAACACATTTCTGGGAGTTTTGGGGTCTTTTTATTACAGTTTTGTTAAAAAAGCTTAAATTTCCCTTTAAGCTGCAAGTCTCAGTTCCCCCAAGAGACCAGTTTAGCTTATTAGTTACAATTGTCAGTCTCAGTGCAGGGGGGCTTGTTAACTTTCTGGGCTCTCTGCCAAAAGCTACTTTTTAATTAAATTTGTATCTTTTTTAGCATTCAGTGCAGGAGATCAAAGGGAAATGAGGGACTTTTCAGTAAGAATCCGGGACTGCAGGTTGAGCTGTCAAAAGAGGGACTGTCCCACAAAAATTGAGACATTTGGGAGCTATGATATATATACAGTATATACAAGAAAAGAGAGGACCAGCACTCTTTATTCCATGAATAGTAATTATATTTTTATTTCACCATTGTGCTGCAAATTCTAATGTTTTGGGATCAAAATGTTGAAATTTGCAGCACAATGGTGAAATAAAAATATAATTACTATTCAAGGAATATGGAGTGCTGGTCCTCTGTCTTCTGGTATAATTAATATTTGAGTGCGGAGAGTGGTCTGAGTGCGGACTTCACCTTGAACAAGCAAAATGTGCTTGCTTGTATAGGACCACAAAACATGCAGTTAGTTCCGGGAAAACCAGATACGTTAAATCAGGGTTCTATTGTAAGAACAATGAGAAGAGCAGCTAATGTGGCCATTTAGAGGGGGATTGATCAATGCATATTCCTTGGGCCCCAGTTTCATTAGTACTTTAGTATCTGTGCAAGTTATAATCATAAAACTGACAATCCGCCATACCACGTAAAGGTCAATCCAATATGGTGGTCCTAACTACCTGGTATTATTTTTCTCATAGGCTGGTACCTCCCTACATGGCTGCATTTTTTGCAAAATGTGTCTCCTAAACATGACATTGGTCTCAGCCACGGGCTTGATCCCTCCTCGCCATTAGGTTTTGTAGGAGATAGATTGCCAAGACCAAAGCATTGGTTTCACAGGCCTAATTCTCTCTCACTTGTGACCTCAACTTTTAAAGAGATCACCTAGACAAACACCAGTAAATGGAAAGTGTTGAGGTGTTGAAGCCACATGAAAGTTTGGCAATTCTAAGTGCAGAATTACAAAAAAGGGGGTTGTGGGAACACTCTAAGGCTAAATAAAATATGCATGTACAATGGAAGAACAACTGACTTGACCAAATTAGCTACAAACATACAAAAGAGAGGGGACAGATCAATACATGTTCCCTGGTCACCACATAATTATTTACCTCTAGTCATATTTTTCATAAGATGGCACTTTCCAGAATGGCTGCATATCTTGGGAAAAGTGTCCTCTGCCCAGAGATAAATAGGACCACAATATGTGGTTTACCTTGATGTGGTATGGAGGCTTGATAAATTTTATGATCATAACTTATAACTTAAAACCCCCATATTTTTGAAAATATTTGCACTTGCACAGTTAATAAATTACTAATGAAACAGGGGACCATGGAAGGTACCTTGATCAATCCCCCTCTCCTCTAAAGGTGCCTGAAAGAATTCACAAAAATAATGTCTAGCAAGGGTCTCCAGTGGGCATGAAAGAACCTTTTCAATCTACAATCTTTGGATTGTAGATGGGCATGGAATGCTGGAAATGAGAGCAGGAACACCAGGAGGTCAATGGTCAATGTGCAAATCTGTAGAGCACCTCTATGCCAGAACATCAGCACCTACAGAAACATACATTCTAAGACTGAAGTACTACATGTACTGTATAGGATTATCTGAAATGCTAGGACTTGTTTTTATATAAGGGATCTTTCTGTACTTTGGATCACCATACCATAAGTCTTCTAAACATTATTTAAATATAAAATAAACCCAGTAGGATTGTTTAGCCACTAACATCATACAGCTTAGTTACCATCAATACAAGCTATATTTTAATTATTAAAGAGAAAAGGGGAATCATCTTTGCTACCTTGGGTTAAATACATGATAACATACCTTTTCAGAAGTTCCCACAGGTAGTTTGAGCCAGCTTGTTTTGTTTGGCCTATTTGTTCTTGTGGTTACTTAGGCAAATAAGAAGGTTAGATGTTGACTTTACCCATCAAAGAATAAGAGCTTGTTGTCAGCTTTAGCTTTTATCTTGGATTTCACTTTGAAAGCAGTGTATATATTGTTTTTGCATTTCTCACAACTGCAAAAACAATTTTTGCTGGGAAATGTAAAGTTCTAAAGCACATTGTCACACTTACTGTATTTATGTCAACCAGTGATGCATGTGTTTGGTCAAATAGTTCCTAAATACATTATACTGTTTGCTTATACTGACTTTGCCTATTCAATTATGGGACAATGTACCCTATTTTTATCCGTAAAGCACAAGCCCAAAAATAGTGCCTGTCTATGGCATCTTACAGCAGCCCCTTTGGCATTTGCCAGAATCCACAGATTTCCAGTCAAAGCCTGAATAAAATCTGCCAAACTGGTGGCCAGATCAGATCTGCCCCCCCAATCAAATTACACAAAACCTGCCATATTTATGAATGGATTAACTCTTTTACTGCCAAGCACGTATGGCATACGTGCTGGCAGTAAAAGGGCTTAAACGCCAACGACGTGTCTCATACGTCGTTGGCGTTTAAGCGCTGCCCTCTGCAGCGGCGGCATGTGCCGCCGCTGCAGAGGGCTTCTAACAATGACAGCCCCCCTGGGCAATGTGCCAGGGGGGCTGTCATCAGGGTCCTGCGAGCCGATCGCTCGCAGGACCCTCCAGGAAGCAGCAGATGCGATCGCATCGCATCTGCTGCTTCCTGCTTTCTCCCTCTCCCCCAGCGCCGGCCCAAATGACGAAGGAGGCGATCGGTCTTCAGGAACAGGTAAGGACTTTTTTTTTTTATTGCATTTACACACTTTTACACACTTATACACACATTTACATACATTTATACACACTTACATACATTTACACACACTTACAGCACACATTTTAGCATTTTTTTATTTTATTTTTTTTTTTTTTTTTTTCATTTTTCACACTTTTATACACTTATTTACACTCATATACACACTTACACACTATCACACAACTTTTACACATGTACACACATGTATACACAAACACTTTGGTTTTTTTTTTTTTTTTTTTTTTTTTTTTCATATTACCACTTTGTTTTTATTTTCTTTTACCTAAAAACTGTTTATTTTGACAGCGTAACTATTGGATCAGATATTCTGGCCACTAATTACACTGTCATGTAACTTATTTTGTTGTTTCACTGATTTGCACAATTTTTGTGGTTTTATCACATTTTATCCCTATATAAGTGTTCCTGATCTGTTTTTAGCGTAGCTTTGCCAGGTGTAACTTTGGTGTACAAAAATAACTTTACCTATTTTGAATTCATCAGAATGTGTACTTTCCAAAAATATATGGTTTCCTGGGGGTCTCTGTATAGTTAGGGGGGGGTTACTGCACATAATACACTGACGGGGGGCTCTGTGTGCAAAAGCTGAGCTGGCAGGCGAGAAATCCTTATGCGCTATTTTCATTTTGGGTTCAGTACATACCGCAGACTTTGGTATATCTATGCATATTGGGCATCAAACTGTTCAGTAGGCCTCTGGTGTTCCTATTTGGGGTGACTTGCCTTTGTACGCAAGAAATTGTGTGAGATAAATGCGGCAAATTGCAACATTTTTAGGCGATTTTCTGAAATCTCATAAAAACCGATAACTTTAGGAAAGCTTTGCGGCTTGGTACTTTGGTGTAGAAAGGACTCTTTACCCTTGTTGGATTTGTCAGAATGTGTACTTTCCAAAAATATATGGTTTTGTGGGGGTCTCTGTATAGTTAGGGGAAGTTTTGGCACATAATACACTGACAGGGGGCTCTGTGTGCAAAAGCTGAGCTGGCAGGCGAGAAATCCTTATGCGCTATTTTCATTTAGGGTTCAGTACATACTGCAGACTTTGGTATATCTATGCATATTGGGCATCAAACTGTTCAGTAGGCCTCTGGTGTTTCTATTTGGGGTGACTTGCCTTTGTACGCAAGAAATTGTGTGAGATAAATACGACAAATTGCAACATTTTTAGGCAATTTTCTGAAATGTCATAAAAACCAATAACTTTAGGAAAGCTCTGCAGATTGGTACTTTGGTGTAGAAAGGACTCTTTACCCTTGTTGGATTTGTCAGAATGTGTACTTTCCAAAAATATATGGTTTTGTGGGGGATCTGTATAGTTAGGGGAAGTTTTGGCACATAATACACTGACAGGGGGCTCTGTGTGCAAAAGCTGAGCTGGCAGGCGAGAAATCCTTATGCGCTATTTTCATTTAGGGTTCAGTACATACCGCAGACTTTGGTATATCTATGCATATTGGGCATCAAACTGTTCAGTAGGCCTCTGGTGTTCCTATTTGGGGTGACTTGCCTTTGTACGCAAGAAATTGTGTTAGATAAATGCGGCAAATTGCAACATTTTTAGGCGATTTTCTGAAATGTCATAAAAACCGATAACTTTAGGAAAGCTTTGCGGCTTGGTACTTTGGTGTAGAAAGGACTCTTTACCTTTGTTGGATTTGTCAGAATGTGTACTTTCCAAAAATATATGGTTTTGTGGGGGTCTCTGTATAGTTAGGGGAAGTTTTGGCACATAATACACTGACAGGGGGCTCTGTGTGCAAAAGCTGAGCTGGCAGGCGAGAAATCCTTATGCGCTATTTTCATTTAGGGTTCAGTACATACTGCAGACTTTGGTATATCTATGCATATTGGGCATCAAACTGTTCAGTAGGCCTCTGGTGTTCCTATTTGGGGTGACTTGCCTTTGTACGCAAGAAATTGTGTGAGATAAATGCGACAAATTGCAACATTTTTAGGCGATTTTCTGAAATGTCATAAAAACCAATAACTTTAGGAAAGCTCTGCAGATTGGTACTTTGGTGTAGAAAGGACTCTTTACGCTTGTTGGATTTGTCAGAATGTGTACTTTCCAAAAATATATGGTTTTGTGGGGGATCTGTATAGTTAGGGGAAGTTTTGGCACATAATACACTGACAGGGGGCTCTGTGTGCAAAAGCTGAGCTGGCAGGCGAGAAATCCTTATGCGCTATTTTCATTTAGGGTTCAGTACATACCGCAGACTTTGGTATATCTATGCATATTGGGCATCAAACTGTTCAGTAGGCCTCTGGTGTTCCTATTTGGGGTGACTTGCCTTTGTACGCAAGAAATTGTGTGAGATAAATGCGACAAATTGCAACATTTTTAGGCGATTTTCTGAAATGTCATAAAAACCAATAACTTTAGGAAAGCTCTGCAGATTGGTACTTTGGTGTAGAAAGGACTCTTTACCCTTGTTGGATTTGTCAGAATGTGTACTTTCCAAAAATATATGGTTTTGTGGGGGTCACTGTATGGTTAGGGGAAGTTTTGGCACATAATACACTGACAGGGGGCTCTGTGTGCAAAAGCTGAGCTGGCAGGCGAGAAATCCTTATGCGCTATTTTCATTTTGGGTTCAGTACATACCGCAGACTTTGGTATATCTATGCATATTGGGCATCAAACTGTTCAGTAGACCTCCGGTGTTCCTTTTTGGGGTGATTTGTCTTTATCTGATCTTTATCAAGAAATTGTGAGAGATAAATGCGGCAAATTGCAACATTTTTATGCGATTTTCGAAAATGTCATATAAATCTGCAAACTTAGGAAAGCTTTACAGCTTGGTACTTTGTAGCAATAAGAAATATTTACCCATTATAGATTCGGGGGGATGTGTATTTTCCAAAAATATATGGCTTTCTGGGGTGAATGTACTTTTTTTGTAGCATTATCCCACATAAAGGATGTAAATGTGTTGATTTTGCAGGAGCTGAAATGATAGATCATATGGGGGTATGTTCCCATTGGGGCCCCTACATGCCACATACTTAGGTAAACCTATACATATTGGGCATCAAACTGTTCAGTGGACCCCTGGCGTTCAAATTTAGGGTGTTTTATCTTGGTACCTAACACTATGTGGGAGATAAGATGCTGCAAAGTGGAAGCTTTGAGGGGATTTTTGGAAATGTCATCAAAATTGCTAACTTTAGAAAAGCTGTGCGGCTTGGTACTTTGGAGTAGAAAGACATGGGTACCCATTTTAGATTCGGGGGAATGTGTACTTTCCAAAAATATATGACTTTCTGGGGTGAGCGTACTTTTTTGTAGCTTTATCCCACATATAATGATGTAAATGTGTTGATTTTGCATGAGCTGAAATGACAGAAATGACAGTATATATGGGGGTATGTTCACATTGGGGCCCCTACATGCCACATACTTAGGTAAACCTATACATATTGGGCATCAAACTGTTCAGTGGACCCCTGGCGTTCAAATTCAGGGTGTTTTATCTTGGTACCTAATGCTATGTGGGAGATAAGATGCTTCAAAATGGAAGCTTTGAGGGGATTTTTGGAAATGTCATCAAAATTGCTAACTTTAGAAAAGCTGTGCGGCTTGGTACTTTGGAGTAGAAAGACATGGGTACCCATTTTAGATTCGGGGGAATGTGTACTTTCCAAAAATATATGGCTTTCTGGGGTGAGCGTACTTTTTTGTAGCTTTATCTCACATATAATGATGTAAATGTGTTGATTTTGCAGGAGTTGAAATGACAGAAATGACAGTATATATGGGGGTATGTTCACATTCGGGCCCCTACATGCCACATACTTGGGTAAACCTATACATATTGGGCATAAAACTGTTCAGTGGACCCCTGGTGTTCAAATTCAGGGTGTTTTATCTTGGTACCTAATGCTATGTGGGAGATAAGATGCTGCAAAGTGGAAGCTTTGAGGGGATTTTTGGAAATGTCATCAAAATTGCTAAATTTAGAAAAGCTGTGCGGCTTGGTACTTTGGAGTAGAAAGACATGGGTACCCATTTTAGATTCGGGGGAATGTGTACTTTCCAAAAATATATGACTTTCTGGGGTGAGCGTACTTTTTTGTAGCTTTATCCCACATATAATGATGTAAATGTGTTGATTTTGCAGGAGCTGAAATGACAGAAATGACAGTATATATGGGGGTATGTTCACATTGGGGCCCCTACATGCCACATACTTAGGTAAACCTATACATATTGGGCATCAAACTGTTCAGTGGACCCCTGGCGTTCAAATTCAGGGTGTTTTATCTTGGTACCTAATGCTATGTGGGAGATAAGATGCTTCAAAATGGAAGCTTTGAGGGGATTTTTGGAAATGTCATCAAAATTGCTAACTTTAGAAAAGCTGTGCGGCTTGGTACTTTGGAGTAGAAAGACATGGGTACCCATTTTAGATTCGGGGGAATGTGTACTTTCCAAAAATATATGGCTTTCTGGGGTGAGCGTACTTTTTTGTAGCTTTATCTCACATATAATGATGTAAATGTGTTGATTTTGCAGGAGCTGAAATGACAGAAATGACAGTATATATGGGGGTATGTTCACATTCGGGCCCCTACATGCCACATACTTGGGTAAACCTATACATATTGGGCATCAAACTGTTCAGTGGACCCCTGGTGTTCAAATTCAGGGTGTTTTATCTTGGTACCTAATGCTATGTGGGAGATAAGATGCTTCAAAGTGGAAGCTTTGAGGGGATTTTTGGAAATGTCATCAAAATTGCTAACTTTAGAAAAGCTGTGCGGCTTGGTACTTTGGAGTAGAAAGACATGGGTACCCATTTTAGATTCGGGGGAATGTGTACTTTCCAAAAATATATGACTTTCTGGGGTGAGTGTACTTTTTTGTAGCTTTATCCCACATATAATAATGTAAATGTGTTGATTTTGCAGGAGCTGAAATGACAGAAATGACAGTTCATATGGGGGTATGTTCACATTGGGGCCCCTACATGCCACATACTTAGGTAAACCTATACATATTGGGCATCAAACTGTTTAGTGGACCCCTGGCGTTCAAATTCAGGGTGTTTTATCTTGGTACCTAATGCTATGTGGGAGATAAGATGCTTCAAAGTGGAAGCTTTGAGGGGATTTTTGGAAATGTCATCAAAATTGCTAACTTTAGAAAAGCTGTGCGGCTTGGTACTTTGGAGTAGAAAGACATAGGTACCCATTTTAGATTCGGGGGAATGTGTACTTTCCAAAAATATATGACTTTCTGGGGTGAGCATACTTTTTACTAGCTTTATCCCACATATAATGATGTAAATGTGTTGATTTTGCAGAAGCTGAAATGACAGAAATGACAGTATATATGGGGGTATGTTCACATTCGGGCCCCTACATGCCACATACTTGGGTAAACCTATACATATTGGGCATCAAACTGTTCAGTGGACCCCTGGTGTTCAAATTCAGGGTGTTTTATCTTGGTACCTAATGCTATGTGGGAGATAAGATGCTTCAAATTGGAAGCTTTGAGGGGATTTTTGGAAATGTCATCAAAATTGCTAACTTTAGAAAAGCTGTGCGGCTTGGTACTTTGGAGTAGAAAGACATGGGTACCCATTTTAGATTCGGGGGAATGTGTACTTTCCAAAAATATATGACTTTCTGGGGTGAGCGTACTTTTTTGTAGCTTTATCCCACATATAATAATGTAAATGTGTTGATTTTGCAGGAGCTGAAATGACAGAAATGACAGTTCATATGGGGGTATGTTCACATTGGGGCCCCTACATGCCACATACTTAGGTAAACCTATACATATTGGGCATCAAACTGTTCAGTGGACCCCTGGCGTTCAAATTCAGGGTGTTTTATCTTGGTACCTAATGCTATGTGGGAGATAAGATGCTTCAAAGTGGAAGCTTTGAGGGGATTTTTGGAAATGTCATCAAAATTGCTAACTTTAGAAAAGCTGTGCGGCTTGGTACTTTGGAGTAGAAAGACATGGGTACCCATTTTAGATTCGGGGGAATGTGTACTTTCCAAAAATATATGACTTTCTGGGGTGAGCGTACTTTTTACTAGCTTCATCCCACATATAATGATGTAAATGTGTTGATTTTGCAGAAGCTGAAATGACAGAAATGACAGTTCATATGGGGTATGTTCACATTGGGGCCCCTACATGCCACATACTTAGGTAAACCTATACATATTGGGCATCAAACTGTTCAGTGGACCCCAGGCATTCATATTTAGGGTGTTTTATTTGGTTACTTTATGACCTGTAGGAGATAAGATACTATAGACTAGAAGCTTTGAAGCGATTTTTAAAAAAAATCACAAATTTTGATAAAAACCAATAACTTTAGGAAAGCATTGCGACTTGATAGTTTGGAGTAGACAGACAGTTGTGCCTATTCTGTATTCCCCAGAATCTGTTCTTTCCAAAAATGTACAATTTTCTGGGATAAACCTTCTGTTAGTGGAATTTTGGCCTTGAAATCCAAAGTATGCAGTTTTTTTGGAGCAGTGCTTTGGGAATTTGGTAGTGTACTGCTGGGAGTTTTTGACCTATACAAGTGAGAAATCTCCATAAAACTATATATATTTGGTATTGGCACGTTCAGGAGACATGGGACTTTCCAAATCAGTTGTATATTCGTGCATAAAATAATTTTTGTTTCTAGTATGTGTGATTATATTATGGAAAATTTGATTTTTTTTGCATTTTTAGACATTTAGAAGCCTATATCTTGTTACAGAATTGGAATTACACAAAAATTCTACCATATTTTGAAAGCTTAGGTTGTTCTGAAAAAAACGATATATTGTTTTCCTTGGTAAACTAAAAGTCCCCCCGAGGAAAGGCCCCTAAAGTGAAACAGTGCAAAATGTTCAAAAACTGTCTGGCAATACAAGTTCCGCTTTGACCAAAATGGCTGGCAGTAAAAGGGTTAAAGGACATCGCAACACAAAAAATGCTTTTTTGCCTAATAAAAGAAACCATAATTCTAAGGAACTTTCCAATATCAATTTATTAAAAAATGTTAGTGCTTTAAAAATTATGGGTAAATGTAACTGTTATCGAAAGCAGCATTTGCTGAACTCCTGGTTGTTACTTTTTGAACAATGGTCAGTCTCCTCCAGCAAGGCAGGTCTGTCAGTCTGCTGGCTTGTGTTACATAGAAATAGAACTGCTTTTAATAACAAGTATATATACAAATAACTTAAAAACTGTTACTAAGCAAAGTTTCTTAGAATTGTTTTCTTTTGTTAGACAAAAAAAAATATTTTTGGGGGTTGATGTGTCCTTTAAGGCTTTTGTGTAACTCCGGTTTACCTTTAAAAATGGCTTAGTCCCAATTTAATGAGAAAAAATAACTTCCTAATTTATGTTGAAAAGTTCCCAAAGAATTCAGTGGAGTTTCAAAAGTCTTTCTCATCAAATTGAATCAGTGCCACTATTTCATAATTCAATTTCAGTTTTATTTCAGGTACAGGTATGGGACCTGTTATCCAGAATGCTCGGGAAATGAGTTTTTCCGGATAAGGGATCTTTCCGTAATTTGGATCTCCATAACTTAAGTCTGCTAAAAATCATTTAAATATTAAATAAACCTAATGGTTTTTTTTTGTATTCAATAAAGATTAATTACAGTAGAACCCCAAATTTACGTCTCAGGATTTAACATTTTCCCGCCTTTTACACCATTTGGTTGTGGTCCCACCAATTTGTATGCATTCCTATGGGCTCTCTTCCCGGATTTTACATTTGTATTTCCCACATTTTACATTGTTTTTTAACATGCCTCTCCCTAGAAAATCGCTTCATTTTAATCTGAAAAAGGTGCTTACTTTAGGAAGCAAAGTTTCCCCATGTCTTGCGATCGCAGGCGCCATCTTGGGAAGGTCAGCGTCACCACTATCGCCTCATAATACACACTGCGCATGCGCACCTATCCGGGAGCTTACAAAATATTGCGAGATTTGCACAAGCATGGGGGGAATTTGTGACTGAGCAACAGAAACACCAGTCCTTCATTAAAGGCACAAGTTACAAGGTGCGGATTTTCATTAAAATGGTACAGATTTTTGTTTTAGGAACAATACAGTGCGGAGTTATGGATGTACATTTTGAAGTCAATGTTATGGGGTGTCTCTGTGTCAGTGTCATGTAGCAATGGGGTGTCAGTGCTGAATGCTCTTTGGGTAGAAGGGGGGAAGGGGTGTCTCTGTGTCAGTGTCATGTAGCAATGGGGTGTCAGTGCTGAATGCTCTTTGGGTAGAAGGGGGGAAGGGGTGTCTCTGTGTCAGTGTTATGTAGCAATGGGGTGTCAGTGCTGAATGCTCTTTGGGTAGAAGGGGGGAAGGGGTGCCTCTGTGTCAGTGTTATGTAGCAATGGGGTGTCAGTGCTGAATGCTCTTTGGGTAGAGGGGGGAAGGGGTGCCTCTGTGTCAGTGTTATGTAGCAATGGGGTTTCAGTGCTGAATGCTCTTTGGGTAGAAGGGGGGAAGGGGTGCCTCTGTGTCAGTGTTATTTAGCAATGGGGGTGTCAGTGCTGAATGCTCTTTGGGTAGAAGGGGGGAAGGGGTGCCTTTGTGTCAGTGTTATGTAGCAATGGGGTGTCAGTGCTGAATGCTCTTTGGGTAGAAGGGGGGAAGGGTGCCTCTATGTCAGTGTTATGTAGCAATGGGGTGTCAGTGCTGAATGCTCTTTGGGTAGAGGGGGGAAGGGGTGCCTCTGTGCCAGTGTTATGTAGCAATGGGGTGTCAGTGCTGAATGCTCTTTGGGTAGAAGGGGGGAAGGGGTGTCTCTGTGTCAGTGTTATGTAGCAATGGGGTGTCAGTGCTGAATGCTCTTTGGGTAGAAGGGGGGAAGGGGTGCCTCTCAGTCAGTGTTATGTAATAATGGGGTGTCAGTGCTGAATGCTCTTTGGGTAGAAGGGGGGAAGGGGTGCCTCTGTGTCAGTGTTATGTAGCAATGGGGTGTCAGTGCTGAATGCTCTTTGGGTAGAAGGGGAGAAAGGTGCCTCTATGTCAGTGTTATGTAGCAATGGGGTGTCGGTGCTGAATGCTCTTTGGGTAGAAGGGGGGAAGGGTGCCTCTATGTCAGTGTCATGTAGCAATGGGTTGTCGGTGCTGAATGCTCTTTGGGTAGAGGGGGGGAAGGGGTGCCTCTGTGTCAGTGTTATGTAGCAATGGGGTGTCAGTGCTGAATGCTCTTTGGGTAGAAGGGGGGAAGGGGTGTCTCTGTGTCAGTGTTATGTAGCAATGGGGTGTCAGTGCTGAATGCTCTTTGGGTAGAAGGGGGGAAGGGGTGCCTCTCAGTCAGTGTTATGTAATAATGGGGTGTCAGTGCTGAATGCTCTTTGGGTAGAAGGGGGGAAGGGGTGCCTCTGTGTCAGTGTTATGTAGCAATGGGGTGTCGGTGCTGAATGCTCTTTGGGTAGAAGGGGAGAAGGGTGCCTCTATGTCAGTTTTATGTAGCAATGGGGTGTCGGTGCTGAATGCTCTTTGGGTAGAAGGGGGGAAGGGTGCCTCTATGTCAGTGTTATGTAGCAATGGGGTGTCAGTGCTGAATGCTCTTTGGGTAGAGGGGGGGAAGGGTGCCTCTATGTCAGTGTCATGCAGCAATGGGGTGTCAGTGCTGAATGTTCTTTGGGTAGAGGGGGGGAAGGGTGCCTCTATGTCAGTGTCATGTAGCAATGGGGTGTCAGTGCTGAATGCTCTTTGGGTAGAGGGGGGAAGGGTGCCTCTATGTCAGTGTCATGTAGCAATGGGGTGTCAGTGCTGAATGCTCTTTGGGTAGAGGGGGGGAAGGGTGCCTCTATGTCAGTGTTATGTAGCAATGGGGTGTCAGTGCTGAATGCTCTTTGGGTAGAGGGGGGAAGGGTGCCTCTATGTCAGTGTCATGTAGCAATGGGGTGTCAGTGCTGAATGCTCTTTGGGTAGAAGGGGGGAAGGGGTGCCTCTATGTCAGTGTCATGTAGCAATGGGGTGTCAGTTGCAAATAAAAAATGGTTCCTGTAGGTATTTCCTTTAAATAGGTTACATTTATGTGTCTTTAATACATTTCCCAGATTTTACATTTTCCATGATTTTACATCTTTTTTCCATGGTCCCCTGAAAAATGTAAAATGGGGGTTCTACTGTATATCTTAGTTGGGATCAAGTACAAGGTACTGTTTTATTATTACAGAGAAAAAGGAAATCATTTTTAAACTTTTTAATTATTTGCTTATAATGGAGTCTATGGCAGATGGGCTTTTCCTAATTTGGAACTTTCTGGATAATGGGTTTCCGGATAAGGGATCCCACACCTGTACACTACTTTTGTGAATTCCCCCCCCTTAGAATGGGTTAAAATGCTTTTGCACTTTGCCTATACTAATCCTGTTGAACTGTGATGCTACTGTTCTTTATCATCAGTATTGAGTTTCCCTTATATTAATCTGTTAATATGGTGTATGCTTTCTTGTTTGCTTTTTATCACCATGCGTTCTTGCACCTGGGATTCATTTTGAGACTACCTTAAAAATCAACTGGAAGCAAATAGGGGCAACTGAAAGCTTGCCATTCAGCCCAAGCTCCTCTTAAGAAATATCTTTCAGACTGTAGAAAGGTTTAGTGACAGCCCATACCAAGAACACTGTGTCCTGTAAACAACAATGTTTTCCAGCTCAGCAGCTCAGAGTCAATAAAAATGTGCACATTTCCAATATTTGTGCCAAGCATGGCAGCATTTAGCTTTTATTCTCAAATTTAATTAAACTAAAATAAGGTTTGCAAGGTTGCAAACTGCATGTCTTATATATTTCTCGGTCATTATATACTTTACAAATAAGGTTCTTAACTGGTTAACCCTTTCCATCCCTGCTCTTTAGCTGTAATGAATGACGTCACTACGTGCACAGCTTTGCGTCCATCTGAACACTGACACACTAGCATTCGTAAATAAGCCGATTCTGTATACAACCCCTTGCTCTGTTATAATAATAGGCTGAAGTTCAGCCATTCAGAAGGACAAAACCGCTGCTTACAATGAGAACTACCAGCAACCCAAATTCTGTATGGGGGACATCACTGAGAGCAGAAAGGTTATGTGTGTGTTATGTGTATTATACTCTTTACTGCAACTCTAACTTTTCTCATTTTTTTCTTTTTAAAAATTCATATAAACTCATTTCCAAGAATGTTAAAAAAAAAAAGTTAAGAACCTGCTACTTTTCCGAATTCTTGCACAAAAAGCGTCAAAAATCTGAAAACCTGTAAAGTTTGGAAGTGAAGTAAATCTTGAAAAAGTCACAACTTTTTTTTTTGCGACAAGACCATGGATGTGACTAAGTCGACATCTCTGACTGTTCTGTACCTTAATTGTTAGGAAAGAGATGGTAAGAGCACATTGTTGTAGTTTTAGACCTACATGAAAGCACATCGCAGTAGACATTCTAAGGTAGGGTTTGAAGGGATTTTTCATCTGAACTACTTTGCAATCAACAGCAAGAGATATATCACATATCACACATTGTTAAAATTAAACAGACCTTAACGAAAAGCCTATATTGCAACAAAGAAGGCTTGAATGAATATTCACAATAGTAAAGTGATCCTTGAGCTTCCTCTTTTGATTTATGTTTGTTTGAATAAAACCTATTATTACTTAAATAAATGTGTAGTGCTGTTCTTTCCATTCATTAATAGATTATGTATTTGCATTTCCTTTTAGGTGGATAGATTGTGAAAGGTTCCTTCCGGTTCAGAGCAGTTTGTCTAATGAAAGCAGTGAGAAATAAAGACAGCTTTTCTCTACTTCTTTTTCTCTTATTTGTACCACCTTTACCAAAGGGTTCCCATTGTCCTTACTGGACTCGTTAGGAAAAAAGCGTATTAGTAGAAGTAGTCAGTAGTATCAGGAAGGTGTTCAGTACGCATATAAGCAATTTCAGGTGCTGTCAGTTTAATCACAGTAATCATACACAAAGACCCAATCGGAAGGGTGGTGGATCAGTCAAAGCCTGAATAAAATCCGCCAAACTGGTGGCCAAATCAGATCTGCCCCCCCAATCTAACTCCAAATTACACAAAACCTGCCATATTTATGACAAAATTTAACACAAGTTGGAAGGGTGGTGGATCTTCTTTACAAGGCTAGGGAGAGGGCAAACAAATACTGCTTATCTCCCTGGACCTGGAAAAGGCTTTTGATTTGGTCTCCTGGGTGTATTTGAAGGAGATATTAAACAATATGAATTTTCTTCTAGCATCCTAAACCACATCTTTGCTATGTATTGAAACCCATGTGCTATGGTTAAGTATATGAACTTCACCTATTATTATACAAATGGGAATGTGACAGGGTTGTCCTCTCTGTCCACTTCTATTTTTCTTATTCATAGAACCCCTAAGCCAAGCTATCAGGTTGGGCCCATATACTGTATGTCTTTGTATACAATACAAATGAGGGTTGATTCACTAAAGTGAGTAAAAATGGGCGCTATTTATAGCATGTGTTAAAACATAACCCCCAGGCAGCATGCTGAATCAACAGGGTAATAGTCGTGCTTCTTGTAGTAATGGTAAAAGCAGAAGGACCAGGTTTTGGTGGGAAGACATTGAGCTCTGCTTTAGCTTGGTTCGTTACGGTGGAGATAATGCCAAATGAAGAGATAAGTTCACCTAAACAGAGAGTTAGCAGGGAGAACAACTCCCTAAGTAAGAGCCCTAAGACACCCCTCACTAAGTCACTGGGGAGGAGTACAATAGGAGGAGTACACAGCAGTTAGAAAGGTAGGAAGAGAACCTGGATGCAGCGTTATTATGGATACCAAGAGAATAGAGATTCTGCAAATGAATGGTAGGGTTGAATGGAGTCCGTACCTTCCCTTTAGACATGTGCTACATAAATGTATTACCCCCAGGGCTAATGGCCAACAATGCCTGCTGGTTGACACTGTGCTGCAATTTTTCACCCAGAAGGTGCTGCAATAAAGTAAGAGTTCAATAAATCTTTTTTCAGCGGAGGTTTTGCTCCTGACACCAGATACCAGCTTTACCCTTTGTGTGATGACATAAGGGAAAATATTGCCGTTATTCTGACAATACATGCCATAGGCTGTAGTCTGTTCAGTATTGCCTGTATAACATTACTGGATACACATTGGCTTTAAATCTAAGCTTTTTGGCATTTACACACTAATATCTCTTGGTCAAAGTACTCACAAGATGCCAATTCCATCTGCTGACCACCAGAGATAATGCTATTTGTGTAACTCCACATATGGAGACGAAATGGCACATAACCTATTACTTTACTGTAAAATAAATGCAGTATCGTCCATTATTTCTCCTCTAAACCATAGCATTCTATAAAAAATATTTAATAGCTCAGCTGTTGTCAATTTTCTTTCTTTTCTTTCTTTTATTTCAGCTGTTCTGCTCATTTTATTACATACCTAAAGTACTGAACTTATATGGGTATTCTGAATTTAAACATTATGTTCTGATAGAGAAATATTCCAGAACCCCTCAGGTTGTTAGGACAGCAAACCATAAAACACCTGCAGAACAGCACAAAAAAAGTGAAACTAATACACATTACCCTAATTTATGGAGAAGTGTAAATAGCAGGTAGACAACACCTGGTAAGACCTCAGCCTCTTTTAAAGCATCAAAATATGTAGGCTGAGCTGTAAGCAATATAATTCCGTTTATGTGCCTTACAAATAAGGATCTCACTGTATGGCCATGAGCATTTTGGCCAAATTGGGCTGATCTGACCATTTGACCCCCAAATCATCGATTGCATTAATGTGCTAATGTGGCCCCTGTCCCAATGGATTTTAAACCTGTCCCTTAGATATCCGCCCATGAGATTTTGGCCCTGCAGCTGGGAAGTTATGTAGAGGTCTCTTTGAAATAATCCAAAGTACTTCTACAGGTAAATATATTGCAAGTTGCAATATATTGAACCTGGCCAATTATGTCAAAGTCATCTCCAGTCTGGCCAGTCCTACACTCCCTTATATCTAGTTACATAGTCACATAGGGTTGAAAAAAGAGTCCATCAAGTTCAACCCTTCCAAGTAAACCCAGCACACACAACCTATACTAACCAATCTATACACTCACATACATAAACTATATATACCAACATTAATACTAACTGTAGATATTAGTATCACAATAGCCTTGGATACTACACCACATTAGCAATTTCCCAGTCTCTTGGCACCAAGCCAAACCTCAATGAATCCTGAAAAATTAAGTGATTCATTAAGAATTCTACTGCTTCATTATACATTTTATACAGGGACTAAGTTTTACCTGCAACTTGCATGCATTCAAGGTTAAAACTCCCAAAAGGTTGTCCTTTTATTGGCTCATTGGGGTCACTTGACTGTAGCTGGGATGTCTTAATGTCCTACATATATTTATAATTGGTGAGTGCAGAGGACCTCTTGTTTTTGTCTATTTGAATATTGTGGTCACAGCTGCATTGCACCCCTGTCCAATGTGTTCCATCTGTGTTCGGTGGTTCCATGCGACTTAGTCAGTATGGACAATATAGAAAACAAAGGGCTGCATTAATAAACACGTTCCCTTGTGGCATAAAAAAGCCACTGCAAGGGAACAAAGTAAAAATACTTGTGTGTAAAAGCCATAACCATGCAAATTCCTTGGTGGCAACTTACCACTGGTCACAACATTTGAGCTAACGACCAGTTCTCCTATTCCACTAAAGGGTGATGTTAGACCTTAAATGTGTCATGAAACTTTAAAGGAAATTGTATTGGTATATGGTGTTGTGCTTGCTCACTGACCATATTGCAGCAAAAACTTCTTTACAGTTTTGCCACCTAGTGGTCATACATAAGCACCATATTGCATTGCTAAATTCAACATTTAAAAGTGCAATTTTAGATGCAAATCACCTCCTCACCTACTTACAGATTATAAATTCAGAATTCTTTTTGCAATGGAGTAGTAATACTGGGCGATGGCTAATACCATGGGCAGACTAAAAGTGGGGAGAGTGTTTAGGAAGCAGGTGAGAGGATTGGAAATGCGTTATTTAATTTATAGCAGTATAAACATATGGGTTTTACCTATGTGGTCCATGCTTTTTTTTATCTTTAAAACAATCAATGCACTGGATGGAAATGAGCCAATGAGAAGTGTCTGTTTAAATTGTACTGTTATAGCTGTTGGACCAGGACTGGAAAGATGTTTTGAAGATCCATATGGCTGTGAGTAGACTGGGGGTATTGATTTAAGCTGAACACAAGGAATGCACAAGCAATCTATTTTTCTAATACACTATTGAATAAAAGGTATATATTCACTGGAAATTGGCATGGAAAAACTGTATGGCTATGTTTGTCTGTGTTTTAAATTGTTAAAAGAAAGGTTGATCTAAACCTCTCTGCCTATTAGGGTTATTGATGTTGTGGTGTTTAAATAAAACTTAGGGACATATTTATTAAAGTGTGTAAGCCAACATCACCGGTAATGTTGCCCATAGCAACCAATTAGCAATTAGATTTTAACGGTCACCTACATGTTGGAAAACAAAAGCAAAAATCGGATTGGTTCCTATGGCAATATTGCTGTATATAAATATATCCCTTAGTGTGGTGTCCTGCAAACGTTTGCATGGCGGAAGAAATTGGTATAACTGAATATACTACAGTATGTTTTTTCTTCCTGCTTTGAGGGGTGGTTGTCTTCAAATATATGTTCCACACACTGATGCAGTGAACCAAATGTTAAATATTTAGGGACATATTTATTCTAGTGTGTAAAACAATCCTATTTGGTTATTTAATGTTTAAACTAGTTATACAAATGTATTTATACAAATTACAGAAAGATCCTTTATCTGGAAAACCCCAGGTCCTGAGCATTCTGGATAATGGGTCTCATACCTGTACTATTGCCGGCTGAAATAGAAGCCAGTTTTCTTTGCGACTTCTGCTGTCCTGACAATTGCTCTGTAGGAACTCACCATATCATGCTTTGTAGGCATAAACCACTAGAGGATTTGTTTCCTCAAATGGTAGAAAAGACACATAGTAAATACGCACATGCACAAATGGGATGGGAGCAGAACTTCGGTGCGGCGGGGCGGCATGCCGCCCCTAAATGTTTGCCGCCCTAGGCACGGGCCTTTGTGGCTTCGCCACAAATCTGGGCCTGAGTAGTTCACCTTTAAATTAACTTTTCGAATAACATGATATTCCGAGACAATTTGCTTCTGGACTTTTTTAGTACTGTGTGTTGGGTAATCCTAAATTGCTTCTATAAGTAGAGTTTTTCAGCAGCAGATTTGTGGTGGTGCTGCCAAAGTGCAGTGCTAAGGAGCTGGCCGAGGTGCTGAGCAAAAAGAACAAGGAGAGAGCAGGGGAGAGAATAAAGTAAGCCTGAGAAACCCCACAGTGGCACAGTCACTAACTCTGGAGCTCCCCTTCTTGTGGCATATTAACTCTCATTAAAGGAACAGTAACACCAAAAAATAAAAGTAACTAAAATATAATGTGCTGCTGCCCTGCACTGGTAAAAGTTGTGTGTTTACTTCAGAAGGTCTACTATAATTTATATAAATAAGCTGCTATGTAGCCATGGAGGCAGCCATTCAAAGAAGAAAAGGCCCAGGCACATAGCAGATACCGGATAAAACCCCATTGTATTCTACAGAACTTATCTGTTATCTGCTATGTAACCTGTGCCTTTTCTCCTTTTTTCCAGCTTGAATGGCTGCCCCCGTGGCTACACAGCAGCTTATTATATAAATTATAGTAGTGTTTCTGTAGCAAACACACCAGTTTTACCAGTGCAGGGCAACAGTGCATTATATTTTTATTACTTAAAAGCTCTTTCATTTTTTGGTGTTACTGTTCCTTTAACAATTGAGCATTATACTGGGGTCTACAAACTGTATAATACCTGTCTAACTCAACTTAAAGTAGTTACTAGAATCTTACTCATTCTCTGAGAGTTAGGGAATGTGGGGCTTTTAGGTTACCAACAGTGCTTGTGTCTGTCTCTTACTTACTTGACTGAGATACACTGAACTAGTTGCATGTGCTTATTCAACCCTGAACATTTTCTGGTGACTTGCACTTCTGTGCATTTCCCATTCAAATCACTGGGAGCCACAGGATGTTGTCTGAAAAGTATTGTGTGTGACAACTGCATTCGATATCTCACTGGAATTGGATCTCTGTGAAAATTTTAGGATGGAAGAGAATATTAATGTGTATTATGGTGAGGCAGAACAGGATCTTTTATTAATAAACAGGTTCCTAACTTGCAAAAAACCTATCAAGTGTTAAAGGGTACTCCGGCTTCCAAACCAAAATGTGTTAAAGATCCCCACATAACACAGAAACCCCAAATATACCTATCACTTCTATCTGTTGTCAAAGTGAGAATAAATACCATTTTTATATGCTGAAATCTGGCTGCAAAACAGCTATCTTTTTTTTTTTTTGCATCATTTAAAATCCTGGCAGGGGAGAAGGGACTAAAAAATTGATATTACATTCGAAATAACTTCTCCACAGTTTACAGACAGCATGCAGGAGCTACATAACCCACAATGCATTGCACTTTAATGGTCCTTTCATCATTGACATCACATGTGCAGGGAACTGTGGGATTTGGAGGACACAGGCTGAAGGCAGGCAGAAGACAGTCAACTATTGTAAGATTTTTTGAGTCTCATAGTAGTTAGCCAGATCAGCAGGAGAACAGGGGGTCAGGCTTAGGTAACTATTCCAAACCATATCATTACATTAAAAATCATGAAAAGGGCTGTGTATATTTTTAGTTGTATATTGCAAAGTTGCTTTGTAATTATATTTACTTTTCAAAAAAGATTTGTGTTTGGGCAATGTTCCTCTTTAATATCCAGGCCCGGATCTGTGGCGAGGCCACAAAGGCCCGGGCCTAGGGCGTCACAAACATAGGGGGTCGCCCGCCACAGGCAAATTTTAAAATTTTGCTCCCATACGGAGCAATGGGGACCTCTCCTTATTCATGCATGTGGGGGGGCACCAAATGGGGGCGGTCTCGTGGCACCCCCAGTAGAAATCCGGCGCTGTTAATATCAATTAAAATGTTAACATTTACTTTTTATATTTCAGTTGAAATATTTTGTTGAAGACATTGTCTTCTTGTATTTTACATTGGTTCAATTATTAACTTCCATTTGCCTAGAGTATCACAAAATGAAGAGAAGATCAACCAATCAACACTCTGACTGTACCTAAAGACACCAAGACACTTTGCTCCTACAGTATGTAAGAGATACTCTTGACAAGTAATTTTCTCCTAAATTGGTTTGACCTAATAAAATTTGGTTTAAAGTGATACCCCACAAATGATATGTATTATCCCATCTCAGATAAGACAGTGTGCCTTTAAGCAGGACTTTGTAGTCAGCAGATCTGGCAAGATGGTTTGTTCCATCAAATTCTATAAGTGCATTTATTTTTTCATTCTTGACTTATTTTTCTTTTTTTAGTTTAAGTAACTTTGTACAGAGCTTCCCATTTTCAATCATCCAGCAGTAAGA
Source organism: Xenopus tropicalis (assembly GCF_000004195.4). Classification (NCBI taxonomy): domain Eukaryota; kingdom Metazoa; phylum Chordata; class Amphibia; order Anura; family Pipidae; genus Xenopus; species Xenopus tropicalis. The sequence continues at coordinate 39,866,769 of NC_030681.2, read as the reverse complement.
GGTTAGCTAATCAATTCCTAGGACCACTGATCAAGGGAGAGGGAAAGGGAGGCATACATCTAACCATCTAAAGCTCATGCCTGAGTTAGTGGGAACTTAAACATTTATCAGTTGATAGTGAGTTTTTCCAATTTTTCCGCTATATTCAAAGCTTAGCAATGATTAATAAAATAAATGTGTGGGGCACGTATCAATGTTTAGTAATCTGTTTAACCTTTCAGCTTTAATATTTTAACAAAAATTAGCTTCTCATTTTTTTCACAAACTCTGATAAATGTATAGAAATATGTAAATAAATACCTGTATATGTATATACATTTCTGCTTTATAATGTAGGAGACACAAGAATGTGCTTGTGCTGTAGAAGACTCTTTAAAGTAATTGGTAACACAGTCCATCGCAAGACCATGGTAAGGCTGCTGAAATGTTTTACAACTTATTTGTACTGTATATGATATTTATGATTAAACACCATGTTACCCCTAGTAAGAAGTATCTCAAAGACAGAGTGAGACAGAAAGAATCAAAAATACACATAGAAGAGATAACTAGGATGCATCTCCAACTTAGCACTGAAAGATGAATAACTGGCTTAGTAGCTTTGTAGGAACGCCAGTGTCCATTTCCATTTGCATGTCCTATAGCATGAAACACTAATGGATTCCATTTATTGAAGGTCAAAACATGCTCATTGCACCTCTGCATAATTCCCCAGCACATCTGCATCTGCCCTGCCTCTTTTGCTAAATCCAGCACAAGTGCAGCTAATGGCACTGTGGAACCCACTAACACCACCCTGGAGGTAATTCCTGGGTTTCACAGCGGGTTGAGCCAATAGGTGCGGTGTACTTGTGCCAAATGAATCACACACTAATGTCATTTTAATGCAGAATACCAGAAGAGATGCAGTTCTGATTCTGAAAATGTTAGCTGCAACTTTAATCCAATTTGTTACCATATACACATGGCTCAACGTTGGCTCAACTTCCCTATTGACTGCAATTATGCTGGAATTGTGGGGGGAAATGCTGTATTGTGAGAAAAAATATAAAAATTTGCACCTGAACAAACACATTTGTAAATTAGCCTTATAAGGTCCAGGACAAGTATCTGCCATTGCATTATACAGTTTTAAAAACATAATTACTGTACTTTTCAACGTTTATCAGTCCTAAGCATTGTGCATTGCAGGTTACCAGCATACACAACGCTTCATTTTCCGAAGTCGCACAAAGTTTCCTGCGAAAATAGCTCCAGCTCAGAACTTGAGTCCATTTTAATCAAATAATTCAAATTTAAAAAACTGATTTCCTTTTTCTCTGTAATAATAAAACAGTACCTTGTACTTGACCCCAATTAAGATATTATTAATATTAATATTGGAGGCAAAACAATTCTATTGGTTTTATTTAATGTTTAAATAATTTGGTAGTAGACTTAAGGTATGGAGATACAAATTACAGAAAGATCTCTTATCTGGAAAACCCCAGGACCCATACCTGTACCTAAAAACGGCATTTTGTTTTTATGATTAGCAACATCTTCTTGGACCAGGTCAGTTCAGGGCTAGAACTAGGGGTAAGCAGAAGAGGCAGCTGCCTAGGGCGCCCGGTCGGCTTGGCCCGCCCCTGGGTCAGTTGCTTGAATCATGTGCAAATATAAAGGAACTGTTAAAGAAATGTGAAACAAGCTATAGGGGTCTCACTACCAGTGGTCTTAGTATAATAAAAACACACTTTATTTAGTCAAATATTAAAATACAAAAAGCACACATCTAAAAGACTTTGAGAGTATCTTTCTTAAGGTGCATACAATTATTCCAACCTTCAGCCTCCTTACATTTGTTCCTGGGTACTGTATGTGGGGAATCAAAATGATTCCTCCTTACCTTTACACTAAGTTAAATATGCAACTCTATAATAGTAATCCCATAAAATGTATTAATAAGCGCAAGAAACCTCAACAGGCAAGTGTGTTCCCAAATATGCAGTACCAACACTGTACAATAAGACCTTTTAGGGAGCTTGAGACACAGTGCCATCCATATGGTCCTCACCTCTTATTGTCTATGGGCACAATCCTGATGCACATTTTGCCATATTGCTTCCTCATGGAATTGATTTAAATCCCCAGGGCCCAAGTTATGCAGTGGATCGGGTACCCTGTGGGTTGCAGGAAGGCTTTTCGGGTGCGGATATAGATGCAGGTTGGTGGGTCTGGTTGCAGGTACCCCAGGCACTTCCTGTTTAATGGTGGTCAGCAGGTTGCTGATAAGGCAGTTGTGTTGGGGGGAGTTGTGTAGCAGGTCCAAGTGGGTAAAAATGCAGGTTGGGGGTCCGGGTCGGGTCGGGTCCAGTTTTCAAAAATTGGTTTCCTGCATGACTTTAGCCCAAGTGGTACAGACAATGCTATATTTAAAAGTAAAACTAACAATCTACTAGCACTATTTATTTATATAGGTGTTAGGCATATATTTGTGTTTTTCTTGATAACCTGGGTTGGGGTTTTAGTATTTATTTTATGAAATCATATAGGGCTTCAGTTGCAGAAATGTGGCTTCCTCTCTGGCTTCTTCTGTCAATACCGAATCGGACAGCAATGAGAACAACACAAACCAAACTAACGCTATAGGGAGAAAGAATGAAGTCAATATCTATCCAGGTGAAATGTTTTGCAGAATCACTGTTCTATCCTGTTCAGTAATGAGCATATATGTGTGCTTGTGTGTGTTTGCACTGATCTATTCACTCAGGCCCAAACACAACTCAGCCGTTCAAAGATGGGACGTATAAATACTGCTATATGCAAAAGAGGAAAGAATGTATATGCCACCTGCAGCCATGAGTAAATAATGAAGTAGCTACAGACAGAGCAGGAACCGTGGCTGAGAATGCCACACCGGACCATACCTTGTTGCTATATTAGTACAATACACTCTCAGGACAGAAAGTTAAAGGGATATGTGTTACAAATTGTGAATGTTTCCAACACTGCTTGAAACTTTGAAATGACAATATAGGGAAATGAATGTTGCACTTTTTGAGCAAGTCTGAGTGTGTGGTTTTGGTGTAGCTTTTAATACACTGAATGGTTTTAAAGGAAAACTATACCCCCATCTCCAAACTGGCAATTAAGTAAATATTGCCTTTTTACATCCTTTCCCTTGATCCACCATTTAGTGATGGGCTGGGTGCTCCCTCAGAAATCACATGACCAGAAATAATGTAGCTCTGACTGTAACAGGAAGTAGTGTGGAAGCAAAAGGCAGAACTCTGTCCATTCATTGGCTGATGTGGCCTAGCATGTACGTGTGCCCTGGCCTGTTTGTGTGCACTGTGAATTCTGTGATCCCAGGAGGCGGCCCCTAAATCTTAAAATGGCAATTTTCTATTTAGGATTACCCAATGGCACATACCATTAAATGTATATTTTTATTAAAATGGTTTATTTAGATGAAGCAGGGTTTGAGCTTGTTTATGCAATATATTTTTACAGAGACCTACATTGTTTGGGAGGGGGTATAGTTTTTCTTTAAGTACAAAAATAAAAGTAATGTTTTATTTACATATTTTGGGAGTGCCACTTATGGTGATCTTGTTTTTCACTGCTGAAGAGAGACTACAGTCTGCAGTTGGCTTACATATGCAGCAAGTTACTAAACGGACTAAGATATTTTAAAGACCATATGCCAGCTGCCATTCTTATTAGCCTTCCAGTGGCTAATCATTGTACTTCCTACTCAGTTCCTATAGTTTCCTGGGGTGGATCCAACGTTTATATTCTATTAAAGGTGTGGCAGTGCTGCTCAAAGTGCTGTCTGCCATTTTAGATCTGTCAACCAACCCCATGTCATGAGGGAGATAATAATCCACTCCAGGCCAATATGTGATTGGTTAACAACTCTCCTTTTTTAAGGTTATGTCATAAGAGGTGCAAAGTTTGCTTCAGTTCTAATGACCAAAAGCAACTAATTAGCAGGTAGAATTTACTAGCCACCTGTTCAGAATGGGTTACTGCACCTGGGCAAACTTTGTGCCATTTATTACAGTCAGGGCCTATGCACAAACACCTATATAATGTCTACCTGAAACCTGTATATGCACAGTCACTGTTTTTTTAAGAAACTTTAAAATATATGTTTATTTTTTCAACACGTACTCTGGCATATTTAAAACTACATTTTATCACATAGGAGCAACAGCTACACCTGGATGTTTTAAAGGAATTGACAAAAGATTTTGTAACATCTTGAGACGAAAGAAGCGGGTAAGGATGTTGAGATTATTTCCTTTTGCTAGAAACAATAGATGCTGACTAGCGTAAGCAATGTGGCTCATAAAAACCACCTGATCTGTTCTATGGTGCTGGTAGTATGCTGGTCACTAACTAACTAACTGCTGATTGGTTGCAATGGACAAATTCACTTGTACTATTATTTCTTTTTTTTGAAGCATCAAACACCTAAACAGCACTTTGGTCAAAATATACAATATTCCCTGGCATGAAGTCTCTTTGCCCCTTGGTAAATGATTTGCCAGCTCTCCTGAAATGGTTCCAATAACCTTGCACAAAAGTGCCCTTGGCAAATAATTCTGTTGCAAGGTATAATGTAATTGTGCCAAAAAGCCCTATAGAACACAGAAAGGGCCAGTGTTGAGTCTATCTGTGCTTGCAGAAAGGTTAAATATTCCATCCTATTGTCTGCCCTTATAATATTTAATTATAACATAATATCTGGAGGACACAATGAATGCACAACCATTTTCGATTGATAGATTACCACTGTAGTGCAGTCAAGCAGGATTCTCAATGGAGAAACCTCCTGCATATATAGTCAAATCTGAGCTAGTGTAAAATATTGAAAAATATAAAATCAGGGAAATGTATTATGCTGTATATATTATGCTTTATATATTATATATAGATTCTAAATGTCTTTGTATACATTATTTTCTCTATAGGAATTCAGTACCACCCCTACACCTAAGCCTGTGTTTTCTCCAGAAACTAAGAAAGAATGCCTGCAACTCCTGAAACTAAAGAGAGATAGATTAACGGATGAGTTAAAGAAACTGCAAGGGCAACTCAATCTGCTAAACAGGAGGGAAGCCGAACTCCTGGCAGGTATAATCTACAGCCCAAAGCAGAGTTGTTAAAATTAACATACATGTTTTACTCTCTAACTAACACACATTCAGCATTTTGTTTGGACCATTTTGCTGTTTAACATACATGGGCAGATTTAAGCTGAAGATTCAGGCCCCTCAGAACGATTTAGCAGCTTATCTGCCCTTGTATGGGGGCCTCCGGCAGGTCTACCCAACCGATACCTGTATATGGGTGAAAATTAGACAGATGCTGATTGGATTTGATTTTCCCATCAGATCAAGGACCCCATCAGTTTGTTAATGCAATCCTTGGCTGATGGTCTGTAACCCCATTGTTGTGGTCCTTAGGACCAAAAGATTGGATCGGCCCCATATTGCTCACCTTAGGTTAATACTAATCTTCCTTACCTCAAAGAATAAACCCAATGATCCTCAAAATGTAATATTTTTCCTTAATGGGGTAGTTCACCTTAAAATTAACTGTTATTAATTGTAGAGCTTAATATTCTGAGACAATTTGCAATTGGTCTACGCTTTTTTTTATTTATTTTTTTTAAATTATTTAGCTTTTTGGTTAGCAGCTCTCCAGACTGGAATTTCAGCAACTATCTGGTAGCAAGGGTCCAAATTATCCTAGCAACCAGGCAGTGATTTAAGGGATAAAATGGAATATGAATAGGAGAGGGGCTGAACAGAAAGATAAGTAACAAACAGTAGCAATAACAATAAAACTGTAACTTTACAGAGCAATAGTTTCTGGCTACTGGTGTCTTTGACCCCTATTTGAAAACTGGAAAGAGTAAGACAAAAAAAGGCAAATAACTCAAAAACTATAAAAAAAAATAAAAAAAGATCAGTTAAAAAGTTGCTAAGAATCAGCCATTCTATAATGTACTAAAATTGAACATAAAGATGAACCACCTCTTTAAGTAACCTACACTCTATAAATTAGCTCATAATCAAATACCTATCAACAAACACCTTCTCTCTCTGAGCCTACAATCCAACTGATTTAAGCATTCAGGATACACTAGGGACAAGCAGATATCACCCAAGTGGTATCAAGAGATACTATATCTATAGGAACATGTTAGTGTTATTACATGAGTTAAAGCAGAAACATCTTTCTGCTCAAAAATACTAAAAGTTGCCCCCATCCCAGAACCTGCGCTTCATAAAGGACTGAGAGTTGAAAAAGAGGTGCTGTCGCCATAGGCTGGATTAAAAATGACAACAGCACTCCAGCCTATGGAAGGGCCTATGGAAGGGTGGCACTGGTTACAGCCCGCTGTTACAGTAGCTGCACCATGATATAATTCAAAGAACCCGGAGAGTACCATTATATGCAGTGAAACAGTGTAGTTTTATTGAGACATCTTTCAGCACAACATGTTTCGGCTCACCAGCCTTCCTCAGGTGCATACAAAAGTGACATAGCAACATAAATTTATACCCTACCCCATACCAACAAGTGTCACCAGCTCCACAGTGTGGCCAGGTGCATAGATATTCACGACAAAGATTTGTACTGCCATCTAGTGGCCTACTAATAAAGGTAACACCTTAGAAGTAGTTCAAGTTTCTTGAAATAGTTACAATTCAACAACAGTGTATCCAGTATTGGAAACAATGTATTATAAGTTAGCAAACATTCAATTTTCACAATAAGTTATGCAAGGGAAAGGAACTTCTCCTACCAGACTGCAATAAGGTAGAAAGATAGTCCTGTTCTGAGAGTAGTCCAACATTCACAGATTCATTGCTGTAAAAGTGAAAATCACATTGTTATAGGAAGCATTTAAAACTCAAAGCCTCATTCATTCCTAGTGGCTCCAATGTATCCATTATATGTATCCATTTTGTCTCGGTTTGTAAAAGCAAGCGTGTTTTAAATCTTTGTCTTGAATATCTATGCACCTGGCCACACTGTGGAGCTGGTGACACTTGTTGGTGTGGGGTAGGGTATAAATTTATGTTGCTATGTCACTTTTGTATGCACCTGAGGAAGGCTGGTGAGCCGAAACATGTTGTGCTGAAAGATGTCTCAATAAAACTACACTGTTTCACTGCATATAATGGTACTCTCCGGGTTCTTTGAATTATATTTGTAAGCTACACAGCCAGCACGGGGGCTGCTACCTGTTGAGGAGTACTCACTGAGTAAACTAAAAGCTACGGTAGGACTTTTGCATTTTTTGGATAGCTGCACCATGATAGGCCGAATCCTAATCCAGATCACCATTAACTGAAGAAGCCTACAGATGAGAAACATTGTGTCACTTCCTGGAAGCCTTTTTGGACACTGCTCCCAAAATACATGCTGCTTCTGATTTTATAATATAAACCCAATCTAAGTTTTGTTTAGTTCTTAAAGGGGTAGGTCAGCTTTAGATTATTTTTTTGTTTGCTGTAGACAGTAAGAATAATTGGATTTAATTTTTTTATATTTAGCTATTAGTTTAGCAGATTTCCAGTTTGGTATTTCAGCAGCTTTATGGTTGCTAGGGTTTTTCCCTAGTAACCAGATAGAAGTTTGAGTAAGAGACTGGAATAAGTATAGGAGAAGCACTGAATAGGATAATAGTAAAAAAAAGTAATCATAACAATAAAATTGTAACCTCACAGAGCAATAGATTTTAGCCCACTGGGGTAATAACCCCTATTTAAAAGCTGGAAAGAAGTAGAAGAAAACCATAAAAAATAAACTTGCTAGGAATTAACTCTTAAAAGTTAATTTAAAGGTGACCCACCCCTTAAAGCTTTGTCTTTAAAGTGTTTCCATTTTTTGTTGTTTTTTTGTACTAATGCAACAGGAAAAGTAGTCATCAATGAAATGGAAGTTTCCTAACCTGGTGCCACAGTTCCAGCCCAGAGGTTTTGTGATGAATCCTGGAAGTACTGCAAACCTTTCATTATACTGAAAAGTTACATAAAAACTTTCTTCTTAAGTATCTAGTGTGATTGTATTTATTTAGAGGTTCTTCTAACCAACCCATATGAAAGAGATTAAATAGTTTATGACTAAAAAAAGAGAAAAGGAGAAAGGGTTTGGCTGTGCCCAAACATGAAAAAATGATCGAGGTGATTCTATGTTGCCACATATAACTGGAGCCCACAACTATGTTTAACTCATACATCATTTTTTTCAAGCAGTGACCAACCCACCCCTGATAATTCTTACACAAGTGCAAATACACATCTATTTAGATTCCTGCTGATATGACCAAATTCATAGCACACCTTATCAATTTAGACATTTTATTGCTACTTAAATGCGTGCAGTATATTAATGAAAACTAGATTTTTAGTTACATATAGTATAATATTTAGTTTGTCCACTAGGTGGCACCAACCTCTAAGGTTGTTCTGCAAGGGTATTCCTTCAGGAGTCTATATATGGAGGTGTCTTAGGCACTTCCTCTTTGGCCTAATAAGATCATCAGGAGAAACAGACATTACAGAGCCAGACCAGGTGGGAAGCTGCGCCTTGCTAGGAATAGAGAGGAAGCAGACTGTCATTTGCTCACTTTAGGAGTGAGAGACAGATAGGGTAGATATCAAGGCAGTCTGAGTTCCAACAAGTACTGAGTATTTGGGGGAAGAGCCCCCAGTAGGGTTGCCACCTTTGCTGGGCTTTAAACCCAGACAAAGGGGCACATGTGACGACGTCAGAGACACTTGGCACAAAGAATTATTTCAACGCCTGTGCACCTTTTCACCTCAATTTTCTGTAAGGTAATGATACAAGCGCCAACAAAAAATTCAGCAGGTTACCTGTATTTACTCTAATGTCACTTCTGTAGTTTCATTGTTAATCATTACAATTGTTCCTGTAAAGTATGTTCTCTGCCCATCCATGTCAATTTAGTGTTGCACCTAGAGGCATTTTAGCTTCTTATTTCAGCCTTTTCTGTGCTGTGTATATCTAATCTTTTTTTCCTCATATTTCTGCTATTCTTTTCTATTTATCTTTTCAAAATTCTTTCCTATTGTGTCCATATTTGCTCCCCTTCTAACCCCCCCGCAGATCATTATTTTTCTTTCGTTTCAGACTCCCCCTTGTCTTTCTCTTGTGTTCTCTCCTGTGCTGTCTCTAAATTTCCCATTGTATTTATTTCTTCTCCTTCTGCTTTATCTTGTATTTACCAACTGCTACCCCCCTTTCCATCCACTTTTCTTCTCTGAACCATCTCCTTCCCCCCATTCAGTTTTCTCTACTGCTCTTCTTTTACATTGGTGTTGTTTCCTGTATCACACTTTCTGTATCCTCCCTTGTTCTGCTATCCTCTTTTCAATTATAACCTTTTTATACTTTTTTTTATTTTACACTTCATATGCTTTTCCTTCCTTTCATGTTACCCCTTTCTTCTTCTTTGTTTCCTGTTCACAATATAATATTCTGTTTCCCTATTTTCTCCCTGCTTCCTCATTTTTACCTCTGCCTTTTTCTCAGTTTATGTAGCTTATTTCAGTTTAATTTTTATAGAGATTTTCCATCATCGCTTTTTACCTCCCCCTTCTCTCTTCCGCTTCCCTCCTCTTTTTCTTTTTGATGCTCCCCATTTATACATGGGTACCTGATTAGGAGCCACATATATAGATACCTTGGAAGTTGCTGCTTTGAACACTCATTTAGAGTAATATGCATTTAAAGCAGTTCCCAAGGCACCTGTGTTATAGGGGCTCTGGTATGGGACCTGGCGCACATGCTTTCTGTGCCTAAAGCTACTTATGGAATCCCCATTGCTATATGAAAAACTGTGGCATAGGGGCACTCCTCTGACTGCTCTAAGACTGCTCTAAGATGCTTTCTGTGCCTGTGACTACTGTTGTCACCATTGTGGATGGAATCCGTACTGCTATATCAAAGTATTAGTGCATGTTTTTTCATACTCAAGCATGCTAAATGCAGAGACTACATAGCCCTGGTAGGATACCAGTGTGTGCTTAATGTGATCACTTCTGTCCATTTGTATGACTGATCCTACCTTTTGGTGCCTCCTACTGGTTTACTTCCTTATTGTCACTCAGTATTCCTCCATTTGCCGCTCCTTCTCTTGGTTCAACCTTTGGAATTTTGACTTGTATTTTATGGTTGGGAATGGCACAACCCTCTGCCAGTGATACTCTACACACAAGCTAGCCCAGCGTTGAACTGGGGAACTAGGATCCCACCAGAGAAACCTCACCCCAGAGGCTTGCCAAACACAGTACATAGTGCAGTGCTGAAAATTGTAGGCTACTATCCCTTTGGCATTCCCTTTAGCTATAATTACCCTGATAGACCTGTATGTTCACTACACAAAATGGACAATGAACTAACCATTAAACTTAGGCACGCCAGTAAAATTACTGAAGAAAACCGAGAACATGAGATTAATGGGGTTATGTAATAACTTTAAAGGGATGCTGTCATGATTTTTATGTTGTACTTTTTATTTCTAAATGACACTGTTTACATAGCAAATAATTCATTCTACCATTTAAATTTTATTTTTGAACCAACAAGTATTTTCTTTTTAGTTGTAATATTGGTGTGTAGGCGCCATCTCAGTGTATTGTGCCTGAGTCTGAGCTTTCAGATGGAGCCAGCGCTACACATTAGAACTGCTTTCAGGTAACCTATTGTTTCTCCTACTCCCATGTAACTGGAGGAGTGCCAGGCCGGACTTGGATTTCTTACTATTGAGTGCTATTCTGATATAATTTACATCTTCTCTGTTTCTTTCCAGGAGTTGTCAGTCATATTGTATTGAAACATATGATCCTAGATCCTATGAGGTGCCCATTTAAACCAGTTCATTCATAGAGATACATCACTGGTAAAGGGGAACACTAAGCAGAATATCCAAGGCTATTGTGATACTAATATCTACAGTTAGTATTACTGGTTGTATATATATAGTTTATGTATGTGAGTGTATAGATTGGTTAGTATAGGTTGTGTGCTGGGTTTACTCGGATGGGTTGAACTTGATGGACAATGGTCTTTTTTCAACCCTATGTAACTATGTAACTATGTAACTATGTAACTAGGCAGACTTGCTCTAAGGAAAGCAGCTAACCATAATGAATTACTTGTGCTGCTAATTTCTTACAATGAAAGCCTTTTAACCATGTTTTCCTTTCCAATACACTGAAACTGTAATGCAGAGGTAGGCAACGTTTAAAGGACATATAAAGCCTACATTTGCCTACAATGTATATCAGTTGCGCACATCTCCCCCACCCAAATGGCATCATTTGTACTGCATACATCCCCTCTGTTTGCCAGCACCGTCACATCTTCCTAAAGCAAATAGCAGCTTTCACCCGGTGGCCTTTTTTCCTCTGATACGTAATCAGATAAATTTAAATCGGCAAACAGCATACACATACAAAGACTCTTATTCAGCATACATTTCATCAAGAATGCAGGCTTACACAGGCAGAACTGTCTTTCATAAACGTTCTGCTTTGTTTGAGCTGAGCTCAGGAAAGAAAGTCAGGCGAAAAAAATTGAAGCAGACAGCTAGAGCTGAGTTTCCAGCAATGCCATCTCTTTACTGGTTGCTAGACTGGATGGCGTGTTTAGTAATCTGAGTTTAGAACAACTGAGCATGCCCACAAGCCAAAGCCAAATTCCCGAGGGGGAGGGGGCTGAGTGGGTTTCAGGAGGAGAAGGAAATCTAAGTGATTAAGGAGATGTTGCAGCCTTACTATTAACCTCTGCACAACCAGTGTGGCAGGTATTGAAAGATTTCAAAGAGGCTGTTCACTAATTAAATTTTTGTGTGTGGGGTTTACATGTCCTTTAAAACTTGATCACTTGTAGAAGTACATGTCCCAAAATACTTGTGTGCAAATCCTGGGGGTTGTCACTCAAATATTGTTGCAAGTGCTACCTGTTTCAATGTCGTAGAAACCTGCTGTATAGTGTACATCCCCAAATGATTTTGCCTTGACATGACAACCACTAAACATTTTCATTTCCTTCATGCCATTTGTGTGAAGCCTTTATTTTCCTCCAGGAACAATAAGCATGCTATCTAGCATATACTTTGTTTTGCAATAATATTACACTGCCAGGTTTTTTTGGAAATCATTCTATTTTTACTCAACAGGAAGTCCAAGTGACTAGACTCTAGTTTCTAGAATATATTATAAAAAATATATTGTTCATGTGAAGGATTTCTATTGCCTATATTCCCAAATGAAACGTTTTTGGCCAGTTCAGCAATGGTCAGTCCATCCCCACTCCATCAGCTTAGCTCTTGTAACCCCAATCCAATTTTAAAATTATTCCCTAGGAAAAATAGGCCAGTTGGCAGTTTTGAAAATGCACATCACCTCACCTTTATTAACAGAATGTAGATTCTCTTATTAAAACAATAATGCCAAGTGCAACCTAAATGAACTGTGATTTAAGGCATGAGAAAAAACAGATTCAGTTGTTTCCTATAGGGACAGACTGCACAGTACTTTGTAGCCCGTGTGGCATTCCCCATAGAAAACCACAAAAAATGTCTTTAGCTGCAAGAAGTCAGCCTCAAAGTTGCTCTGGTTCTATGGTCTGAAACTTATCAGGAAGCGCTGACTTAGAGTCAAATTGGGATGATATCTTCTCAATGAAAATACTGTATCATTACAGAGTTTTACAGTTTTGAAAATAAAAAAAAAAAAAAAAAATGTTGATAATATGTCACTGAACTACAGTTGTATGTATAGGTTAATAAGAAAGCTACCGTAGATTCTTCTTTAAAAAACATTCTATTGGATTTTGTAAAAATGAAAGTAAATGATTAAGTAATTTTGCCATGTGCACTGCTTTAGCAATGTTAAATAAATTCAGGCTGTTTGCAAGACATTAGTGGCACTTGGTATCTATATAGTATGTCCTTCCAGGCAATTTATTTTGCGAGTTGAAAGTTTCTGGGCCATCTGTTGGAGAGTTAGATCTTCGCGGGACTGAATTTCCCATTGCTTTGTGACACCTAAACAAAAAGAAGAGCATTAGTAACAGATAGATGCAGCTGGATAAAGCATTTATTAAACGGACTGGACAGTAAATGCCACAATGGACAGACAATAGATATTTCACGGCCACAATCAGTGTCACTGTACTCACTGCCTATTCTTCCAAGTGTGTTCCTTTCACCCATTCCTCTCTAAAGGCCATGAAGACGGGCACAGTCATCATTTATGGGTTAAAAAACACTTATACCAGTTCTCTCACCTGTTTTCCTTACAATTGAATGGAATGTGACAGCAATGGTTTCTGGCTCTTCACTTAAAGCAGAAATACAGTAGAGGAAACTGGAAAGTTGCTTAGAATTGGCCATTCTATAACATACTAAAAGTTGACTTATAGGTGAACCCCAAATTAATTTTGTTGTGGGACATCTCGTTACCCACTCACCCCCAATGGCTTGTGCCTAGGGCAGCAGCTTTCTATCTATCTATCTATCTATCTATCTATCTATCTATCTATCATCTATCTATCTATCTATCTATCTATCTATCTATCTATCTATCATCATCTATCTATCTCTATCTATCTATCTATCTATCTATCTATCTCTATCATCATCATCTACCTATCTATAGATGGCTTTATGGGGGAACTGTTTTTAATGTTTTTTTCTATACTGTATAGGCACCAAGGCCCTGCTCCCTAAATTTCTATATAGAAAATGTGTCCCTAGAAACAAGGTGTAAATCTCTTGTCATTTGCAGACACTTACCATGTGTTACTATATTTTGCAGTACCTGTATGGGGCCTGTTATACAGAAAGCTTGGGGTTTTCTGAATGAGGGATCTTTCCATAATTTCCATAATTTGGATCTCTATATGTTAAACAGTCATTTAAAGAAACCCAATAGGAGTGTTTTGCCTCCAATAAGGATTAATTATATCTTAGTTGGAATCAAGAACAAGGAACTTTTTTATTATTATAAAGGAAATGGGAAATCATTTTAAAAAACCTGAATGGAAAAATGGAGTCTATGGGAGATGGCTTTTCCATAATTTGGAGCTTTCTGCATAACAGCTTTCCAGATAACGGATCCCATACCTGTTCCTCAGTTATTCTGTCATCATGCTATATGTGTATGAAGGTGTACCAGTTCTCCAGTCAGATACAGTATGTTGCCTTGGATCATTGAATCTAAGTCATCAGTTATGCCTAGGCGCAATGCAGTCAGAGCTTCATTGAATATTGTGCTGTTTACGGGGACTTTAAAACCATTCTTTAAACATACCCCACTATATGATGCTGCTATAGCAAAAATATATGGCTATATAAGAATATAAGGATAAAGTATATCCTATAGACTCTGCAGACACATGTCCTACCATCCAGTTTAACAGCTATTTTTCTGAAAAAATTGACTTTTGCAACCTACCTGGTAAGGATTGCTTTAGAGATGACTTAGAACTTGCATAAAGCATTTTTTGTTTGATAGATGCGCAGTCAGGAGTCCTGTGTGCAGAAAATACAAACCAAATGACCACAATATATTTGAAAATTTTTGCTGTTACCTTGGTTGTTTTAAAAGAATACATTTTAAAATTTTCAAATAAATATAAGACAAGAATGGAGAAGATGAGTGACTTTGAATAAAGCTGCGTTCAACTGCCATATTGTGTATGTGTATGTAAGTGTTGAACTACAAGCCTCTTGGTGTGTTCCCATGAGGGTTTATTTAGCTATCTGTTACAAACATTATTTTTGCACCACCACATTATAGATGGTTTATATATAAAGCATGTAAAGTAACTGCTAATGCCTGATTGTGCTCAGAAAATAAAGGCTGGTACAAGCTAGTGTCTAGTTGGTGCTAGCGTACAACAATGACATTAACAATTTTAACATTTTTGTCAACAGTTCCCCAACTGACTTATCAGCTGCTCTAATGTAGAACATGGATTATACTCCAGGCTCCCCAAACAGGGCCATAAGACAGAGAGAAGGATATGTATAACTGATCTGATGTGCTTCTTTCTACACAAAAACGTGACCAGTGCTGAAGGCTTAAATAAAATAAACAGAACGGGCAGTAAATGCCACAATGGACAGACAATAGATATTTTACAGCCACAATTGATATAACTGTACTCACTGCCCTGTTCTTCCATGTATGTTCCCTCCAGCTGTTTCTCTCTAAGGGCCACTAACACAAGGTAACAGTCATGATTTTTATGCTAAAAAAATCACGAATACCAGTTCTCACTTTTCATTCAGCTGAATGGGACATGGCAGCATTGGTTTCTGGCCCTTCTCTTTAAATAAAGAAGTGGAAAATATTCCCTGTTTCCCATAGCCCTTAAAGGAAAACTATACCCCCAGAATAAATACGTCACCAACAGATAATTTATATCATATTAAGTGACCTATTAAAGAATCTTACCAAACTGGAATAGTAAATATTGCCCTTTTACATGTTTATCCTTGAGCCGCCATTTTGTGATGGTCTGTGTGGGAGTAAAAGACAGAACTCTGTCCATTAATTGGCAGATGTGACCTAGCGTGTATGTATGCCCTTGGTTGGGGGCTTCCCTTTATACTTTAAAATTGCAATTTTCTATTTAGGGTTATCCAATGGGTATCTGTTGTTTAAGTGGTTAAATGAGGAGATATAGCAGAGGATCAGACAGAAAGAGAAGTACTTAGAAGTCTAAGTTCAAGTTCACAAATTAATAATTGTGTGGAGATGCTACAGTGACAATGTGCCAGCACCTTCTGTATGTTGTTTTATTTAGAGGTACAAGTTTGCATGCATTTTGGCCTCTGTGCTACATATGACCCACTAAATCTGAAAAGTACTTGTGGCTTAACTTACCACATTATGAACAGGAGTTCCTCCTTTGCTGATTCTACTGTAGAAAAACTAACGTCCACCAAGGCGTAACAGCATTTTTTCTCGGGGAAGAGTGCTTTTAGATTTTGGAAAAAATCACCCTTCTGGTCCACAAGGATTTCTTTTTCCTTGTCCAAAGTAATGAATCTCTCATCTTCAGTGAAACAAAAGAAAATAGCCTTCTTATTAGACTTCCTTAGTTTCATCTCTTGAAATTGAAGGTTAATGCAGTCATCAACCCGAACACCGGATGCCTGGAAAAGCAAAGTGTGACGTATCTAGTTAGCACATGAAAATCTGTTACTGATGCTATACAGCTCAACAAAGTTTGTCAGGCTCACAAGGCTGAAATGGTATACATCCAAAAATGTGCAGCATTTTGATTATTTGTATTAATGATTAGTGTTGTTCTTGGTTCCGTAAGACTCAAAAAGCAGCATTTCTGGCCTGCCATGGTCTTTTGTCAGTGCCTGCCTGCTTCCTCTGCAGGTAGGAGAGCAGCTGGGGAGGGGGGACTTCTATCTATAGGGAAAGCAGATCCTACAGTCAGGGTTCCACCATCCCCAGGCTCCCTGGGCCACAGGGTCTGCTTTCTCCTAGTTACACCAGAACTCACAACATCTCAACCACAGTATGGCAGGTGGCACATAGGAGATTCAGAAGTCAACTGGAACTAGGTTCTGTAGCCTGATGAGACAAAATGGAGAGGCTGGGATTTTAAGTAGGCTCTGGCATTTCAAGAACACAGAGGCCCAGACAGCCCTCCACCAGCCCTCTAAATGGTGACGTTTTATGGCATCTTACAGAAACCCCTCTGGGGGCTGACACTGGAGTATTTTGCTCATCAGACTAAATACCACGTTTGCTGCAAGCTAAGCATTGCACACCATCAGTTCTATAGATGATGTGAACAAGTAACCCATGAAAGACCACAAGCAGCCATAGCTCACTGCAGCTGAGCATCCTTATAAAGGACATTTATCACACAGAACACGACCTCCTCTTGACCTGATCTAAAGCCAAAGAGGTAAGGGGTACAGCATCTGGGTTGCGGCCCCAGAAATTGCCCTGAATACCTGACTTACAAAAAACTATAATTTGACAATTTGCAGATTGAATGGGGGGTAGTTTTACATCCTAAATGCTCCTTCAATAAAGGAGAAACAAAATTGCTGAATATTAAGATGTGTAGTTAAGTGTAATGGGATGATTAGTATAAACTGAGAGAGTGTTCTTTGTGTATCACAACATACAGGCTTAATGCTCAAATGATGCCACCCATTCAGGATTTCCTGAGGAAGCAGTAATGGTGAGAAACGCAGTGTGTTGAGAAGACATTTTTAACTTGCTGTTAAAACCCCCACTCTTCCTCTATTCTGTTCCATAAACTGAAGTGAAGATCTAAAGTGGCGTTTGCATGGCTATGAGGAGAAAGTAGAGTTGCTTGATGAAATTAATTTCATTTTTAAGTGTTTTTGCGTTAAATTGTACATTTTTTTTGCTGTTGCTGTTTGGCTTACAGTATAGAAAAAAATCAGTGGTTTAAATAAAGTTAGTATAAAATTATAATACTGAATTTGCCCCAGGCAACACTGCCACCACTATAATGGCAAATAGCCCTAAGGCATATATAAGCTGTGAGACCTTTCATGCAGCATATTTATCAGGCTCGGATTTGTGGGGAGGCCACAAAGGCCAGGTCCTAGGGTTGCATACATTTTTCACAAAACTGCCTCAAAAATTCACCGCAACAAAAATTTGCAGATTGAGGAAGCCGCGGTCACGTCAAAAAAAGCTGCACACATCAAAAAAGTCCTGCGGTAGCTGCATTTCGCCATTTTGCAGATTTTTTAGAAGTTTTGTGGATTTTTTGCCGACGCAAAATGGCCCAGATTTGCTCATTATTGCTTGTATTTCCAATACCTTATTTTAATAGCCCAGTAAAAATAATGGTGTAAACCAGTAGTGAAGTTGGGTCTAGGTGCACATGCAGCAGCTTGAGGAGTACACATCTTACGGCAAATTCTTGGCTGGCGCTACAAACTGAACCACATCAGTGAATGTGGGGTAATTTGTAAAAAAAAAAAAAAATTCATTAGAGAGAAAATACAGTACTTTTTAACTGATGTGGTACATCTTTTAGTGCTGCCCAAGAATGATCATTTTGCTTAAGGTGCTTGTAATTGTGGGGGCAAATGGGTGCCATATTCTAGACAGCAACAGTGAATGGCACACTAGCACATAAGGGTAGGTAGACAGGAAACTCTTTACATGCCCCATACTTGATCATCATTCACAAGGCACAAGCAAAAGTGTCTGTGGATACACAGTGCATCGAAATCCCTCTCCTTTCTAGAGAATCTGTGTGCAACCCTCTATGGAAAGCAGAGTGACTTCAGGTCCTAAAATCCATAACTTCACAATGGAATGGGAGGAGTGTCTGATACTGTGAACCTAAGGGGGTTGGTAAATTGTTCCTAAAAGCAGAGATAGACTAATAAGGTTTCCTTTCAATGTTTGGAATCAGGTACGTCTGTATAAAAAAAAAATGGATATTTATTTTTGGAAGTTCAGATGGTTTTGCACCTTTTTCTATGAACTAATGTCAAAAATGTGGATATTGTTGTCCCTTTAAGGTTATATATTTAATACTGCCCCTGCTACCAATTATTCAGAGCAGTGACTGTCACTACCAGAAAAGAAGCTTTGGTGGTTGCCTTTATAGTTTAGATGTGCCTGCTTTGTTGGGAGAAATGTCTCTCAAATTTACTTCTAAACATCACGCTGTAGCGGTACTGTGGAAATAGGGTTAAGGTGGCCATACACGGGCAGATCCGCTCGCTTGGTGATGTCGCCAAACGAGCGGATCTTCACCCGATATCCCCACCTACGGGTGGCGATATCGGGGAGGCATGTAGGTGAATTCGATCGTTTGGCCCTGGGGCCAAACGATCGAATTCTGCATGCGGCAATGGGGCAGTCGGTTTGGGGACCGCATCAACGAGTCGATGCGGTCCCCGATCCGACGGGATTTTCTAACCTGGCCGACCGATATCTGCCCAATTTCAGGCCAGATATTGGTCGGCCAGTCCGCTCGTTTTTGTCCCTACACGGGCCGATAAGCTGCCGAGTCGGTCCAAGGGACCGATATCGGCAGCTTCTATTGGCCCGTGTATGGGGATCTTTACACTGACTAAACTCTTTATCAACACTGGGTAAATTCACACATGGGCAGCAACTTGTAGCATCCAATCAGTGATTGAGTTTTTTCAGCCAGCTGCAGGTAGAACAATGAATGCAACAACTTGGTTGGTTGCCATGGGTTACTGCCCACAGGAAAATATGCCCAGTTTTGATAAATGTCCCCACTATTGTTTATGTTCATTATTTTAAGAAGTATTTTGTAAGTAAACTGGACATACCTGTAACAAAGCCCTTATCTGGTGTCATGGCCTGATTCAGGCACTCACATTTATAGTCAGCTACAGGAACCAAAAGCTTCTTAGTTAATGCAGTCTGCTTATTGGTTATTATGTGTAACACAACCTACTAAAACCTTCCTTTTTAATGAGACAGAATGTCTTTGGCAATGTAACATGTTAATGCTTAAATAAACACATACCTGTATGGTTGTTTAATTTTAAATTGAAAAAGCATAGTTGGCTGGTCTTTGGGCAAGTCTTTTCAATTTGCAATTGAGCATACTGAAAGGGCCTAATGTTTCTGCTTAACCAGTGATAAACGGACTGAACATCCCTGATCATGTTGTATCCATTAAAAATAACAAATAAGCCCCCTTTGCTCTAATATTTCCTTGAGCTTGATGCCTATATACAGTAAAACCTGAAACTGTTCATTATTGCACGTATAGTAATATTACATTGTGAGCTCAGATTTCATTTTCCCTGAAAACAATGCCACTGTCCATGCATAAAATATAGATGGCGGTGAAGTAAACTGAGCAGTGCGACTAGGAGGGACCATATGGCACACCTTGCAGCTATGTTATTGCATTTTGTCTTAGTGACAGTTTCTTTATAAAGGCAGCAGCCATGTGAACAATTGTAAGCTCCAAACAATAAAGAGCTTTCATTTATCGACTTGTGTTATGCAAGGGGCAGAGACAAAAATGCACAACGACCTTATGAATGTTGGTCTGATTGCCAGTGTTTGAATGCCTATTCACTGTTATTAAAGAAAACAGAGACATCAGACTGGGCATTTCTTGGGAAGATAACACTAAAGGAAAAGCTAAAGCTGCAGGTATTGATATTATTCTTAAGGCATAGCAGTGCTGCACAGCAGCCTCTTACAGATTGATCTATACTCGCCTATCTGACACATATTTATTATCGACAGCATCTTCTCCCCTTGCTGTCCGTACATGGGCTGATATCAACTGTCAATTCAGTTTCAAGTCAGCAGCATATAGGCTCATGTACTGTATGATGCAGGTTAGAAAATCCTGTGGACTGAGGTCGTCTCTGGCCCTATGTGTGTGCCTAAGTTCTACCTTGGCAATCTGAACATTTTTTGTGATGTCATCAAGGGTGAGGCCACCAGGTAATCCAGGGTCATAGCATAAATTTCACATGGCTATTGTTCATGCAATAACCCTACCAAAAACTAGCACCTAACACAGAGGCACATTAATTGTACTTTAGGGCCTGTTAAATACTGGAAACAATAGTGTTAATTTATTCATATAATTTGCAATCTATGCCAAACCTCATTCAGACTGTAAGCCAGCAACTGTTATATAGAAAGAAATAAAGGTAATTAACAATCTTAAAATCTATAAAGGCATAACTTATAAAGCTACACTTTGGCAATGACAAAAAAAAGGCAATCAATTATAAAAGAGACTGACTATTCAAAATTCCTTAAGTATATTATTAGTTAAATGGGGTTGGTGCATAATAAATATTAATAGGTTGAATACAAGTTATATAGACATGTTTAGACAAAAATAATATAAATAATGGGAATATACCCAACAAGAAGTACCATGGGAATATACTCAACAAGTAGTACCAAAAAGGTTAAAATTCAGCTTTAGCTGCTGTTCAATAGATAACTATGCCCCTGACTCAAGTTCAAGATGTTTGTGTTATACTGTTGGACCTCTGCTAAAACTCATGGTTTATATTCACACTGTTACTATAAGCGTCTTGTTTGTGATTTCAGTTTTTTTGTTGTTGATACCATATCTTGAAAAAGAGCGAGTAAATAGGACAAGGCATAACGCTCATTGTCTCACATGCAGGAGAGAAACAGATGTTGCTACCATATAAAGCCAAGAGTACACTCTGTGCTTATTGCAGAAGTTCCTGTCAGATGGGCCGTTTGCAGTTTCAGGAAATGGGTTTAGAAATATTACAAAACCAGATCATGTTTAAGCAATGATTTACATAATTATATTGTGCTAGAAACCTACCAACTTTGTATTTGGCCCTAATTTCATTTTACCCACAACAGCCCTCCTATTGCCCTTGTCTACTACATCCAGTGTTTGTATACCAAGTAACACCTTGCTGATTTGAAGTAACACCTTCTCTGAACCAATAGAAACAGCCTAAACTGTTACCAAATTATATGCAGGGGTGCATTAGTGTCTGCTGCCACCCAAGAATCACACCAGCCAAGCATCCCTGGTGTAGAAAACCAAAAGCAAGGTGGCTGAAATTGCTCTAGTCTTGTAGCAAAGCTGTATTCATACTCGGACTACCCTAAGCACTAGCCCTCCACTGAGCCCTTCCCCAATCACTGTATGCACAGGACAGTATTTGCCCATGTGTTTATCACAGAAGTAAGGGGTGCCCTTCCCTCAGCTCCACCACTGAAGTTAGCCCCACGTTTAAGTGTTGGGCTTGTGGAATTTTTTTCAACGTGAGACTGCTGCTGTAAGCATGGTGCCTATATGGAAATATGGTGCTGTGTATAGGAGAAGGTAATAAAAGGAAAATGGAAATTTGATGCAAATGTACTATACGCAAGCCTGCAATAATATTACCGACCTATCTACCAGTGAAAAGATAGATTGGGGCAATGCGCAGTGTATGTAATAAAACTTTCTGCTGAGAAAGTCATTTTATCTGTGCCCCCTCCCGAACAAAGCCAATTTTTAAGAAGAAACAAATATAATAAATCGTCTTGAAATTCCCTATAAAAATATCCTCCCATTACATTTTTATTTTGTATTCACTCCTTGCCTTCCATCATTTTTATTTTCTATGCAGAAAGGATCCACATTTTCTCCTTGTATCTATTTTAAGTATTATATATATATATATATATACAGTATATTGTATTATTGCGTATGCTGCAGTGGTCAGGGTTATCAATTATTCAGTTAGGGTAGGCCTATGGTTTCCTGGGGTAATGTGATAATGGGCAACAGATTTCTCCAGGTCTAGTAGCGTATAGCAACCAGTCAGTAGTTGCTATGGGGTTACTAAAACAGGAGTATGTTACACATGTTTTTACATTGTCTCTACTGCTATTTAGTTGCTGCATTAAAAAGTGCAGATGTTGCAGTTATATTTGTCTAGAGCTGACTTTGCAGATGTAGCATGCAATTATAAATAAGGTTATCATCTCCAATAAGTAAAGCATATGCAGTAACAACCTATTTATTGATTCTGCCCTGTCCATCACTCCTCATATCCAGTCACTTTTCAAATCATGTCACTTTCACCTAAGAAATATTTCCAAAATACGATCATTTATCACCCAAGATGCTGCCAAAATTCTTATTCACTCTCTGATAATCTCTCGCCTGGACTACTGTAACTCTCTATTAATTGGCCTTCCCCTCCAAAGACTGTCCCCTCTCCAGTCCATAATGAATACTGCTGCCAGGCTCATACACCTCTCCAACCGCTCCTCCTCTGCCATGCTGCTCTGCCAATCCCTGCACTGGCTTCCCCTACCATCCAGGATAAAATTCAAACTAATGACTCTCACATACAAAGCAGTTCATAACTCTGCCACACCCCACATCTCTGAACTCATCTCTAGGTACCATCCAACCCGCTTGTTACGCTCCTCTACTGACCTGCTCCTCAACTCCTCTCTCATTCCCTCCTCACACACTCGCATTCAAGACTTTGCAAGGGCTGCCCCCCTTCTCTGGAATTCGCTCCCACAAACTGTCAGACTATCTCCCAATCTCTCTGCCTTCAAGAGATCTCTAAAAACACATTTATTTAGAGAAGCTTACCCTAATCTAGATTAACATAACCTCAATATGCTGCTAAAAGCAATACCCTGTGCCACACCTCTCACAACTCTGTCATGCCCATTCCCACACCTTGTGTCTCAACCCTTTCTCCTTGTAGATTGTAAGCTCTTTTGGGCAGGGCCCTCTTCACCTCTTGTATCGGTTCTTGATTGCTTTATATGTTACTCTGTATGAAACCCACTTATTGTACAGCGCTGCGGAATATGTTGGCGCATTATTAATAAATGTTAATAATAATAATAATAATTTAACATTAACAGCAGAATACCAATTTCTGATGCCATTTGCAGACTGCACTCTTTTAGTTTATAATTGTGCATGTATGGGTTCTACTCATCTGCAGTGTCTGGGGTGATTCACACACATGCATTATTGCTAGATACAGTATCTAAAAGAATTAAGTCTTAAACAACTGGGCTTTTCTGAGTTTTCTTGAAAACATTTCATCACTCATCCAAGTGGCTTCTTCAGTTCATTTTGAACTGAACAAGCCACTCGGATGAATGGTGAAATATTTTAATGAAAACTCAAGAAAGTTCAGTTGTTTTTAATTCTACTAGATACTGTATAGCATGACCTGGATGAATGAGAATCTTTATAGACATTAAAATGTTTCATGTAATTTGGCCCTTCTGGTTTTTGACTAACTGATTGACTGACTAATCTTCATGCTTGATTGATGCCTGCCTTTGACCAATGGCTGTTACTTAGATTATTCTGCCATCCCTGACTTTTCACAGACCTTGCCCTTAGTCTATATTTTGATCTAGCTGGCTGTCCTGACCTCAGGCAATTTGAGTGTGCCCTCATTTGGGGTTCCGTTCTCAGATGCAGCGCTCCGTTTCAGAATTGCCAAGGTCTCTTCCAGCCCGGGGGGTTGTTCAGGGTATATAGTTTCAAGGGATGCCTTGTGTCTTGGAAAGGGGGCTGGGTTTGGGCAGATTGGGCAGTTCTGGGTAGATTTGGGGTGGAGCTGGTGTGGGTGGGGAGGCAGCAGGGCACTGCTTAGGACTGCAGCCAACATCTATCCCTGCACATGGGGTTGGGATCTACTTGCAGACACCTGTAATATTATTATCTACCACCCATTGTAGACCTCCAGATATCTCCTGCTCCTGCCTCTCCCTGAATCTGCACCATTGCATTGAATTCAATTTGCATGAACAGATAAATGTAGGGTTGCTTCCTAAAAAAAATACTCACCAAAAATGTGATATGTTATGGATGTTAAAAATGGAGGGTGCTTTAATGTCGGGTAATTACTTGATATGGCCAGCAGGAGTGCCAAGAAGAATGATTCATAACCGTGGAAAAAGGGAGTGTCCTGTTGTATCATTTTTTATTACATATAAATCCCTGATTTTTATTTTGAACTAAATTCTTAAAAATTGTATTTGTCAGAGGAGTGATTTTTTCTAGAAAAAAAAAAGTATTTATCCTCTGGAGGTGGCACAATGCTTCTTTCTGTCTTGTGAGCTTTAAATGGTGCAGGAAAGTTTGTTTTTCTCCAGGTCCAATTAATGAGTGTTTTGGAAAGTTGGAAGTGGATGGGCTTGTGACCTTTTTCAGCCTCACTTACTTAGAAATGAATTGCCGTTAAGTTATGAATCATGTTTCACTTTGCTAAATGTAATGCCGTCATCTCTTATAAGTGTTCAGCCAAACTGAATCTGAACCCTAAGGATTTAGCTGAATCCAAAAACCGAATCCTGAATCTTGTATCCTTATAAAGAAACGTTGGAGATGAGCTCAAGCAAGGGTGCACTCTAATGCACACTCCATAACATGGAGTGGAGCTTTTAACTCCATTTGCAGTCTTACTGGAGACATGTTTGTATTGAACATAAACCTATGAGAGTACAAGGTAAGATTTTGACAATCAGCCAGGTTCCCCAGCAGTCTGAAACAGAGCCGACTTGTTTGTTCAGCTTTTCCCAAGGGATGGGTAGATGTGTAGGTGTGCTATATCAAATAGCAGGATCATACTGCCCAACCCTAAACTGTAATTTCCAGAGAGCACACTTCCTTAATATTAAATGTGAAAAGAAGCAAGGTTTGAGTTTATGTAAAGTCGACCCCCCCTGTGTTTTATGGTCTAACATTCCATAATATGCATAATATGATTATGGTATAATACTTGTGAAGTACATGAGAGTTTCCCATGCAGGCAAATGCTATCTACTTTTGTTTTGTGTAGGGTGATGAAGCCAAATTAATTGTAGCATCTTGTACGTTCAGCCGCACCCTTCCCTCCACCTCCATGAACGGGGTACCATGTGTATTGCACACACTACAGAAGTTTAAACTCTATCTTAAAGTATATATATATATATATATATATATATATATATATACAGGCTGATGCTGTCTGTAATTGAATTAAATCATGAGTCAGTTGACTGGGAAATTATTAGGTTTTATGGGCACAGTAGCAATTACGACAATATCACGCTAAATCACTATATTATAGATTCCAAAAGCAATCCATCATCCAAATATAAAACATATAAAGGTTAGTTTGTGTACAACCTAGTAAATAAAATGTGGCCCCAAATATGCTGTAAGAATAGCCTAGGTTTGCCCGCAGCAAAGGTATTTCTTTTATGCATTCATTGCGGTTGTGCAACCACCCCCTCCCACCCCATCTCAAACAATGGTGTTAAGCATTAAAATAACAAGCCTGAGAAACGGCATGCCCAAACAACATATATCAGTAAAAGAAACCTTTATGAAATGGTAAAAGTCAGTCGTGACATGGCACAAAAGTGAGCTGTACAGCTCACTGGGATTTTCCCTTAAAAGGAGTCTTCACTCCCCCTCCCAAAATAAAATGTTGCATAATGTTTGAAAAATTAGATGTAACCCAATGCTAATTTCTAATATGCATTAATTAAAATGTTCTTGTAAATATATTGTAACTGCAATTGAAAGCAGTAAAATGTTGTAGAAGTCCGCTCTCCTCCAGCTGAGACTCCAGTTCACACAATGCCTTGCATGTTTTGTTATTGTGATTACCAGACCTGTGAAGCGGCATGCAAGGCATTGTGGGAACTGGAGTCTCGACCGAAGTAGAGCCGACATCTGCTTTATTGTTTCAACAGCCAGCAGAAGACCTGAAAAGCCAGACTGATACTGCTTTTTAATAGCAATAACATTTCCCATCTTAGAAACCATTTAAAAACTGTAGTAATGCAGATAGGAGAGTTGCTTTGAATAACATTTTGGTTCAATATGCAGAGTTTTTTTTAAGGTCATTGTTTGGGTGGTGTTCACCTCTTATAAAGGAATGCTAAACAGCTGAAAGTAAATATATACAGTATATAGAGCAAAACAATGAAATGACACAAATAAGAATCTGTCTCGAACCGCACCCAGAATCAGATGCGCGGCGTAGGTGCTGCACCCAGGTTCTAGCTGGAACACTGTGTATATGTACCACAGTATTAATATTTTGGATGTCAAAAATAAACCCCAAAGTGAATCTCAATAAATATATAATAAACATGGTGGACCCTAATTGAAATAGAAAAACCAGCAGGGGTAGAGGGTCTCCCAAAAGACCCTGGAACAGTGCAGACCCCACCCCTTAAGCCGTTTCTAGCTTAGTTAGGATTTTTTTATTGAGACCATTTTCCATAAAAGCCCACCATGTCCAATAACTTGCTTTGCTTTCCTTTTAGCTTGACCAGTGCTTTTGCATTTTGTCATAAATATACTGTCAAACCCTGAATTGAGGTTTCCTTGTTTTCCATGATTTTATGTTTTTAAACATTTTTTAGTAGTCCTTTTATCCTCTAATGTATTTCAATGGTATGCTGGGAAAGTTGTTGCAATTCAGCAATGTAAAGCAGTTTTTGGTGTGGTACCCCAGAGAAAAATGGCTACATACTGCTTTCAATTTTTGTGCCACCCCAGGTTCCCCTATAATGGCGTCTCATAAGCAATACAAAGTAAAGAGTTTCCAAGCACAAGATGGAGTGATCACATAGGGCAGGCAAAGACAGGGCGTTCCTAAACGTGCACCTTAATATCATTTGCATCATGCTATGATTATAATAGGGCACACAAACCCCAAAAATGTCTTTAATGAGCACAGAATCTGCGCATAAGACGCTTGGGTCTGATTTCTGTACTAGCTGCGTAGATTTCATCATTTATCATTCATGCCCGTATTTAAATACGGTGGATTGCTTACCCTGGTATAAGCTCTTTGTGACCTTGATTCATTTACTAACCCAATATAATACACATAATCAACTTTATTTACTAGAATATTGCACAGATATATGCTTTTGTGCAAGAAAGAAATATATTATTAATACAGCGGCATTAGGGTGAGTGCAAACAACAGCAGCATTGTTAATATTTCAGGTGTGCCTGAGTAGCGCTTGCTGTCTTCCTGAAATATTTATAACCCTTTAAGGTCTTCTCAGTTTCCAAGAAGTCCTTGGACTCAAATTTTCATATTTATCATATGTTTCCCTCAATGTTTCACTTTCTAAGTTGCTTTCCCTTTACAAACTAATTTGTCTTGAAAACCTGTCAACGATAGTTCTGCATTTCTAAACGCACAACATGCATGCTTTTAACATACACCCATGCTATACTAAACAATTTTTAGGGTGATCCCAGATAGTTATATAGAAATAGATAGTTATATTATCAAAACTGGGGTCTTAGGAATTAATTTATAGAAATGGATCAAAATATGATGTTTTCTTGGGATAAGTATACCAAAGGGTCCGCATTATAATTGCAGTAGGCATCTAAATAAAATAACCCCCAGTTCAAAAAGGCAGGATAACCTGAGAAACCATTAGGCAAGGGCTCCAACTGACCAAATAATGTTAATGTGAATAAGCTTAAAAGAATAAAGGTTAGAAATAACTATTTTTCAAAAGTATTTGTAACAACAGAGCTTAAATAGGACTTTTTTATTCCTGCTTACTTACCATTTTTGCTGTTCACCTGCTTAAATCTAAGAGAAGAATAGAAGAGTATCCAATAGCGGTAGCCAAACGACTGCTTGATGTGCGGCTGCTTCCTCTATACGCACTCAAATGTCTTTTGGCTGTCCTGTAGCCTTAAAGGGGGAGTGCTCTGCTGTGGCAAAAATTATAATGATCTCAGCCTTTCCGTATACCTGTTTCTCATGCCGTGCTGGCACTGGCTTACAGGCTATGACAAAGGAGGGGGCAGGATAGTATAACACACACAGACTGACTTTGTACTGCCTCTGCTCCTACTTATTTGCAGTGGAAAGTTTTTTTTAATTCTTGTTATTGCAGACAGAAGCCTGAGGCTGCACAAGCACCTGATGCCTTGGTCTCTAAGTGATTCTCTCTCTGTAGACACCAGGGTTTTTAGGTATTTGAGATTATTATCTCCTGTTGCTTTGGTGACGTTATTATGGTTTGTGAATCATTAAATAATTCAGGATATATGTATTCTTAAAACATGCCTTAAAGGGCCACTTTAGTCCTTTTTTCAGTTTCCTTTTGTAACCTGCTGAAGCTATATAAATAAATGATGTGATAAAGTGAGGAAAAGTGCTTCAAGCGTAAATACAAACTAAGCAAACTTTATTACAGCACACTGAAGCAGTTAGAAGTCATATTAAATCCAGCATGTGATAGTAACCCTTAATTCATGTACCTGCAACTCCCAGGACTTTGACATATTAGTGGTTCTTGGCATAGGAGTTACTACAGCTAAAGTACTATTGATATTGATATTATGGGCAAATTTGAAGAATAAAAAAACAAAATGCCCATTACATCTTAATACTGAATGATTTTCATTTTTGTGTTCTTATAACTACATACAGTACTTAAAGAATAGAAAATAGGCATGGCAGTCATGTATCCAAAATTATTCCCTCTGGAGAAGCCAGAGCCAAACTGGCGTACCTGGAGCCCACTGGGTATCTGACTCAAGGGGAAAAATGAATGATGGGTGTGCATTCCACAATGGGGAGAAAGGTGTTCCTCACTATTTCGGTTCCCAGAGGATATAGCTAAATTGTGCTGCATGGATAAATATCTAAAATAGTAGTAGTTGAACATAAGCCATTCTTTTGTCCTTTTAATATAATAATATGCTGTTGGTCTTGGATCTGCAGTGTCTCGATGATAGGAAATCCAAGCAGGTTGTCACCTAGCACAAGCAGTACAAGTGTCTGTATCTAGCAATCCGCCGTGCAGTCACAGGAGAGAACCTCGTTTTTCCCTCTGCTAAAATTACCTGTGAGTACTCTGGCAAGGTCCTACCGCTGCTGTTACAAATAAAACTTAAAATACATTTGTAGCCCACTTTTTAGACAGTGCTGCTAGTTGCTAAAACTTTGGCACTACAGGAGTCCTGCGCCCCCGCTTACTATGGGGGTAACAGGGATTCTTCAGCTTAATGGCGTGCCTCCACCCAGGGATGATGCAGTGGGGCTATACTTCCCCCCTGGGAACTTGGTATTATACAGTACCCCTGGACTAGGACTCCACACAACTCCCGGCACCCTGTTCCTCCCTTGGAGGTATTTGCTTACCGGCCAGCTGTTGATCCCTTGATTTGAAGAAGCCAGGCACAGGTGGTTATAGTGAACCAGGTGAATCTCTTTATTAAGGGCAGACCACTCCAGGAGTGAAACACATGAATCAGGGCACAGTCTCCTTAACTTCACACTTAGAGAACCTCTCTCCTTGGGCTACCCACGGTACTCCCACCAGATGATCCTCCTTGGGATTCCCCCCCGGTACTCTCGCCGGGAGACCCTCTCTTAGGGCTCCCGTGAGACCTCACCCCATACTATCGATTGCAGTACCCTTGGATTAGGAATCTCCCTCTAGCAGGGGCTTACTACACCTGACTAGACACTTTGGGCACTGATCTCCAGCTGATTGATTGCTGGGTGGTCTTAACCCCCTTATCATTCCTGGAGGGGCAATGTCTGCCCTTTCTAACTGGTAGCCTACATATCACTCCTAGAGCAATCTATTATTGGAACTTCTATCTACTACCCAGGCCTGTTGGTTACCTCTTGCCAAGAGGGAGGTTCCAGGCTGAAAAACCCTGGGAGCTTCCCCCTTTTTGTCTACCACACCACCTGCTACTTAAACTACAGGGGACTCCCATTTAACTGTTAACATTCCACTGCCATAGTGCTACCCTCTGGGGCTGCTCTAGGGGTGATATCCTATGGGGCCCAACCGTTTAAGATCCCTACACGTTATCATATATTCACTGGTTTGATCCAGAGGTAGGCAAAAAAACTCAAACTGAAGCTGATGCCAATTATGCCTCAAGAGGGAAAAAATTCCTTCCTGACCCCCATGGCAATCGAAAACATTCCCTGGATCAAGCAATTGTAGTTAACATGAATTAAATACAATGCTGACTCTCAGGTTTATACTGTATAAAGATACAGAAAGCACAATATAACAATGCATTTAGAAAAACATCCACTTTCAGTTATTAATAGGTAATATGAGAACAAAAAGAGAAACTCCTGACATTTTGCAAAATATACAAAAAGGGGCAGGGTGGGGGGGATGTTTCTACCTGCTCAGAAGAAGCTTCTTTTTCTGACATCACATCCCTCTCTTTCTCCTTTTCTCTCTTATCTGGAAAACCCAGTTCCTGATTTTTCTGCATAACAGTTCCTATACCTGTACTGCATACAGTGAATTAACTGTCTATAACTATATGACATAGTATTTTTTTCATGTGTATTACATTTGGAATGTTTATTATCTCCATTGATGTGTCATTATCTTTTCCTTTCACTGCTTTCCCTGGTTTCTATTAAGGTGTTACTGTAACTAACACTTTTTTGTAACCTTCTATAAATTTTCCTGTAACATCATAAGCCCTTTACACGTTGCAAAAGTTGAATTTGTATGGTCTGACTTTTAGAAGAACATCCAGTGTCAAACAGCAGAAATACAGCTATACAGGCATAGGATCAGAGTTCCCTTAAAGCTCATAGCAAGCTTACAGATCTCTACAGATAATTTACAAGTTGGTCATAGCTAAGGCAGCATTGAAGCATTTCTTCTAAGAGGACACCTCATCTATTGTGCTGCAGTTACATAAATCACATTAACAATTTACATTAAAATTTACTGTGTTATTGATTTTTAAATGAACAAGGCTTGAGTTAGAATAGACATGTGAAAAGTGGTTGATAGTGATGTGGATTTCTTATCTACGCTTGGCTGCAGAAGCTTTCCTGTTTGATAGACTTCCACTATTTTTTAATTTCAGTTTGACTTGGCTGAATGGTAGAGCAGCAGTTTAGCTAGGGTCGATGTCTGTGTTCCAGAGATAGAGCAGATAATAAAGGTCAGCCTTGCCACAACCTCGGTTCTCCAGCACAGCCTTGCCCACTTCCTTATGCATCTGTACCAACAACAATGGTAATGCTGGTCAGAGGCAGGCCACCTCCTGCTAGGAGATCCATTCTACATGCATATCAGCTACTATGTCTGAACTGATAGCATTCACAACATACTACGATAAATGCAGCTTATATGGAAAAAGCCTTGTATGTCTTACATTGCAACCACACATAGGGTTTCCTGTCTATGAATAGCAGTATGTAGCAATACAGCATATACATTTGGAATAACTATGTGCATATATTTCCTTCAAAGGTCCTTTGGGACCACTGATGCACCAAGCAATCACATGGTAACATACTGGCCATCTTACTCAGAGGGAAAAGTAGTTATCTCCACTGCAGGGAAATTAGGGGAGCTGTAGTATATTGCATGTACCGAAAATTATGATTTAATTGGTATCACTTAGACCTGGTGGGATGAAACATCTGACTGGGCTGTGAATTTAAATGGTTACACCCTTTTTAGGAGGGACAGAGGGATTAAAAAGAATGGAGGGGTTTGTCTTTATGTTAAGTCAGATTTAAAGCCATGTGCTAAAGAAATTACCAGTGACTATGGGGGTGTTATGGGGGACTTTAATTATCCAGACATTGACTGGAGTAATGGGGTGGCCAAGTCAGAAAAAGCAAGTAGGTTTGTAAATATGCTAAATGTCAACTTTTTATTTCAGGCAGTTGAAGAACCTACTAAGAATGATTCTATTTTGGACCTGGTAATATCTAATGATACTGAACTTATCTCTAACATTTGTGTGGGTGAGCATTTGGGGAACAGTGATCACAACATGGTCTCCTTTGAGATAATGCTACAGAGACAGCTCTATAAGGGAGGAACTAAAACACTCAATTTTAGACGTGCAGACTTTGCCAGTATAAGGGCATCTCTGCAATGTGTCAACTGGGAAAGGCTTTTCATGGGGTTAGGCACAGAAGGAAAATGGAATATCTCTAAAACTAATTGCTATTCCCCTTGTAGGCAAGGAGAGGCATCGCAAAGCAAAACCTTTATGGCTGAATAAAAGTGTTAGTGTCGAGGTTGGTAAGAAAAAATGTGCTTTTAAAGCATTCAAGTTAGCTGGGACAGCAGAAACTTCTACTGTAGAGCGCTGCATACATAAGTAGCACTTTATAAATAAAGATATACATACATACATAAGGTATAAGGTTGCAGATAAAGCATGCAAAAAAGCTATCAGGCAAGCTAAAATAGAGATGGAATGGGGTGTTGCAGCGAGAAGTAAAAGGAACCCAAAATTATTTTTCAAATATGTAAATAGTAAAAAGAAATTAAGCAAGAAGGGGTGGGACCCTTATCGCATGGTGGTCAGTTGGTTAATGAGAACAGGGAAAAAGCAGAATTTTGAAATCTTATTTTTCATCTGTCTGTACAACTGAGGAGCAAGATAATCAAGGCTTCCGTTTTAATAGACCCAATTCTAGTACAGGTATGGGATCCCTTATCCGGAAACCCGTTATCCAGAAAGCTCCGAATTATGGAATGCCCGTCTCCCATAGACTCCATTTTAATCAAATAATTCAGAATTTTAAAACTGATTTCCCTTTTCTCTGTAGTAATAAAACAGTATCTTGTAATTGATCCCAACTAAGATACAAATAATCCTTATTGGATGCAAAACAATCCTGTTGGATTTAATTGCAGTTTTATTGATTCTTTGGTAGACTTAAGGTATGGAGATCCAAATTACGGAAAGACCCCTTATCCGGAATACCCTTGGTCCCGAGCATTCTGGATAACGGGTCCTATACCTGTAATATAACTACTGATGCATGGGTTACTCAGGAGGAAATTCAAAAGAGACTTGAACATGTAAAGGTAAACAAAGGTCCAGGACCGGATGGGATTCATCCCAGGGAATTAAACAAACTTAGTGCTGTGATTACCGATTTTTTGCGATTCATTGAGGTCTGGCATGGTGCCGAGAGACTGGCGAATTGCTAATGTGGTGCTGTTATTCAAAAAGTGATTCCGTTCTCAGCCTGAAAACTATAGGCCTGTTAGTCTGACATCAGTGGTAGGAAAGCATTTGGAAGGGGTTATAAGGGATATGATATTTGAATACATTGCAAATCACAATACTATTAGTTTGTGCCAGCATGGCTTTATGCGTAACAGATCTTGCCAGACTAATTTAGTCGCCTTTTATGAGGAAGTGAGCAGGAACATCAATGCTGGAATGGCAGTTGATACAGTACCTCACAGAAAGTTAAAGATAAAACTGAGGAATATTGGTCTAGAACATAATATTTGTAATTGGATAGAGAACTGGCTGAAGGATAGATTACAAAGAGTGGTTGTAAATGGAACATTTTCTAATTGGACCAGTGTGGTTAGTGGAGTACCGCAGGGGTCTGTCCTTGGTCCTTTGCTTTTTAACTTGTTTATTAATGACCTGGAGGTGGGCATAGAGAGTGCTGTTTCTGTTTTTGCTGATGACACAAAATTGTGCAAAACTATAAGTTCCATGCAGGATGCTGCCGCTTTGCAGAGCGATTTGATAAAATTGGAAAACTGGGCAGCAAACTGGGAAATAATATAAACGCGAGTTAAACAGCGATTTAAATGTGAAATGGTAGTGTGTTGGGGGTATCCTTAATTGAGAAGGATCTGGGGATTTTTTTAAATACCATGTTGTCTAATTCCAGGAAGTGTCATTCTGTGGCTACTAAAGCAAATAAAGTGCTGTCTTGTATAAAAAATGGCATTGACTCAAGGGATGAAAACATAAGACATGTGAGGGGACATAATTACTCTGTACAAATACATTACATAGGGGATGTTCTTTTTTCCCATAAAATTGATCAGCGCACCAGAGACCACTCCTTTGAATAAGAGGAATGGAATTTTTTAGTTGAACAAAAATGGTGGTTCTTGGAATGAGGCCTTGCTGATGTTGTAATGGCAGATTCTGTTAATGCCTATAAGAGGGGTCTGGATGAGTTCTTGAACAAGCATAATATCCAAGGCTATTGTGATACTAATATTTACAGTTAGTATTGATGTTGGTATATATAGTTTATGTATGTGAGTGTATAGATAGGTCAGTATAGGTTTGTGTGTGAGTGGATAGATAGGTCAGTATGGGTCTGTATGTGAGTGTATAGATAGGTCAGTATAGGTTTGTGTGTGAGTGTATAGATAGGTCAGTATGGGTCTGTATGTGAGTGTATAGATGGGTCAGTATGGGTCTGTATGTGAGTGGATAGATAGGTCAGTATGGGTCTGTATGTGAGTGTATAGATGGGTCAGTATGGGTCTGTATGTGAGTGTATAGATAGGTCAGTATAGGTTTGTGTGTGAGTGTATAGATGGGTCAGTATGGGTCTGTATGTGAGTGTATAGATAGGTCAGTATAGGTTTGTGT
The DNA here is from genome assembly GCF_000004195.4 of Xenopus tropicalis. Classification (NCBI taxonomy): domain Eukaryota; kingdom Metazoa; phylum Chordata; class Amphibia; order Anura; family Pipidae; genus Xenopus; species Xenopus tropicalis. The sequence continues at coordinate 39,831,801 of NC_030681.2, read as the reverse complement.
GTGAGTGTATAGATGGGTCAGTATGGGTCTGTATGTGAGTGGATAGATAGGTCAGTATGGGTCTGTATGTGAGTGTATAGATGGGTCAGTATGGGTCTGTATGTGAGTGGATAGATAGGTCAGTATGGGTCTGTATGTGAGTGTATAGATGGGTCAGTATGGGTCTGTATGTGAGTGGATAGATAGGTCAGTATGGGTCTGTATGTGAGTGGATAGATAGGTCAGTATGGGTCTGTATGTGAGTGGATAGATAGGTCAGTATGGGTCTGTATGTGAGTGTATAGATAGGTCAGTATAGGTTTGTGTGTGAGTGTATAGATGGGTCAGTATGGGTCTGTATGTGAGTGTATAGATAGGTCAGTATAGGTTTGTGTGTGAGTGTATAGATGGGTCAGTATGGGTCTGTATGTGAGTGTATAGATAGGTCAGTATAGGTTTGTGTGTGAGTGTATAGATGGGTCAGTATGGGTCTGTATGTGAGTGGATAGATAGGTCAGTATGGGTCTGTATGTGAGTGTATAGATGGGTCAGTATGGGTCTGTATGTGAGTGGATAGATAGGTCAGTATGGGTCTGTATGTGAGTGTATAGATAGGTCAGTATAGGTTTGTGTGTAAGTGTATAGATGGGTCAGTATGGGTCTGTATGTGAGTGGATAGATAGGTCAGTATGGGTCTGTATGTGAGTGGATAGATAGGTCAGTATGGGTCTGTATGTGAGTGTATAGATAGGTCAGTGTGGGTCTGTATGTGAGTGTATAGATAGGTCAGTGTGGGTCTGTATGTGAGTGTATAGATAGGTCAGTGTGGGTCTGTATGTGAGTGTATAGATAGGTCAGTATGGGTCTGTATGTGAGTGGATAGATAGGTCAGTGTGGGTCTGTATGTGAGTGTATAGATAGGTCAGTGTGGGTCTGTATGTGAGTGTATAGATAGGTCAGTATGGGTCTGTATGTGAGTGTATAGATAGGTCAGTGTGGGTCTGTATGTGAGTGTATAGATAGGTCAGTATGGGTCTGTATGTGAGTGTATAGATAGGTCAGTGTGGGTCTGTATGTGAGTGGATAGATAGGTCAGTGTGGGTCTGTATGTGAGTGGATAGATAGGTCAGTGTGGGTCTGTATGTGAGTGTATAGATGGGTCAGTATGGGTCTGTATGTGAGTGGATAGATAGGTCAGTGTGGGTCTGTATGTGAGTGTATAGATGGGTCAGTATGGGTCTGTATGTGAGTGGATAGATAGGTCAGTATAGGTTTGTGTGTGAGTGGATAGATAGGTCAGTATAGGTTTGTGTGTGCTGGGTTTACATGGAAGGGTTGAACTTGATGGACTCTCGCCTTTTTTTTCAACCCTGTGTAACTATGTAATTATGTTATTCACCCCATCAATACTCTAGCTGCAATTCATTAAGAGCTTTAGCTAACCAATTGGAGTATACTGTTTGCACAATGCCTAATCAGTTGTCAACAAAAATATATAAGAGAGGACAGCATGGTTATATAGAACAAAGGCACATTATGTGCTTAAAGAAACAAACACATGCACAGGTATGTTTTATTTCATAAAGTTTAAAACACAGAATCAAAGAAAATAGTAATGTTGTAAATTCTTTTAACTGTACAGCGATAAACACTGTTTTTCCTGACCCACATTACCTAATTAAGCTTTAATAGCTATTAGGAGAACAATTGTGAAGTTAAAATAATAATAAAATCTCTGACACCCCAAAGGTCAGGCTGTCACTCATCAAACACTAGCTTCTCTAAGCAATCCGAAAAGGAGGATCTGCAAATGATGCTTATTACCAGTTGTTGGGAAACCAGCATGCAAGTAATGCTTAGTGTCCCAGCTTGCTCATTATGCTTGTAATGTCACAGTTATAATGACAAAGGCATGAATGTGACCAAACATGGCTGCCTGCACCAAGTGCTGTGGGATGATTAAATTATTTAGCCACAATCACCAAAGTTTTGTTTCAAGACAAAATGAGCATCATTTGATGAAAAAAACACCCTGGCAACTGGTGGTAGATCCATCATGGTTTGGGCTTGTTGGCCAGCCAGTGGCACAGAAATCATAATATGTGTAGAGGGACGCATGGATTTCACTAAATACTAGAAAATCCTGGATGCCATTGTGAAACAATCAACCAAGAAGTAGAAGCTAGATAGGAGATCTGACTCCTATAATGACATCTGTACATACTGTACCTTAAAAGCAACCATTAGCTGCTTGAAGAAAAGCATGCAATAGAAATAACCATTACAGCCCCCTAACTTAAACATCATTTAAACTTTAACATGCAAGACAGCCTCAAGATCTTGAAATATGAAGTGATCTACAAGGCAGAGAAAATTCATGGGTAAAAAACAATTATTGTTTGAAAAGTTACAACCTTGGGGTGATTCTCCTTTGAATGAGAGCTGGGTTCCAGTTAGAGTAGCTCAGTAACCCTAGGTTAAGGTTGGCACTAAAGTAATGGGTGTGAACCACAGAGAAGAATAATGCTGGCTAAACTGTGAATAGGGCAAAACTCAAGACTTGGTTGTGATGGTAGATGATCTAGTTGCAGCATGTGACAGTTGAAGACTGCTTTTTGGTGGGGAATTGATGACAGGGCCGCCATCAGATATCACGGGGCCCCTCACAACAAAATTTTCTGAGCCCCCCCTCCACCCATGCCCCCTCCCATCAATACAAAGGACACACAGACATTGGTAGCCAGGGCCCCCTAAAACATTGGTAGCCAGTGCCCCCCTAAAACATTGGTAGCCAGGGGTTACATTTTGCATTGGTGCCAGGGCAGGGACACCCTAAAACATTTCTAGGCAGCCACGGGCCCCCTAAAACATTGGTGGTCCACCCCCAGTGTCCTCATACTATGGCCCACTCCCCGCTGCTTCCTTACTGATTCCTCCCGCTCCCTCGTCCTCCCGCATCCTCCAGCTCCCCCCCAGCATCCTCGTGCTTCCTCCAGGCCCCCCCAGCATCCTCCAGCTTCCTCCAGAGCCCCCAAGCATCCTCCAGGGCCCACCAAGCACCCTCCAGTCCCCCCCCCCAGCGTCCTCTGGCTCCTCCTGTGTCCTCTGGCTCTTCCTGCGTCCTCTGGCTTCAGCTGTGTCTCCTCCCCTGCGTCCTCTGCTATGTCCTGTGGCTCCCTGCTACATCTTCACTTTTATAAGGTTGCGCCCTGTGCGTACTGACGTCACATGTACGCATGGGGCGCGACCAGTGACAGGGCCCGGAGTTGATTAAAGGTAAAAATGCCCGGGCCTGGGATGACTGTCCCCCCTGTGCCCCCATGATGGCAGCCCTGTATGTTTGTATGAGAAAAAATTCCAGACTAAACTTCATCAGCCTTTTACCTTGCAATCAAAAGAATTGGTAAAGCTCAATTGTGTAACCTCATGGTAAAAAAAAATTGATCACAAACGATCAGAAATGCAGTCGTTCAATCATTTCTAATGAAGTTGTAAAACATAAACCTGGTTGAATGCCAAATGCTTTATGTTTTTTTTTTAATTTGACCAATCTAGAATAATTCATTTTTAAAAACTTGATCACAAATATATTCAAAATTATGTTTTTTAACGCAAATTTTTGAAATCAGCTAGGGGTAGGCATAAAGGGTAAGTACCTAGAGCGAGGGCCCTATGCACCTCTTCTGTTACCTACCTAGTCTAGTACCTTGTTCCCTTGTTGTTTTCATGGAACTCATAGGCAACCCGTGGGCAGGCCCTCATTTGCACATACTCATTTGCGTTAGCATGGCCTGGCACTGATTTTAAATAAAACACCCCTTACTGTTGTGTTATGTTTTATAATAAATGGACTGTGGCCTTTTTAACCCTTTTAACCCTAGCAAGGTTTTGTTTGCTTTATAGTAAAAGGGAAGGGGTTAAGTGGTTTGTTTTTGGGGCAGGGGAGGTGGAATAGAGTTTTTACTTACAGTGTTGGATTAGTACAGTTGTTTTTGTTTTAATAGCAGATTTGTGTTATAATTTGGAGAAGTTTCTTTTAGGATTTTGTCCTGCTCTACCCCTCCAAATGGGAGTTTAATATCAAGCGCTTACACATGTGAAACTCTCATCTCAAAATTCCTTAAATGCAACAAATTCAGCCCTTAAAATATGCAGACTTGTATCAGCTTGGTATATGAAAGCTAAGAAACTATGTGAGCATATAATGCTTTTTATTCTATCATTTATAGGCAAATCCAGGCAGGTTCAGACAATCCGCACCCAGCGTTGCATCATGCTCCAGAATATGCCAGTGCTATTTCATTTCATGTACTTGGTAGATTCTGTTCCCAAAACCGGTCTAACTTCTTTTCATTCCAGCTTGATATCAATATTAAAGGGGCATTACATCTTTTTCCTTTTGTATTTTTCCAGTACAAATGTGTGTAGGAATAATCTATTTAAGAGATTTGAGGATTTCTTTGAAGATGATTGTGGTTCTGCTTGCATAGTCTGCATTTAAGAAAATAGAAAGTGGATCCCTTTTCAAGGCCTATAGTATATAACAGTGATCCCCAACCAATGGCTCGTGAGCAACATGTTGCTCCCCAACCCCTTGGATGTTGCTCCCCTTGGCCTCAAAACAGGTGCTTATTTTTGAATTTCTTGTAAGGAGAAAGAAAGTTTTGGTTGCATAAAAACCCAGTATAATGCCAAACAGAGCCTTCTGTAGGCTGCCAGTCCACATAGGGGCTATTAAGTAGCCAATTCTAGTTCTTATTGGCACACCCAGGAACCTTTTTCATGCTTGTGTTGCTCCCCAACACTTTTTTTCATTTAAATGTTGCTCACGGATATTAAAGGTTGGGGATCTCTGGTATATAACAATCCTCTTAACATGAATAGATAGGACCCACCAAGAAAAAACTTCCCACAAACACAGTACAGGTAGAGGATTTGTTATCTGGAAACCTTTTAATCCAGAGAGCCCCGAATAACAGAAAGGCCATCTCCCTTAGACTCTGTTCTAAGCAAATAATTCAGATATTTAAAATGATTTCCTTTTTCTCTGTTATAATAAAACAGTACCTTGTACTTGATCCTAATTAAGCTGTATTTAATTCTTATTGGAGGAAAACAATCCTATTGGGTTTAATTGATGTTTATATGAATTTTTAGCAGACTTTAGGTATGGAGATCCAAATTTTGCGAAGATCCCTTATTCGGAAAACTCCAGGTCCCAAGCATTCTGGATAACAGGTCCCATACTTGTAATCAGAATAACCACACGGACACATGGGTGGTCATGTTTAACTATATTTTTACTAAACTTACCTTAGTTAAAATGTGATCCCAAAAAGAACACCACATACTGCTCTGAGGCAAATGTGAATGCCCACCCCCCAGTTGTCAAAGTAAACATGTATGTCCTTCCATAACATAAAACAATGTTCTCTAGCCGCTAATCTCCTAGTTTAACAGATATGCCGACAATCAGGACTTTGCTACTGAGCATCCGCTCTAACCACCATCACTCTACTGAATATCTTTCTTTGACTCCATCCACAATAATGGTCACCCACTTTATTGGCTAAACCATTCCTCCAAGATATGCCTTTTCTAACAGAATGAACTCCCCTTGCCAGACTGACATGAACCCGCCTTCTAGCTGTGACAATCATCATAAATAAAGGGAGTCTAATCTTTCCCTGCCCCTCATCTAACTGACCAACAACTGGTATTGACCAGTCCTCAGAGGCCACATAAGTGATAACTAAGAAACAAAACAACAAATGACCACACACACAAAAGGAAGGCGGAATCTTAATTTCAGCTACCTGCCTAAAATGGTGGCAAGTTGAACCTGACCTAGCACTAAGACGGCCATTTACTTCAACCCCCCCATATTACTACCCTCTTTAAAGGGGTTGCTCACTTTAATATGATATAGATATTCTGAGACAATTTGCAATTGGTTTTAATTTTTTTATGGTTTATCGTTTTTTAACTTTTTTTTCAGCAGCTCTCAGTTTGGAATTTCAACAGCTATCTGGTTGCTAGGGTCTTGTTTACCTTAGCAACTAGGAAGTGGATTGAATTAAAGACTGGGTTATAAACAGAAGTGAGATTAAGTAAAAATAAATAAAAAATAACAATAATGGTAGCATTGTAGCCTCACAGAGCAATTATTGTTTACTACCAGGGTGTGACCCCCATTTGAAAACTGGAAAGATATAGAAGAGGAAGACAAATAATTGAAAAAACTATAACAAATAAATAATGAAAATCAAATGTAGTTGCTACAAAAAGAACATTCTGTAACATACTAACTTAAAGGTAAACCACCTCTGTAAATGAAATGCACCTACGGGCTCCTGTATGGGGTGAACCTGGGTCATTCCACCCCTTCTCCAAGCTTTAGCTGCTTTCGTGGCAACCAATTCTGTTATTTTTTCTTTTAAAAAAATCTCAGAGAATTCAAAGCAATTCCTTTCTTTCCCAGGATGGCTGGGAAGGTAATAAAAGCATAAAATGACCGGTTTAAAATTTTAGGAGACTTGTTTAAATATTCATTCCCCAGATAAAGGCACGGTTACGATTACTCAGTGACTCACCGAACAAACTCATTTGGGTGTGATCTGCAAATTCTGTAGGGGACTGGGAACTGCAGCTTGCTATGCAGAACTGTAATGAAGAGAAAATATTAGGTGCACATCTGGGTTTCACTGGGTTTGAAATCTAATGAATGCATTATTGGTATATGGATAGGGAAAGCATATATATATTTAAGATGTGAATATATGTATTGCATGGATGCTCTGCAGCCATAAAAATGCCCTGGGGATCTCCACCAAACAAAACAATATGTATCTATAAATACATTTAGAGACTTGTCACCATATTAATATGTGGGTGCTTGCTCACAGTGTAAACACTTCCACCTATATCCTTGACCCATAACAGCAGATAAGACCAATAATTAAATAAAATAAAATAAATATGTACAGTGGCGTTCACTGGCATTTTTGTAATTGATGGGTGGGTCAGTTTCGAACCGGCAAATCTGTAGTTTGTAGGTCCTGGTTTGGTCAACCCAATTACACTTACACCGCTCTCTGTTTGTGAGTGAATTCCCCTAATGTGTCTGTTAGAATCTCTCTCTCTGTGCTTTTATGTCTTGAACTCTTTATATGTATGCCAATGTGTCTCTGTCTTTACCGGATCTCTTCTGTATTGCTCACACTCTATTCACCCTTTTCTCCATCTTACTCTTTGCATGCCCCGCTGTCTGTGTGTCTCTGTTTCCGGACTGGGTCTGATATGGCCTATTAGAGAACCTGGCACCCTGGGCTCTTTCCCAGAGCACGATGCTGTCCTTGTTGCATTTCACCCACAAGTGTACTTGCATCAGGTTAAGGGAGTCCTATTTATGCTAAAGACAAATTATCCCATTAATGGGAGACTTGTAGGTCTCTTCCTTCAGTTCAGATGACTCTGCATCTCCCAGGTTCCTGGCACAGGCTATGGCTTGTGTTGGGTGTTCCTTCGTTTGACAACAGCATCTGTCTTGTCCTAGCTCCCTATACAGTGCGTCCCTGGCTGGCAAGGTATCACCGGGGTCAGTGGCGTAGCGTGGGCTTTCGTCGCCTGGGGCCGACCGGAAATTTGCCGCCCCTCTATTTAGTTATTCTTAAAAAAAATAGACAAAATAAAAAAAGCAGCATTAAATTTTTTTTTTTTTGATTGAATTTGAAATGCGGTGCGCATGTCATAATTGTCAAAAGTGGATTCAGCTGTGCGTCCGTGGCTGCCCATGGTGGCAGGGCCGCCATCAGAAATCACGGGGCCCCTCCCATCAGTACAGGACACACAGACATAAAAAGTATTAGGGTCACCCTACCACAGTGCCCCCTAACACTATGCTGGCCAGGCCCCCCTAACGCTATTCTGGCCACGGTCCCCCCATACAACTGCCCCATAGACAGTACCCCCATACACAGTGCCCCCAATTGCCCCATACACAGTGCCCCCCACACACATTGCCTCCAATTGCCCATAGAAAGTGCCCCAATTTCCCCATAGACAGTGCCTCCAATTGCCCCATACACAGTGTCCCCATAGACAGCCCCCTCCACACAGTGCCCCCAATTGCCCTTAGACAGTGCCCCCAATAGGAAGTGCCCCCATACACAGTGCCCCAATTTACCCATACACAGTTCCCCCATAGACAGTACCCCCCAAAGACCTTGCCCCCCCCACAGAAAGTGCCCCCATACACAGTGCCCCAATTGCCCCATACACAGTTCCCCCAATAGAAAGTGCCCCCATACACAGTGCCCCCATAAACAGTGCCCCCAATTTCCCCATACAAAGTGCCCCCAATAGGAAGTTCCCCCATACACAGTGCCCCAATTGCCCCATACATAGTGTCCCCATAGACAATACCCCCCAAAGACCTTGCCCCCCAATAGAAAGTGCCCTCATACACAGAGCCCCAATTGCCCCATACACAGTGCCCCCAATAGGAAGTGCCCCCATACACAATACCCCACAAAGACCTGCCCCCCCCCCATGGAAAGTGCCCCAATTTCCCCATAGACAGTAGCCCCCACACAGTGCCCCCAATTTCCCCCATAGTACATACCCCCAACAGACGATCGGCGGCGGCTCCTTCTCTCTTACAGGCAACAGGCGCTTCTATAAGGTTGCGCCTCGTCGCTGACGTGTGACGTCATACGCACGGGCGCAACCTTATAAAAGCGCCTGTTGCCTGTAAGAGAGAAGGAGCCGCCGCCGCCCCTTCTGATATGCCGCCCGGGGCCATGGCCCCCTCGGCACCCCCCTCGCTACGCCACTGACCGGGGTGTTGACCCCTTCCCTACTCCTCGTTTGAGCCTCAGATGTTCAGCTTTCTGGTCTACACCTATCTTTCACCTCCCAGAGTGAGCTCCACAAATATAGCCTATCAGTAGGTAATGTAACTTCTTGGCATCTCTCTGAGGTAACAAACCTCAGGCTTCATCTTCTTGATATCAAGAGAAGGTGGCCCGGAGCTCTCCCTATAGGTTGGCTAGGAAAATTCTTACATTTGCCTCTTTACCTGTTTCTATACCAGGTTTAATCATCTAAACTTGAAAAATTAATGTTCTATGTTAATTTTCCAGTCATATTTCCAATTGTCACTGGCATGGCAGTTTGGCTTTGCACAAATGTTTGGGAGAATGAACCACATTGCTGTATGCTCCCTTGCTTTGCTTTCTGGCCTACAGGAGATCCACCCAAGATCATGGTAAGTGGGGTTGTTCCTCATCTCCACAGTAGTACATACAGTAAAAGTAGATCTAACAGGGCATCCGATACAATGCGAATGCACTAGAAACAATCAAACTGCAAACTTAAACACATAGGAACGTAGCAAAAGCAAAATACACAGCCTGAAAGGGGTCAGACAAGCTCACAGAGCATTGCTTCTGTTATTGACTCCAAGCTGCCGTACAGTATGTTGCCTCTGTTCCTCTCGCTTAAGCCCAGCCCTACATCATTAAACCAGTTTACACTCTAGGGAGCCGATCTGTTTTTGTTCCAGGTATGCCTATTCATTCTCTTTCCATCAGTGTTACAAGGCCTGCCTTTACCAACAGTGCCACACCCATATCAAATACATTATGTTCCAATCTACAGACCTCGGTTCACAATTCCATTTACAACCAAATTCCTTTTAGGAATATTGCGATCTCTGAAAAACAAGGCTGCCTCTAACCTGCTTCACAAAACAGATGGTTTATCAAACTTCAGAGAGTTTTAATCACAGAAAATAATCATGAAGCCTATTTAGGCAGGGGCAGCTCTCCCTCGTGAGATGCCCAACCTGCTGCCAGCCCCAATTCTCCAAGCCAGAGGACAATTTTATGGGGAACGAGGGCAGCCAAGTGTCAGGAAAAATTAGGGTGCGGCAAAAGAGTGCTATCTGAACAGGGAGCCTTTTTTGGTAAGAAAGGATTAGACAGGTAAAGGTTAGCAACTTGTGTTGGTTTACCTCCCTCTGTAAGAATTGACTATGAAAGATGGCTTTCCACATTTTCTATTGTCCCAATAATCTTCCTTTGGATTTCCATTATCTGTGATGGGCATCAGGCTCATGAACCAGCTGTGGCTCCTTGACAGCAGCCTGTGGGACCACAAGGGTTACAGTTTACAGACCTACCCAAGTTGTTGTGCCACTAATGTGAAGCAGACATTGACTGAATGATACTGGCTGAGTTACTGCCACAAAAGAAAAATAAACTGTTGTGGATCAGGGTGTACTTAATCCTGCTAGATTGTTAAATAGAAGCCTGTGACCTTCACAAACTTGGTCTCTTGGGTAAGGGTGGTTTAAGGCATACTCTGGGGTTAAGGGGCAACCAACACCTAAAACAGATATACTAACCTAAATAAGCAGTGTTTAAGCAGGCTACACTGTTGGATTTGTATGTTTAATAATAAACTCTTAATGTATAGAAAAAAACATGTTGCTTTTCCTATTAGGGTTGGCTAGTATTAATACCTAAGCTTAAACATTCTACTCAGGTAAATCACAGACAATATGATATTGCAATATTCATTGAATAAGCACTGTTTATTGCTTTAAGACCATGTTCCACTATCCAAAAATGCCCTTCAGCTTTAAATATCAGAGGGAAGTAAAAAAATAAATATACAATCAGGAAACCACCTGTCATATTATTTTGACGACAATCCTTTTGTAAGCTCTGTAAAAAAATGTTCCTTTTTGGTTACAATATTCTGCATTCTTTATGTTTTTGTCAAGAGCACTATGTAATAAAGCTGGGATCACCCTGTTTGCTGCATAAAACTCAGGTTTTGGCTGACAACAACAACATTTACATGCCAGTAACTTCCTACATGGTTGGCTCATTGCACATTTGATGAAATTGTACAAATATTACTACGTATAATCTTTAGAGATTTGAAGGTGATGACTAATGTGAATATGCTGCTTGGGTTACAGGCTTGTTTTGTGAATGTGTTACTAGGGATGACTAAGTTAAGCTAGTGTAATTAATATTTAATGTGCCATCGGAGAACGCTTTCATTCAGGTCAGTATAATAGTTTGTTGCTGAACCCAGAGAAAAGAGAACACAGATGTGCACAATGCACACAAAGAAAACACTTTGAAAGGTACTTTTTGCAAACAGAACATGGCATGGACTTCATATTCCTCATTTATCACTTGACTTAATTTGTTTACCTCTCCACTCAATGATCTGGACACATCATAAATTCCCTTTTCCAACTAATGGCTGATCTATTAGAGTAGTTCAAGGTAACTAATTTACTTTACTGCTCTGAGATGCTCATATACATACGCACATTCACATGCACACTCTCAATTACCTGGAGTATCAATGCTGTAGTACAATATCTGCCCCTATCAGAATATAAGATTTTATTCCAGTTTAATTTTCATCATATTTAGGCCATTCATTTGCCCTGATCTTTTACCCTAAGATGGCTAATAGGAATTGTATCTATTCTATAAAATAGAAAAGGCTTTAACTTTTGCCATATACAATTATTTCTAATTAAAACTCAGCAAAGGTCAAATTGAAATAACAACTAAAACAAAAAGAATAGAAACGAGAGAAAAGAATTTAATAAAACTACTTTTCTTGCACGCTTCTGTTTTGTTATGCCATGACCCAATATATAATATATAATAATAATAATTATAATGTGCAGTGAGCAAAGTGCAAATTTAAGCTCGGTCGCCATGTTTTTTCCCCACAATGCAGCGGTAATTAATTTCAGCATTATTGCTGATGCAAAGGGGAGCTAAATTGTACAACTGCTCTGTGACTGATGCAACTGCATCTTATTTGCCAAAATTAATGCAATTGTGTATGTGCTTCATCGCAAATCTGGCTTCATAATGAAAAAGTCTGCGTAGCAGAGCACCAGAAGATTTTTTCTTTACTCTGAATATAACATTTAGTTACAACAGATAGTGGGAATGTAATCATAAGCCACCAAGAAAGAAGATGCAATCCATGTACAGATCATGCCTTATCATAGTCTGTGATCTAATATTGTATCCTTGCTATACACACCATTTCTAGGCATTATCATAGAAATAATACCAGCTTCTCTATATTCATGCAAGTGTCACTGACTGTAAAAGTCTGCTCCAGATGAGGGAACTGCCCTTGTTGTTGAACCCTCTCATTGAGGCCATACTGATGCTAATGCTAATACTGACAGATCATTCTAATGCTGACACATCACTAGGAGCTAGGAGATTTGCTTTCAGTTGTTTCACTAGGCTATCCGTAAGTTTACATAGGGATTACTTCCTAAAGATCACAAAAAACAGATACCATTCCATATATTGAGGGAGGATTGTATGACATGCTAGGGTGGAGATGTCTATCTATGACAGACATAAATAATACAGTAGCTATAATACATAGCCACCGGTGAAATAACTAACTTGTATTGATGAAAAGGAAGGATTTATTGCATGCATACACTTATGCTTATATATGCTTATGGGGATAGATATGTGCCCGCAGCTTAATCTGTTTTTGAAGAACCACAACAGTAAACAGGTTCATTGTGCTTAGTAGAGAGGCATTACAATTCTGAAGTCATGTTGGCAATAACATTTTGTACTGTGGGGCTGAGTTACTAACTTGCACATGCTAAATTGCCAATAACAACCAATCAGCTCTATGCTTTCTTTTTCCTATCTGTAGTAGACTATTCTAAGCTAATTGCTGATTGGTTGCTATTAGCAAGTGCACTTGTGCAAGGTGTGGTTCATCTTTAAGTTAACTTTTAATTTGTCATTGAAAGTCCTATACCCTCAGAATGAATACTTAACCAGCAGATAGTTAATATTATGTTAAGTGAACTATTAAAGAATCTTGCCCAACTGGAATAAATATATACTGTAAGTAAATATTGCCCTTTTACATCACTCTGTCCATTCATTGGCTGATGGGGCCTAGCATGTATGTGTGCCTTGGCCTGTTTGTGTGCACTGTGAATCCTATGATCCCAGGGGGCGGCCCTTAATTCTTAAATACAGTTTTATATTTAGGAGTACCCAATAGCACATACTACTAAAAAAGTATATTTTTATGAAAATGATTTATTTAGATGAGCTAGTTTATGCAATATATTTTTATAGATACCAATACTGTTTGGGGGTTTAGTTTTCCTTTAAGGGGTCACCATAGCAGGCAAAAAACTATTGCTCTGTGAGGCTACAATTTAATAGTTATTGTTACTTTTTATAATGTATCTTCCTATTTAGTCCCTCTCCTATTTACTGTATATTCTAGTACCTCATTCAAACTTCTGCATGGTTGCTAGGGTAAATAAGACCCCGATAGCAGCTGAAATACTAAACTGGAGAGATGCTGAACAGAAAGCTCGATAACTACAAAACCACAAAAAAAATGAAGGCCAGCTGCAAATTGTCTCAGAAAATCAATGTCTACATCAAACTAAAAGTTGATTTTAGTTGTGAAGCCAGCGGTTCTCAACCTGTGGGTTGGGACCCTTTTGGGGGTCAAACAACCCTTTCACAGGGGTCGCCTAAGACTATTGAAAAACACATATTTCTGATGGTCTTAGGAACTGAGACACCACTCCTCTATAGTTGGGGGTCACCATAACATGAGGAACTGTATAAAAGGGTCGCGGCATTAGGAAGGTTGAGAACCACTGCTTTAAGCACTAGTGTTTGTAAATTAGACCGTGTGTATCATATTTACTGCACTTTGTATCAACCTTTGTTTCTATTGAAATCATTATATAATTATTATTAACATTTATTTATAAAGCGCCAACATATTCCGCAGCGCTGTACAATAAGGGGGTTTCATACATTGGACATACAGAGTAACCTATAAAGCAACCAATAACGGATTATATATACAGTTTCCATGAAAACGACTGCAGTTTTAGTAATAAATAAAATATCGCATTGAAATTGTGATGGAAAAACCACAGGCCCTTATGTTCCAAGAAACATTGTTCCATAGGGAGTAATGTGAAATATTGTTTTCTTTCTTACATTACCCACACCTTCACTACTAAGAGCAGCTATTGTATCTGCCGGCCTCTTCTAGTATTACACTTGAATTCACTATAGCTGGTATCCTAACAGTCTCTTAGTTGAAATATTTATGCACATTGACTGCCACAATACAACCTATTATACATTAAATATCCAACAGCAAAGCAATACATTCTGGGTTTAGATCTAAAGTGTAGAGTGTCATACATTATACCAAACAGGTAAGAGAATCTGAAAACAACTAAATAATAAAAAATATAAGATTACACCTGCAAAAACAAGTAAAACATGCGGTGACATAGAAAGAAGCATTCCTGTGTTTCTTAAAATGTTATACAATTGATTATTATTAATGACAGAGTTGTTCTTGCCATTTCAGTTATTTCAATTATGTTTAGTTGTAGGGAGTACATATTTATACATTTCAACTTGATGATATAAGGACATTTATGACCAGGTTGCACCCAGAAGATGCTGTTGCTTACACTGGGACAGGGGCCCAAAGTAAGGAAAACAGCCCCAGACCATTATTCCTTCTCCACCAAACTTTACTGTCCACATTAAATAATTAGGCAGACTGGACTATTCTATTAATCTGCTGGATGGTGAAATAGCCTATAAAAGTCCAACGTGCAAAGCATGTTACACAAATATTTTCTTAGCCTGTGTTTAATTTTTGACCACTTTCTCCTTGACCACACCCACTCAAGGTAAAGGCCATAAAGTTCCATTGAATAAAAAGCAGATAATACATTTGTTGGCATGTTAAAATTTGTGGCTGCTGTGAAACTGCTGTTGCTGTCAAAGCAAGACCAGCCCCTCCTGCAAAATTGTGGGGCAGGTGAGGCAAAAAACAGGGACAATCAGGGATAATATCTGTAGATGGGAGTCGAGCGGGGAGACTTTCCTCTGACTATCAAGGTCCTGAAACAGGGCCTGATGGGAACCCTAAAAACTGGCAGCTGGCTGAAAAATGCTAATCACATATTGGTTGCTATGGGGTGCTGCCCAGGTGCATATTTGCCCAGTGTTAATAAATGAGTTGGAGGCTAATGCTCTGGGCAGGCCTTAACTGGGATTCAAATTAGGCCCTGGCATTTCAAGCAAATATAGGTCCAAACAACCCTCCAGCAACCCAATAAATAGTGACTGTCTATGGCATCTTACAGCAGCCCCTCTGGCATTTGCCAGAATCCACAGATTGCCAGTCCAGGTCTGGTGGTCGCTAGCCTTTCCCAAGTGTACCTTCCTAAAAGGGAATGTTGAAGGGAATGGATCTAGTGGGCCCCGGCGGCCCAGATCCTATCCCCCCCCCCCAAGGGCACTTCCGCAGACTGACCTGGTAGCAACAGAAAATGGTTTCAGTTGCACTATAACAACAGGGGGAAGTAACCAGATGTAGATGCCAAACCCAGCATTTCTGGTTGCTACAATAGAGCATTTGAATTTTGTGTGGTTTCCAGTCATGTTTAGTTCCCCAATAAATGGAGTGTTTCTTTGTTATCTGCCTCTTATACTGTGGAAATGACAGCAAACACAAAAAAGATATTGGTGTGCCTTCATAATTATAATATATATATAGCCCCCTATATTATTAAGCAGATGAACCTTTCTTTAAAGTCATAGATACTGTACAGAAAATGCTAAGATTTTCCCTGGTTCAATAATGTGCACTTTGAAGCTATTCAAGATTTTCTTGGGTTATCCTGGATACATCATCCCTTCTTATACTTGTATTTTTTATTGGAAAATCAAGATTTTATGGCACACTCCAGATCTGCCCACCAAACCCAGCCATAACCTCAATCCACTTCCAAACCTTGCCCTGTTCTAGATCCACAATAACATATAGCAATCAAGCGTTCACAACTGGATAGTCAGTTGCTCATAATGCTGAATTTTAACAAGAGATAAAAAGGAACCGTTTAGGTGAAATGTCAGAGTGTTTTTTGCAATTGCTTTCAAAACATTTATATTTAGAGATCATTTCCCCTTTTCAGTGAGAACAGACAGCATTTTCATACGCAAAGTTACTGACATATTTGATATGTATTTCCCTGTGTGCTATACTGTTTAATGTAGTGAAGATTAGGATTTTTTTTTGGGGGGGGGGGGGGTACATGCAGGCTGCTTAAGCTCAGCTACTTCTCATTGCCATACTACTACAGTAACTCAGCCCTAACCTTATATACCCTCCAAGGGTGGTGGCTCAGTAAATAAGCAAACATAGACCAAAGTGGGGGAGGGCCACTAGCTTCCTGAATCGTGGCCAATGTGAATATGAAAGATCAGCCACAGCTTTATTATACACACATACAAGATAGTACTAGTAAGTGCCTAGGGCAAAACAATTCAAGGTAGTACAGCAAGGACAGAAGGGGCAAAGGAGAAGATGGTAGGCTGCAAGACCTAAAAACACACCAACATTGTCCATCAAGAAAAATGTATTTTGCCTGTCGTACTGGCAGATTTATTAGATAACTTTACAAAGGGGTTGGAAGCTTTATAGTTAGTGAGGAAATACAAAATTATTGAAAATAACTCTTAGCACCAAGTTACCCAGGGACTGGTGCGACTGCCATCTTGGAGTCAGGAAGAGATTTTTTTCTCTCTGTGGCAAATTGGAAAGGCGTCAAAATAATGTTTGGATCAACCAGCAGTTAGGCATAAAAGGTTGAGCTTGATGGATGTTGTTTTGCAGCCTAACTTACTATGTTATTTTGTAAATTAATGATGTTCTCTTGTGCTCAAAAATATCCAGCAGCTAAAGCTGTAGTATGACCTAGTACTACCCCATGCAGCACAAGGGGACTGTTTTGCTATGGGACCAAGATGTCTGGCCCTACTAGAAAAAACTACCAGCACCCCAGGAACCAGACAGTAAGAAGGCACATGTGGTTATTAAGAGCAGGGCTGTATTTCTGTCCATTGCAGCCCTAGGCACCCGACCTCTGAGCCCCTTTTTGGAGACAGGAACATGCACAGTTCAATTTGTATGTGTTAACGCCTGAAAGAAAGTTGTATGCCCCCTTAGTGTCCGAAGGTGGTGTTGTTGGGCAGTGGAGCAAGTAGATATTACCGGGCCCCTCAGTTTGGTGCCCCAAAACATTGGTAAGTTGACCTTTTCTACCAACATATAATGCAATTGCTCAGTAATTAGGCCTTATTGGGCCCCTTACACTCCTGAGCCCCCTGAAACCTGCAGGGTCTGCTTGCTCTGTAGTTATGCCCTGGGAGGTAGGGGGGTTACTTTCTATTGCCTTATTTATTTTTTATATATAGGCTGTTCCTCTAATGCTCCACCCTAAGAACATGCCCAAGGGTGCCTATATATTAATGATTAAGAGGCTGAGGATGTGGCAGGACGCTCCCCTACTCTGAGGCACCCTTTGACTAAATAGCTATTACTTCTGGTTCTGCTACCTGTTCCCAGTGTAATGCTCTGGCATTATGGGTTCTGTAGTTGCAAAATGATTCACAAGCTTTGATTTGATGAGACTTGCTGAGCGAGATGATTCATCTGCTGTGAAATGCTGAAATGTAAGAAAAGAAATGATTCACAGGCTCTGAAATGCCGAACACAGCAAATCTTCTGCTCTCCTCTGGGGAGAGGTATCCAGCCACCTATCCACCATCCCACCTGCACGTAAAGGAGCACTTTGGAGGATGGAGGGTGGCATGAATCCAACAAAGCACCAGCATTGCTAGAGTTAATTCTTCCACTGTTTTCCCCCTTTGTATATTGCTATAAAAAGCGAGATCTGATCATATCAAACTGCATGCTACTGCAAGTTCTTTGGGTGTGTCTGCTGCCAGCTTCGAAAAGTAAGGAGTAAGGAGGTATTAAAAAAACATTATTTGTTGGCTAAGCATCAGTAACCCTCTGCTGCCTGCTATGGCTACATTCAATATTTAGCCTACTACTTGTTTGTTTGGCTGCATCCCCTGCCGTCTGCTTTCCTTCAGCTCAATTAATATAATAATAATAATAATAATTACATGCAGGCCCACTTATTATTTTTTTGGATTATTTAATTATACGCCAAAATATTGCAATAGGGTCCCTAATCAAGTAATATTCAACTAAATAATCTACAGTAGTAGTTGTTGCTGCAACCAAATACAATTGTAGAAATCCAAAAAATGGGAAACAAGCTTCAGCAGATTTACTGCAAAACATTTATTATGGGTAGTGGTAACACAACATGTTTCGGGTTAATAACCTTTATCGAGTGTATAAGACTGCACAAGCACAACTGGCCAGCTGCAGCTGCACTTGCGGGTCATAAATGAGACCCATAGCATTTGGACAAATTGTTTCCTCGCCCAGATAAACCACCAATTTTTTTCGCATGATTAATGGTTAATTTAGCAATTAAAGGTGAGAAGCAGAATGGTAGAACTTTGCAAAATAAATACCTTTCCAATTATGAATATTAAAAAATGCCTCCTTGGTAATTTAAAATCAAGTGCTTATCCAATTCTAGGTTTAGTATAGATGCAGAGACTGGCACTATGCACTACTGATGGGAGTAGGGTTGCCACCTTTTCTGGGAAAAAATATCAACCTCTAAATGTCTGCCCTATTAATAACATTGGCATCAAGCAATATTTTTTACTGGTCAGGCTGTTAAAATACCATCCAGGAGGCAACCCTAGGGGAGAGCAAATTGGCCCTGTGGGCCTCTAGGCTCTGGCTGCCTCTACTGGCTCAAGGCAGTACCTGGGACTACACTCTGCTTTTAGTATGTCACAGGCTGCTATAATGTTATTACATGATAATTGTCTGAACATGTTGGTTGCATTCCTGGCAGAAGCATTAATGCAAATAGAGCTTAATTTCACCACAATGTGAATTTTTTTCCTTTTATGGATGCCGTTTCTTTGCTTTAGCTGTTTGTGAACTTGCCGGTGTCAGGACTGCGCCCTTTAGTGACTGAAGAAGATATTGCAAGTAAACTAGATTGGTGGATAGGGGAAGCTACAATTCTTTTGTTTTAACATCACTGGTAACGTGTAGAACTTGCTCAATATGTCATTAAGGCAAATTGACTGCAGCATCACCCCTAGGATCTAGGCAGAATATCACTGACATAACTAGAATATACAGTATATTTTAATTTACTAAGGGCCATGGAGCTGATATTTTCAGGGGGCGACTCCAGCATTCTCAGTATTTACTATCTCTGCCTAGGACCTAATGCAGTTGACAAATCAGACTTAGTTGCTCACTGAGAATAAAATAATGTTTGGTGGTTACATTTACCCCCTGTTTTGGTAAGGTTGATGGAATCACAAAAAGGTTGAGGGGGACTATAAAAACAACAGAATAAAAATGATAATACATTCTATCAAAATCTAATTTCATAATAACAGTTTAATATTAAAATTCTTTTACAAATAGCCCATGTAGCCTAACTAAGTAAAAATGGACCATAATTCCATACAACCTATCCTCTCACCATACGAGAGCAGGGTTGGGTTGCTCCTGCCATAAGGCAGCAGTGCCCCACAGGTTATCAGGGTGAGCAAAAAGCCACTCCTGGCAATAGTGTAAGTACCCGCATGCCATGCCCCCTGTTGTGCACAGTAACAGCGACACACCCCCAGTTATTACCTGCCCACCTTGCTCCCTACCAGTTTGTACCACTTGCTTGTTTTGAAAGCATCTGGGGAGGGGGGATTTCTACAACTATAAAGGAAGCAGACCCTGTGGTCCAGTCCCCCCTGGACCACTGTCAGGGCCAGATTCACAATGCGGGCGACCCTAGGCCCCCGTCTCCTCGCTCAATGCCGCCCCCTCCTGTTCAGGAAGGCTCAGGTGTGCGCATGCGCAGACATTTGTAGTTGAGTCCAGAGCACTGGGGATCAGTGTGTGGGGCATTAAAACTATGAGGTCTCCCGCACTTCCCCAGTGCTTTGGAACTGAATTAAAAGCAGAAGCTGGGTGGCATGCTGTCCCGAAAGCCCTGTCACCCTAGGCCCGGGCCTCTGTGGCCTTGGCACAAATCCAGGCCTGACCACTGTAGTTAGACCACTGGCTCCTGGCACTTTAACCGCCAACATTCAGTTTTTTTAAATTGGAAATTTGTCTGTTCTAATGCAGAGAGAGCAATTAATGCTAAATATGCAGCCCAGGTTCCAAGCATTCTGGATAACAGGTCCCATTCCTGTATGTTAAACTTTCAATTAACGCCTGCATGATTATGTTAGAGCACAAGCAACATGTCAGGTTAGATGATTCTGCTTTTCTACTTTGATCTTAAATGTTGGCTTCTCTACTCAGTGGAATTTCATTACAGTAGAATACTCGCCCTAGTTTGTTGCTTGTTGCTGTAACGTGTTGTCACACCCTCACTGCACCCAAGCTTTGTATAAATACATTTGCAGGGTTGAGCAAACTTCCGCTACTGCCAACAGAGTCATTTGTACAGGAGGAGTGCCCAGCTCCTTGTACTGTCACTCCCTTCCCCGCTTCTGCCAGCTGTTCCCTATGGGGTCCAGTAACCAGCGTCATTGTTACAGGAAGGTTTAATGTTAAACTAAATGAAGATGCAGAAACTAAATTGCTTTTTAAAAAGAGGAGCAATTCATTCCTTAGAATACTGAATAAATTAAGTCAGCATTGACTGACAATGTACAGCTGTATAATTACATTGTAGTAGACAGAAAACCAGTTCCTATTGGAGTTATACCCAGTACGGTCATTTTGTTTAGCATGAAGTGTGATAAGATTTTACATACATTGTAACACAAGAACATGGACCTATTATCCAGACTTTGGGTTTCTTAATGGCACTGCCCCCCAACATGGAGTTATGCAGCTGTACCAAATGCCCAATCAAAAATCCTGCACTCCCTGCCGAGAGCAGCATCAGGCTGTGCAGCCAAGTCTGGTTCTTAACTCCTGAATACAGAGCAGCAGTATGTGGCTATTTTATCTCCCTGTTATAGCTCTTAAAACAGCAAGGGTAGCATTGAAAGGCTTATGTCTGGAGAACAGCGCAGGGCCCAAGGTTCACTTCCATATGGGATGTAATCCACAAAGTCAGTGGCAGTGGTGGCCCTTGAAGTAAGGTGGTGGGCCCAAGGGTCCCCAGCCCGACACTGCAAAAACTGAATTAGGTACTGCCATGTGAATTACTCAAACATATAAAACATATACTTTAAACGAAACAATGCTCACAACTCACTAAATAAGATTGTTCTGCTTATAAAATAAAGATAATGAGCAGAGAAGAGTCACCCGACATTTCTAAGCAGATCAACTTCCTAGGACTTTCCATACAAAATGTTCTGCCGACTGTATACAGCAGGCCAAAAGAAACTGTAGGTGGCATTGTTGTTTTACATTTATTATATTAGCAGTGTAAAAACTGCCAATATCTTAAAAAATTACAATATACAATAATTATTATTAATCAAAAGAGCAATTTCTTATGAATCTGTTTCATGGTTCAACATTTCCTTTAAAGATATATGCCCTTCCAGAATGCTTGCGACCTGGGGTTTTCCGGATAAGTGATCTATCCATACATTAAGTCTAGTTAAAAATCATTTAAACAGAAATTAAACCCAATAGGATTGTTTTGCCTCCAATAAGGATTCATTATATCTTAGTTTGGATCAAGTACAATGTACTGTTTATTTGTTACAGAGAAAAAGGTAATACTTTTTAAAAATGTGAATTATTTGATTAAAATGGAGCCTGTGGGGGATGGCCTTCCCGTAATTCGGAACTTTCTGGATAACGGGTTTCCGGATAATGGGTCCCATACCTGTACTTGTCGGTAGATGCAAAAATAAAATCTTTTTTTTGTTTAACTTTTTTTTTTTTTTTTAACGCAGGTACTAGCCATGTGCATTATTTTTAGAAACCATGTAAAAAAATAGGATACTCAGCTACACATCCCGGATGTAAAACTCTTCAAAGAGAAGAAGTGGCCCAGGTGGACCAGACCTAGCTCCATATCAGTTAAGTGGAAATCTGTAAAGATAAAAAAAGATGATGGGTGCTCTAGGGAGCTACAAAGGCCACACAAAAGTGGTTAAAAAAATCCAATATTATGACATCTCTGTAGCCTTATACATGTTGTACTCCCAAAGCACTTAATCATATGGCAGAGAGTGCTAGTGAGCTGGGTAGCCAGGAGTCCCAGCAAGGAATGCAGAAGCATATAGAGGTCCAATGGATATCAGAGGCCCAGGAGTTAGATGTGGGGTAAGTGAGAAGTGCCCCTAAAGTGATCCAGCTGATAAATCAGAAGGCTGGAAGTATTCCTGTTACAGCCCATTTATCTATTGGCAAGTCTGAAGCGCCACCTGCTCATGTCTTTTGTGCTGCAGTCCCTTGCGCTCTTCCCCCACCTCAGGCTCCCAAGGTGTGCGGTTACACGTCCATCATTATTCCCTCCAGTACAGCCGCCAGGGGAACTTCTCATCAATGGCTCTGTCCTGAATGAAATCAGAAACCTGTATTCAATGGCTTTGTAGCTTTCATCTCTGGGCCCATGTACATTTGGGCACCCATGCTTATTTTCCCATAGCAGCAGCGCTGTGCGATTAGTAAGTGGGCAGATTCTCTGCCAGCATTTTTCAGGTGACAATCTTAAACCTAGCTGTTCAGTCTGTCATTTACAGGTATGGGATCCCTTATCTGGAAACCCATTATCCAAAAAGTTCAGAATTACGGAAAGACCATCTCCCGTATAAGCGAATAATTCCAATTTTTAAACATGATTCCTTTTTTCCTGTAATAATAAAACAGTACCTGTACTTGATCCCAACTAAGATATAGTTAATCCTTATTTGAGGCAAAACAAGCCTATTGGGTTTATTCAATATTTAAATGATTTTTAGCAGACTTAAGGTATGAAGATCCAAATTACGGAAAGACCCCTTATCTGGAAAACCCTAGGTCCCGAGCATTCTGGATAATAGGTCCCATACCTGAACAATAATATATAATATTATTATTATTATTATTATAATATAATTTAATGCTGTTATTTTACATCATATGTTTTCAAGTCAATGGAAATAAATTCTTGCAGCAAGTCAATTCTGGAGGTATAAAGAAACATTAATAAACAGTGATGGACGATTGCTTTTTTTCCCACCATTTTCATGGGGCCAGTAGATTTTAAACTAAAATTTTACATGGAAAATGTATTCACAGGGTGGCAACAGTTTAGTTAAAACCATTTAATAAATAGGCCCCACTCTGTACAATTTCTGTCTTCTGCTAAGAAAACTGGAGTGGTAATCGGAGATTATAAGCAATTTTGTGACTTTACCAGCAGAGGGAGCTTTGTCCCCCTGATTAAATGGACATACTTGCATCTAGTTATATGTCTAAAGCAACTAAATAGTGCGCAATAGTGTTTTACAACTAAGAATCCACTGGGATACTGTGAAACTTAAATGATCGCTTAGCAAGCCTGGTTGCTTTAGGGAAACACACCTTTTATTAATGCCTATATTTATGCAGGTGAAAGCGTACAGGAATGGCCATGGTGCCACAACACATAGTTCCAGCAATGTTCAGGCTTATGTCACATGTGGCATTAGCATTAAAGTTAAATGCATTTGAAAAAATAACTGTTTGCAATATATGGTTAAATTGTGGGGCTTTATTTGTACTGGTAATGTTATTTTCTTATCTGAACATTTCCTGCTGTGACTTGCTCTAGGATATCAACAGAATGCAAAATGTGTTGCACGTCTTTTAGCACTGAATACCTTTACAGAAATAACGTATTTATCAGTTTTATATGTCACATTTTTCTGTGTGCTGCTATGAAGTAAAACCAGTATGACTGTAATGTGCTAATACCATGTGTAGAGGTTACTATGTCATAAGACCATCTGCAAATGAAAGCCTTTCTGCTGAAAGTCTAACAAAAAAGTTTGAGGGCTATTAATGGGGCAGTATACCCCCTTGTTTAACATAAGTGCAACAAATAGGCCTTCTACTAAGCATGACAAGGGGACTCCTCAATTGACCCTTCGCCTTGAGGCACCCCACTGAACCCCCTTGTTACATATCTCAATGAAACACCAGGAGACAGAGGTGGAAAAAATGGCCACAGCATTTATTCACATTTTATCAAATAAATAGGACCTTGCGAGCCTAACCCAAGGCAATATTCTAAAGCCATAATTCCATAAGAGGTCGCTACTATGCTCTGCCGTTCCTCGCTGAAGACTTGAATGAGTATTAGACTGCCTCTACCTACAGAGAGGATGGCCCCAAACTCTGCTACCAGCAGGAGCTGCATTACCAACCATGAGAGAAGTTCAGCAGCCCTGCTGCCGGTCCTGGATCTGCAGTGTCTCGATGATAGGAAATCCAAGCAGGCTGTCACCTAGCACAAGCAGTAGTAGCGTCTGTATCTATTAATCCACCGTGCAGTCACAGGAGAGAACCTCCTTTCTCCCTCTGCTAAAATGACCTGTGCAGTATTCTGGCAAGGTCCTACCACTGCTGTGACAAATAAAACTTAAAATATATTATCATATATCCACTATTTTGATCCAGAGGAAGGCAAATAACCCAACCTGAAGCTAGTGCCAATTATGCCTCAAGAGGGAAAAAATTCCTTCCTGACCCCCTGGGCGATCGGAAACATTCCCTGGATCAAGAAATCGTTGTTAACATGAATTAAACACAAAGCTGACTCTCAAGTTTATACCATATAAAGATACAGAAAGCACAATAGAACAATGCATTCAGGTAAAATTCCACATTCAGTTATTAATAGATAATATGAAAACCAAAAGAAGAGAAACTCCTGACATTTCTCAAAATATGCAAAAAGAGGGAGGGTGGGTGGGATGTTTCTACCTGCTCAGAAGATAAGGAAGTGAGTGCTTTTCTGACATCACATCCCTCTCTTTCTCCGCCCCTCCCCAGGCCAGCCTTCTCCTGCCTTAACTCTTTCCTTCTCACCTAATCACAGTTGCACCTGGTTCTGCCAATCTCTAAACATAAACCAGTGTAATCTGGCTGCTGGTTATTCGGATCCCTTGTCATGCAGCCCCTACGCTTATATCTCCAGGGCTTTCCTTACCTTTTGCTATTGTTTTAACCAGAAAAAATCGTATGTATTTATGCATTATGTTGTCTGCTTTTAGACATTTTTTCAATAGGGGATGTGAGGCCAAGAACATTTCTCACTTCAGAACATTTAAACAGTGCCTGGTTTGATAAGTAGATTGTAAACTTTAGAGATACCCAATTGGGCACTCTTTAGGAAAAGCCCTGGAGCTATAAGAGTAGGGGCTGCATGATCAGCATTGCCTCAAGGGTCATAGCCACCTGAGGCGGCCAAGTTAATGCCCCCCCCTCTCCCCCCATGCTTACCTGTTTCGCGTCAGAGTAGGGTGTGCATCACTAGAGCAGAGAGCGCTATAGTGATGTTAAGGGAAGAAGCAGCTCACTTCCTTATCTTCTGAGCAAGTAATATTTTGCAAAAATGTCAGCAGTATTCTTCTTTTTGTTCTCATATTAACTAAATGTGGATGTTTTCCTGAATTTACTGTTATATTGTTTTTTCTCTATCTTTACACAGTATATATATATATATATATATATATATATATATATATATATATATAGAGTCAGCATTATATTAATTCATGTTAATTTCGAATGCTTGATCCAGGGAATGTTTCCGATCTCGGGTTGTCACCTTTCAAAAAAAATGTTACTGTCCAGTGCAGGGTGGGAACAAAAGGGAGTGGGGTGGTGGCACAGAGGATGGGGGGACTAAATTTTACCGGCAGCTAGGGGGTGGGTACAAAAGAGGCAGACCAATGACATCAAATGGGCAGCCGATGATGTCAAATGGGCGGGCTGATGACATCAAATGGGTGGAGTAATAGCCTGGCGATGGACTAAAGAAGGGATAAGGAGTGCACCTGCACCCAGGAGCAGGTAAGTTATTGTCACATTGGGGCAGATAGGGGGTGGGCCACGGACCAAGCTTAAGAGTATTACAGATTTAGTGGCAGCTGCATTTCCGGTAAATTTGTAATACTGGCCTGGACCTCAACAGGTGTTTTACTGGCCAGGTGGCAACCTTAGCAGGGGGTGGGGGGGAAAGGTTGGAAAAGATAGAGCTAGTGAGTCATGTAAAAAGTTTATAGTTATAGGGGCCTCTAAAGGGAGTTAGTGAGTTTGGGGAAAGTCCAAGAGGGTGGAGTTTTGAAAGGGTATAAAAGGAGGGGAGTAACACAAGAAAAGGGAGGAAAACTAAGCTAGTGAAGGTCTACCTTATGTAATAGCACACTATGGTAGTGTGAGGAAGCTCAGGTTAGTGAAAATGTGCAGCTAATGCACCACCAAGGAATGAGTGGGAGTAGCTTCCCAGCAGGGAACCAGAGGGTGAAATTGCTGTGTGAGAAATTATCTAACATGACTGTTACACTAATCTAGCATATGTGAAATGTAAATTGTATCCTGATTGGTTGTGATCTGTGTGCCTGTATTTAATAAAACTATTGCAGTGTTGATGTGAACATTGGTGAAGAAAGAAATAATGCATTGAATGTTACATTTCCCAGTATCCTTTGTGTTTCGTAGTGTGGGTAATGGTAATGCTAATGGTAATTCGGAGGGAATTACTGCCTACATGCGCCCCACCCCCCTTGACTCCCTCCAGTGCTGTAAAGGCAGCATTTGACGGAGGAAGCAGGCGGAAGCAGGAGGTCGGAGCTGGGGGGAGCTGCTGGAGGGAGGACGATACTGGGGGAGCTAGAGGATGCTGGGAAGGATGCGGGGGGGAGCTGTAGGATGCTGGGGGGGAGCTGAAGGATGCTGGGGAGTGGAGCTGGAGGATGCTGGGGGGGGAGCTGCAGGATGTTGGTGGGGAGCTGGAGGATGCTGGGGAGGGGAGCTGGAGGATGCTGAGGGGGGGAGCTGGAGGATGCTGAGGGGGGAGCTGGAGGATGCTAGGGAGGGGAGCTGGAGGATGCTGGGGAGGGGAGCTGGAGGATGCTGGGGAGGGGAGCTTTAGGATGCTAGGGAGGGGAGCTGGAGGATGCTGGGGGGGGAGCTGGAAGAAGCAGTAGGGGAGCAGGAAGCAGCGGGGAGTGGGCCATAGTATGAGGACACTGGGGGAGGACCAGCAATGTTTTAGGGGGCCCTGGGCTGGCACCAATGCAAAATGTAGCTCCTGGCTACCAATGTTTTAAGGGGCCCTGGCTACCAGTGTCTGTGTGTCCTTTGTGCTGATGGCAGGGATCACTGGGGGAGGGGCCATTGGGGGGCAGAGCGTGGGAGGAGGGGGGGGCCCAGAAAATTTTGTTGTGAGGGGCCCCGTGATTTCTGCTGGCGGCCCTGTGTGACAATAAGACATTTGATTATGGCTTTGAATAAATATCAGTTCTCTCAAATATTTCTGTGATTTATTGATGTATTAGGTAGATTTTAATTTGAATGGCTGTGCAAGTTCCCACAAATACAACAGACAGAAAATGCGAAAGACTGGGCAGCCATTCCTGTTCAGAGTAATTTTATCCTAGAGAACCATCCCATGGATTTTCAGGACAGTTTTTCTTTCTAATAAGACATAAAAACACTGAGCTGGAGTTTCTTCATTGCAAGCAATATTTCGTTCCCAGCTCTGGGCACAGTCTTTTGGTTTCACACTGCCTCGCAGTTGGAGTCCTCAAGAGACATCGTATTTTTCCATGGAATGCTATAAACTTGAAATGTGCATATCCGTGTCTGTAACAGCAAAATACAACAAATGAGTGTTAGTTATAATGGCCTGTTGGTATAATGATACATAACACCAGAGTCAGTGTGGCTGCTCACATTGGTGAATGCTATGGACACTTGCACTATGTCTCCCCATGCAGCGACACAGCATGAAAGGGAAACTGGTGCGACATAAACCATACTTAATATTATCATCAAGCATCAAATAAAAGCAACAGTTCACCTTTTAATTCATTTTTAGTATGATGTAAACAGTTTGATTTATTTAGCATTTTGTTTAGAAGCTCTCCATTCTGGAGTTTCAACAGTTATCTGGTTGCTAGGGTCTAATCTAGGGTCTAATTTACCTTAGAGACTATGAGATATACAGGAGAGGGCCTGAAAAGAAAGATAAGGTATAAAAGGTAACAATACCAATACATTTGTAGCCTCACAAAGTAATATTTTTATAGCTGTTGGAGTCAGTGCCTATGATTAAGGGGAGGTAGAACCCTAAGGGCCGTGACACACGGGGAGATTAGTCGTGCCGCGACAAATCTCTGTTTTCGCAGGTGACTAATCTCCCTGCAGTGCCATCCCACTGGCTAGAATGTTAATCGCCGGTGGGATGGCATACACGGCGCCGCAATTTGCTGAAGTCGCCGAAGTTTGCTCTCAAGGCAACTGCGGTGATTTAGGCAAATCGCAGAGAACATATGCTTCTATTGACCACTGTGGTCTATGACACAGGCAGTTGTGGATACTTGTTTTATATGTACAAATATAGACTATGATGTTTCTGTATGTATATGATATACAGTATTTATGGGATATACATGTAAAACATATCCTGCACTCATAGATCTGAGCATCAAAACAAAAGTGTTTTTATTGTCTTCATGGACAATAATAGTGAAGTGACCTCCCTCCTTTTTCCCCTGAGGAAGGTCACCGAAACATTAGTGATTTTCAATAAAAACACTTTTATTTTAATGCTAAGACCTGTGAGCACAGTGTACTTTGTTAATTTGTTCACAATTCCTAACCAGCACCCATGCAACTGATCTCCATCCAAAGCTATCCTGTGTTAAATTACATGACTTGAAGTAGGTTGTAATTCCCTCCTTAAAACAGGGCATCATACTGTAGGTACCTTGGTAAAAGTCATAGGTCATATAGTATAGCTAGTGTGGTTAGGAGCTAACTAGAAACTGCACATTAAAGAGAACTAAAGCTTAACGAAAGAAGTAGAAATACTATTATATAATACATTATGTTTTGGGTTCTGTACCAGCCCAAGGCAACCACAGCCCTTTAGCAGGAAGATCTGTGCCCCCAAAGATGCCCCAGTAGCTCCCCATCTTCTCTTCTGCTGAATCACTGCCCATGCTCTGTGCTGCTGTCACTTACCTGAGCTTAGGGACCCACTCACAATATACTGTACTGTATATATAGAATATAAATGATATAAAGCTGATTAATTTGGACTCTCATTTAGTGATGAGCGAATCTGTCCCATTTCGCTTCGCCATAAAGTCCGCGAAACAGCAAGAAAATTTGCAAAATGGCAAAAAAATCGGAAAACGCATTTGTCGCATGTGGCTATTTTTTTTTTGTCGCCTGCGCTTTTTGACGCGACCGCGCCCAATTTTGCTCATCACTACTCTCATTAAATGGCAGCTTAGAAACCAGTACAATTTGCATCAGAATTTAATAATCAGCCCTGTAGCATCAGTTTAGATGGCAGGCCCTAAGCTTAGCTTTTCAACAGCTGCCCAGAGCACACTGAGCATGTGCAGTGCCAATGACACTCCTAAGAAAATCATGTTGACCCCCTGTGGACAAATTTAAAGGCCTGAATCATTACCGTTATAAGGGTTCTGAAACTTTAAGCTGGTGTCTGAAGTTCAGTTTATAAAATATATTAATTTCTACCCAAGTTTGTTTTTAGGATTTAGTTCTCCATTAAGGTGCAATATTTGTCTGCCAGGGTGTGTAGGAATACACTGATTAGTGAGCCACTGTGATTTAAATGCTTGCATTCTGAGTAAGCCCTGAACAGTTGCTTGGACTGCAAAGTATCATTTGCCTTCAAGTGACTGGCAGCCATAAGGGGCCTTGCACTGCAATATTAGGTTTTGTAGTTTCCTGCAGTGTTTAAATGCTTAGAGGTAACCACCCCTTGTGCCTACTTCCAGCACCTCAACTGGGACACGGGGAGTGGGATTCGTTAGCGTAGAAGGTGCAATTGCCATCTTTACAATACACCAACCAAATTTATGGTTACCATAGCCATCCCTGGTAATTTTAAGAGCTAAGTGTCTGTATTTTTAGCTGAAAATGTGTCGGTGTCAGTAAAAACATCTATGAAAAATGATTGGATTTGTTCTTAGATCACCAGCTTTGTACCTGAGCTTCATCATTTTGAGCCAGTTCACAGGCCTCTAGATTTTCAGAATTTTTTCGGCAATTTGTTGCACCAATTTTCATAGTCAAATAGTAGTTTACTCCAGCAACAACCTGCAAATGAATTATATCATTAGAGAGAGATAGAAAATTAGGTATTGTAATTTAAACATACAGTACAAAAGTGATGTGCCGTAAATTGGTATTTGTACTTCTTAATGTTACTGCTGATGGCCATGGAGAGCTTTGATCACAAACATTAAAAGGTTGATTAAGACCCTTGGCACAAAGGGAGTTTTGGTTACCACAGGACTTGGCCACAATGATCAAGAAGCTCCAATTTCAAGTTTGACATGTGCTCTCAATGGAATATTCTTGTTCCTGTACGGCGGTACTGTTCTGGAACCTTGCTTTCTCTGATGCCCTGTGCATATGTGAGACCTTTTATTACAGTATATGAAATAAATCATCATATTAAATTGCTTACATTTAGAAGCAGGTTTATCAGAGGCTGAAGAAAGGAACCATTTTTGACTTGTTATTACTAGTAGTGCTTTGATAATCAAATTAGATTTATGCAAAATCACCAAACTTGAATGAGAACAATTAGCCTGCCTACTGCAAATGTAAATAGCAAGGCTTCTTAAAGTAACAGTAACACCAAAAAATGAAAGAGCTTTAAAGTAATAAAAATATAATGCACTGTTGCCCTGCACTGGTAAAACTGGTGTGTTTGCTACAGTAGCACTACTATAATTGATATAATAAGCTGCTGTGTAGCCATGGGGGCAGCCATTCAAGCTGGAAAAAAGGAGAAAAGGCACAGGTTACATAGCAGATAACAGATAAGTTCTGTAGAATACAATAGTGTTTTATCTGTTATCTGCTATGTGCCTGTACCTTTTCTCCTTTGAATGGCTGCCTCCATGGCTACATAGCAGCTTATTTATATAAATTATAGTAGACTTTCTGAAGTAAACACACAACTTTTACCAGTGCAGGGCAGCAGCACATCATATTTTAGTTACTTGTATACACTTAAATTTTTTGGTGTTACTGTTCCTTTAACATATGCCAACCAGCAAAGTTTCCCATATAGAACATACCCCATAACCTGCCAAAGTACAGTCAGTTACACCCCTTTAAGCACTAACTCCATCCCTAAAAAAATCAACGCCATATTGAAGTTCTAGACATATTGCTAACATATTGTTATTTTTAAGCTTATTACCATATTAAATGTCAGTGTCAATACATGTTTTTACAGATAAGTTAATTATTACACTTAGTTTTCTAATATCTTTTGGTAAATATCATACAGTAGGGGTACAGGGAGCTATGTAATAAAAGGCATTAAGTTTGCCCAGGTGCAGTATTTCATATCAACCAATCAGCAGGTATCATATACTGGTTACCTGTTTAAAAGCAAACATCTTATTGGTTGCTATGGGTTACTACTACTGGGCAAAATTAGTGCCTTTTATTACATATGGGAATAGTACATAAAAGCATTACATTTCTAAGGCACCCAGTATCAGCATCAAGAGAGCTATAGATCACCTTTGAAATTTCTGATATATTACCTGGGTTTTAACTGCTATTAAATCTATTAGTTTGTAGCTCCGCGCATCATTTGACATGAGATTATACTGTTCCAGGGCAAAGTTGGTAGCGTTGTTAACTCCTTCGGTATTAGGATCAGAAGCTTGTGGAGCACCCACCATCATCTCAACTGTTACCACTGCCAACAATGCAAATGACAGGGCAAAGCCTAGGTACAAACTCAAAGCCATGATGTAACCTATGTAGCAGAAATAAAGAAAAATAGATTGAAAGATATGGTCTATTTTTTTTTTTTGTTACTTTGAAATATTTGTCATCAATCAAAAAGTGTTAATGATTTGTAGTAATGGTGGCTGTGCACTTCTAATCTGTGCATGATAATCAAACTAAATCCCTTTGTGCTCACTCTACCCACTCATCATAAAAGTACAGTCATCATAAAAGCCAAAATACAGGCACAAGGCACACCTG
Organism: Xenopus tropicalis; assembly: GCF_000004195.4. Taxonomy (NCBI): domain Eukaryota; kingdom Metazoa; phylum Chordata; class Amphibia; order Anura; family Pipidae; genus Xenopus; species Xenopus tropicalis. Next base: position 39,799,611 of record NC_030681.2, on the reverse strand, counting down.
TAATGAAAAAGCATTTATAAAGGGGGTGTTTGTCAGGGGACAGCAAAAGCACAAGGCAAACAAATAAGTAGCTCACATAAATACAGGAACCTGCAATTGCACATTATAGGGACCAAACCAGATTGAAAAGGGGTCTTCGCAGTGCAGTTAATTATAGGGATGCACCGAATCCACTATTTTAGGATCTGGCCGAACCCTGAATCCTTTGTGAAAGATTTGGCCAAATACCAAACTGAATCTGAATCCTTTGTCTTTTGTGACAAAAAGTCAAATGATTTTAAGGATCCAGATTAGGTTCGGACAGAGGCATGGAATTGGATGAATCCGAATCCTGCTGATAAAGGCCAAATTCCGAACTGAATTCTGGATTCAGTGCATCCCTAGTCGATTACTTAGCATGGAATACTAAAAATAAAACCTATGTAAAAAAGTGCATACAATGGGAAAACCCAATGAGAAATTGCTGAGGGAGCAGACAAACCAATGCAAGTTGTCCACAAATTCATTTCTTTGCATTGTATAAAGATAAACCATACAACTGACATAACCACAGCACACCAGTTGGCTAAGAATGACTTATAATGAGCCAATCAGTTGCTTTAAAGACAAATATACCCAAAGTGTAACTTTAGTATTAGTATAACCAAGCTCTAATATAGTAAATCCTCAGCTACAGTTCATAAAGTCAAACCTGTAGTTGTTGTTCCCTGACAGCAACCAAAGAGTACAGGAGGTTTAAGGAGAACTAAACCCCCCTATCTACAACAGCCCCCTTAACTGCCCTCCATCGGCCTCCCTTACCTCTCCCTCCCTGCATAATCTGTTATGTAGAAAGGTGCCCCTATTTGAAAACCTGAGCAAAAAAAGAAGAGCAGCGCAGCAGAGTTCCCAGGCACCATCTTCTGTCTTTCCAATGCTCTTTGGATCTCTTCAGCGACAGGGACCCTGTGGGAGCATGCGCAGTTAAAGTTGATTTCTGTTGAGCCCCAGATGCGCGTGCTGGCTTGGCGAAGAAACCCAAAGAGCATTGGAAAGGACAGAAGATGGCGCTTGGGAACTCCACTGCGCTGCGCTGCTCTGCTTTTGTAGCTCAGGTTATCAAATAGGGGCCACCTTTCTACATAACAGATTATGCGGGATGGAGAGGTAAGGGAGGCAGATGGAGGGCAGCTAAGGGGGCTGTTATAGGTAGGGGGGTTTAGTTCTCCTTTAAAAGGCTTATTTAGAACAATGTGGTTTTATGTGTTTCAGTACACAGCAATGCTAGAGATAACTGCTTTAATTCTACCCTGTGGGTGCATGATAGAATGAAGCCATGACAGATATATTATATAGCTTTAAGAAGGGGTTGGATGGCTTTTAAAAAATGAGGAAATACAGGGGTATAGAAGACAGCTCATAGATCAAGCTGATCCAGGGACTGGTCCGGCTGCAATCTTGCTGTCAGGAAGGAATTTTCCCCCCTCTGAGGCAAATTGCAGAGGCTTCAGATGTTTTTTTTTTACCTTCCTCTGGATCAATTCACAGTCAGGCAGGTTTCATATAGACAGAGGGTTGAACTTGATGAATGTATGTCTTTTTTCAACGTGGTAAAATGCATATTTATTTTTTCTGGGAATCCTGCTAACATCTTTCAGAGATTTGGTTCACCTTTAAGTTAACTTTTAATATGTTAGAATGTAGAATGGCACATTCTAAGAAACATTTCAATTGGCTTTCATTTTTAATTTTTATTATTGTTTTTTAATTATATGCTTTCCTCTTCTTACTCTTTTCAGCTTTTAAAAGGGGGTCACTGACCCCAACAGCCACAAAACTATTGCTCTTTGAAGCTACAGTTTCACTCATCTTTCTATTTAGACCCTCTCCTATTCATATTCCAGTTTCTCATTCAAACCACTGGCTGGTTACTAGGGTAATTTGGACCTTAGCAAATATATAGCTCCTAAAATTCCAAACTGAAGAGTTGCCCATTAAAAAGTTAAAAAATTAAAAAACCACAACTAATAAATGAAGACCAAATGCAACTTGTTTCAAAAAAGCACTCTCTAGATTCAAAAGACCAACTTGAATGATTCGATAAACATTGATTTTTATCACTAATTCGCCACTTAGGATTCATTATCGCAGAATGTTTCATTCCACAATGAAAATGATCAGAATGCTCATTCCATGCATTTAATTTTTTTCTTTGCATTTTTAGCATTTTTTAGAATCAAATGTTTTAATAAATAAGCAAAGTTTTGTAAATTTCAAGCTTATTCTAATTGAAAAAAAATTCACAAATTTACATTTTTAAAAACAAGCCTCCCCATGTTGCTATTGATTGTTTTCAAATGTTTCCCGATTGATCAGAGTGATCTGAATTGTTCTGAATTGATTATTGGAATCAATATTTGCTATGATGAATCTCTAAATTGTTATGGGTTGATCAGAATCAACATTTCCATAATGGTTTTTGATACATGAACTTCTTCCTATGTGTTAATTCTGCACAAAATATATACCTGTTTTTTGTATTTTTTTTAAAATATCCCTGACAATCGCTCCTTATTTAATTATAGCACTTATATTGTAGTGTCACCCACTGTGACCTACAGCACTTATATTTGCCTATTTGTGTCTGTAAGTTACCCCTCCTATCTAGATTGTAAGCTCTACGGGGCAGGGACCTCCTTCCTCTTGTGTCTTTGACTCTTAACTTATTGCATCTGTATCTTGTATTTATTTGTATTTATTGTTATACTTTGTATTTATCTATTATTATCTTAATAACCCCCTGTTTTTATTAATGTATTCTACTGTACAGCACTGCGTACATAAGTAGCGCTTTATAAATAAACATATACTTACATACATAACCACACAATGCATCTACTTATAGAGATAAAGGGAAAAATGGTAAAGTCTCAGCTCAGCTCAGAATGTTCAGAACCTGGGGGTTATCTGGATGAGGGATTTCCGTAATCATTTAAACATTCAATAAACCCAATAGGATATTTTTTTTTTCCTCCCATGTTTTTTTCCACCACCAAAAACAACTGAGCCCACCTGTGTAAACTGCTATTGCCCTTAGGCAGACAGCTGTCACTGTGTGTACAGGTGGATTTTGGATTAAAAGTGCACAGCAGCATATTTAGGCTAAAATCTGCCTGTACCTGTGGTGACATTAGCCATGGAAATCAATAGCAGGCTGCTTGGGCACTACTGGGCATTCCCCTGCTGTCATGTGAACCACATACAATCCAATCCACAGCTTGCCTGCCAGTGCCCGTAGTGCCAATGCCTGTGAGCTCAGTGGATATCAGGAAGTAGCAGCCTCAGATAGAGATGTAGCAAACTAATTTGCGCGAACATTGGGTGTTCGCAAGTTCGGAAGATCGCAAACTTTTCGCGTATGTTCGCAATTAGGGTTCGCCGCGGTTTTTTTTCCGCTGCGTTTTTTCTCGGCCTAAAAACGCCGCACAAGCCACACATGCTGTTTTTCAGCCTAGTACTGGTCTAAGCAAATCCCGTTTCCATGGTGCTAATAGTGCGAAATAGCAAAAAACGCTGCGTATTTCCACTAGGTCTGCCAGCTGCCTTTGCGGTTTTACGCAACGCTGTGTCAACAAAGTATTTTTCAGATAAATTTTTGCCCTTGATCCCCCTCCTGCATGCCACTGTCCAGGTCATGGCACCCTTTAAACAACGTTAAAATCAGTTTTCTGGCCAGAAATGGCTTTTCTAGGTTTTAAAGTTCGCCTTCCCAATAAAGTCTATGGGGTTCGCAAAGTTCGCGAATATTCGCGCTTTTTGGCGTAAGTTCGCGAACGCGTTTGCTACATCCCTAGCCTCAGATAATGTAGAAGCCAGACTTGGTACATTCATGGGCATTTCCCTGCTTCAGGCATCCTCAGAGCTGGCAAGGCCGCTCTCTCCAACCTAAGCTCACAGGCACACACATTCTGCTTTCAGCAAGTAGAAACAGTGTCGGACTGGAAGGAAGAATAAATACTAATATGTATGGGGAAGTGATTAAGAGAATAAATAATTTGAGTGAAGAGAGAAGGAAAAATTGTTTGGTGACTGGGTCTGGAGTCTAAGGTTTTCTGGTGGACCCCTGGCACCCCAGTCCGACACTGAGTAGAAACAAGATATTTAGGTTAAAATTACCTGAATAAGCTGAATTCTTCCACTTGGCCTGTTTACAACGTTCCTTTAATACCTCGAAAGCTGACTAAACCTGTGATCCAGCTGAACTGCGAGTTTAAAGCACTAAAGTGATCAAACAGGCATTTCTGGTTATAGCACCACCCAGTCCCACCCACAAATGTATTTTACCCTTCAGCAACCATTGGGAGGAAGAAGGATACCAGAACCAGTAGCAAAAAAGTATAGTTTGTCCATAACAAGCACAATATATTCATGTGTTACAAAACTAACCTCCACATTTACAACTAAAGGAAAATATGTTTGTTTTATGTAAAATTTACTGTAAATACACCCACAATAAAATCACATGCAATACGTTGTACAGGGAGCCTTTTCTCTTTATTTGTCTTAATAATGAGTGGAAAATTGTATAATAATGTATATGTTTCATTCAGGAACTTTACCAAAATCATTTTGTTTAATCATTTGCACACTATCATTTTATTAACTGCCCCTGAAAGAAGCAGAACTGTTACATTTCATTTAACCCTTGTAAGGGACATAGCTTAGCTTTCTTAATGCAACAGAACATTTCTTAGGGGGCCTACATTTTCGACACATCAACACCACTGATGAAATGGCAAGTGGCGATTCCATTGGCTTTATTTTTTATTGTTTTTTTAATTATCTGCTTTCCTTTTTTTACTTTTTCCAGCTTTTAAAAGGAGGTCACTGACCCCAACAGCAACAAAACTCTTGCACTTTGAAGCTACAGTTACACTTATCTTTATATTTAGCCCGACTCCTTTTCATATTCCAGTTTCTCATTCAAACCACTGGCTGGTTACTAGGGTAATTTGAACCTTAGCAACCATATAACTGCTAAAATTCCAAACTAAAGAGCTGCTGAATAAAAAATTAAAAAATCACAAATAATAAATGAAGACCAATTGCAAATTGTTTTAATATAGCACTCTCTGCAATAAACCAAAAGTTAATTTAAAGTTAAACAACCCCTTTAACTTTAATTTTTAGGAAGTGATACAACTGGCTGATAGATTCAAAAGACCAACTCAACCGTATGCTGCCTGTGTGTGCCATACTCTGTCTGCCCTACCCTGCCTGTGTGTGCCATACTCTGCCTGCCCTATGCTGCCTGTGTGTGCCATACTCTGTCTGCCCTACCCTGCCTGTGTGTGCCATACTCTGCCTGCCCTATGCTGCCTGTGTGTGCCATACTCTGTCTGCCCTACCCTGCCTGTGTGTGCCATACTCTGCCTGCCCTATGCTGCCTGTGTGTGCCATACTCTGTCTGCCCTACCCTGCCTGTGTGTGCCATACTCTGCCTGCCCTATGCTGCCTGTGTGTGCCATATTCTGTCTGCCCTACCCTGCCAGCATAGAGCAGGCAGAGTATGGCACACACAGGCAGCATAGGGCAGGCAGAGTATGGCACACACAGGCAGCATAGAGCAGGCAGAGCATTGCACACACAGGCAGCATAGGGTAGGCAGAGTAAGGCACACACAGGCAGCATAGGGTAGGTAGAGTATGGCACACACAGGCAGTATACAGTGACACAATGCTGGCACTGCTCCTACAGTCTGCACAATAACTATATATTAAAAACCTTTTGAATTGCAGTACCACCTCAGTATATAGGTATATCTTGTAATGTGCAGGGTTTATTTGTGGGTTTCTACTGCTCCTACAGTCTGAGGTGTGAACAATGTGGGTGATTACAGCCTGAGCCTGAGGTGTGAACAATGCAGGGGTTGAACAATACAGGGATTAAAAGGTGTGAACAACACAGGGGATTACATGATTAAACAATACAGGGGGATTACAGCCTGAATCTGAGGCATGAGCAATGCAGGGGGCCAGTTAATCTCAGTACTGATACCATTTAAATCTTACACAAAGGTAAACCATTAAAGCAGCCAGACAGGTGGGGGGCCACACAAAGGAGGGTTGTAGGCCACCTGTTGGACAGCACTGACTTAGATTGTAAGCTCTACGGGGCAGGGACCTCCTTCCTACTGTGTCTTATACCACATGGCACTTACTCCCTGTTTATTTATACTTATTTATTGTATTTATTATAACAGTTGTCCTCCCTGTGTGTAATTTTGTATATTGTAAGATAGTACAGCGCTGCGTACACTTGTGGTGCATTTTAAATAAAGTTATACATACATACATTTATTAATTTTTTAATTAAATTTTTGGCCATGATTAAATTATTCCAAAACATGAATGTTCGATTCATAATAAGGGCAACATTTTAAAAAAAAAAAAAAAACTTCATGTAGACATCAATGGGAGCTGTTATGGGTAAAACTAAAGTGTTTTTTTCAAATTTATTTTTTTGAATTTTTAAAATTTGTATGAGAGTTTTAGACCCATTGAAAATGATGAGAATACTACTTTGATGCATTTAATTTTTTTCTTTGCAGTCTTATTCAATAAAGTTTTTTAGAATTAAATGTTTTCATAAATAAGCAAACTTTGTAAATTTTAAGTTTATTCTAATTGAAAAAACTCACAAATTTGTTGTGTTGCTATTGATTGTTATGAAATTTTTCTGAATTTTTCCCGATTGATCAGAATGAGGTTGATTCAGAAAGAATTGTTTTAAACTGATTATTGATTCAATATTTGCTATGATGAATCTCTTAATTGTTATGGGTTGATCAGAATCAACATTGCCATATTGGTTTTTAGTACATGAACACCCTCCTATGTGTTAATTCTGCACAAAATGTATACCTGTTTTTTTTTGTTTGTTTGTTCGTTTTTTTAATATCTCTGACAATTGCTCATCTTATTAAATTATAACCACGCAATGCATCTACTTATAGAGAGAAAGTAAAAAACATCAACTAAACCCAATAGGATATATTTTGTTTTTCCTCCCATGTTTTTTTCCACCACCAGAAACAACTGATCTCGCCTGTGCAAACTGCTATTGCCCTTAGGCAGACAGCTGTCACTGTGTGTACAGGTGGATTCTGGATTGAAATTGCACAGCAGCATATTTAGGTTAGAATGTTGGTACCTGTGGTGACATTAGCCATTGAAATCAATAGCAGGCTGCTTGGGCACTACTGGGCATTTCCCTGCTGTCATGTAAACCACATACAATCCAATCCACAGCTTGTCTGCCAGTGCCCGTAGTGCCAATGCCTGTGAGCTCAGTGGATATCAGGAAGTAGCAGCCTCAGATGATGTAGAAGCCAGACTTGGTACATTCCCAACCACTTAGATTGTAAGCTCTACGGGGCAGAGACCTCCTTCCTACTGTGTCTCATACCACATGGCACTTATATATATATATTTATTGTATTTATTTATTATATCACTTGTCCTCCCTGTGTGTAATTTTGTATTCTGTAAGACTGTACAGCGCTGTGTACCCTTGTGGCACTTTATAAATAAAGTTATACATACAGTACATACATACATACATTCATGGGCATTTCCCTGCTTCAGGCATCCTCAGAGCTGGCAAGGCCACTCTCTCCAACCTAAGCTCACAGGCACACACATTCTGTTCAGGAAGTAGAAAGAAGATATTTAGGTTAAAATTACCTGAATAAGCTGAATTCTTCCACTTGGCCTGATCAAAACATTCCTTTAATACCTCAAACGTTTTGTGATCTAGCTGAGCTGCGAGTATAAAGCACTAAAGTGATGAAACAGGCATTTCTGGTTATAGCACCACCCAGTCCCACCCACAAATGTATTTTACCCTTCAGCAACCATTGGGAGGAAGAAGGATACCAGAACCAGTAGCAAAAAAGTATAGTTTGTCCATAACAAGCACAATATATTCATGTGTTACAAAACTGACCTCTACATTTACAACTAAAGGAAAATGTACCGTTAGCCTTTTCTCTTATTTGTGTTCATAATAAGTGGAAAATGGGCATAGCGGAATTGTTTTGTCTTTTTTAGATAAACTAAACATACACACAGATATATGTGTTTCATTTAGAAACTTTAGCAACATCATTTTGTTTAATCATTTGCACAGTATCATTTTATTAACCACCCCTGAAAGAAGCAGAACTGTTACATTTCATTTTACCATTGTAAGGGACATAGCTTAGCTTTCTTGAAGGAACAGAAGATTTCTTGGGGGACCTACATTTTTGACACATCAGCATGACGGATGAAATGGAAAGTATATTATATTAAATACCAACTGTAATTATGGTATTACAAAAAAAACCCACACAATACAGTAATTGTTTTTAGTAGCCGATGGAACAACGTCCTTAGCAAATAACTCATGACTGCACTTGGACAAACATTCTCATATCAGATTCTAGTGACCTTTTCCAAAGTATTTCTGTGTTTTATACATTGGCCCAAGCAGCAGGCTGCAATCTTTGCAGGGCTCAGATGTACTTTTCCTGTTATATTCTAGGTAAAGCATATAAAATACATCATATATGCTAAATTACATCTAGTATTTTATGAAGCCCTGTGCCCCCCCTCCCCATTATTTTAGCAGCAATTTTTTCTTCAGTTTTCATATTTTCATATTCCATTCATTTGTTGAGACATTTTGGCGAAAATAAATTTATTAATCTCTGTTAAAGAGCAGTATATCTCTAAATTCCCTTCATCAACATGCAATGAATAAGGCTTGTGCTGAACATACCTTTTGCCTCAAAACATCTATGTTTTTCTTTTGTCTAAACAGGGAAGATAATTAGATTAACCATATAGTGCCGAGAAAAAAAACCCCCGACCCAGACCCGATCCCCACCAGAGCTCCCCGGGCTGCAGATGTCTCTCCCTTGACGTGATGAAAGTAAGTTCAATACATGCACGCTCAGAGGAGGCGGTTGGGCAGGTAGTGGGGGGCCCTGTGGGGCGCAGAGTTGTTACGCTGCTGCTTACAACATTTCCATCCTGTTCTAAACAATCCTACAGAAATATGAATTGGCATGAATTAGTTTATATATATGTATGCATATATAAACTAATTCATGCCAATTCTTATTTCTGTAGGATAAAAGTAATCATAGCAGAGTAACCCTACCTTTTATAGGGGAAAAGAAAACAGACCACATATTGTCTCCCAAAGCGTTCTTATTTGCTCAGGCTCTGATACTTTCACCCCCAATTTCTTCGAAAATGGGCTTCATTCTCCTCTAAACTTTTTTATAGATCTACAACCCAACACCATTCTCATCACAGACCACACATCCAGATCTACACAGCAATCTGACTGCCATATTAATCTAAGCCATGCCCATGCCATGACTGAAGCAGACATAAGTAACTGAACAATGACGGCTGTGCTATTTAGCCCTGTCCTATCACACTGTTTTATCTTTCCGCTCTTACTGCTGCAGTATAAATTTTTTTTTAACCACTAATTGGACATCATAGTCAGAGGAATAATATCTGATTTAGGGGTCTTATCAAACCAGCAACTGGGGAGTCTCCCAATCTACAGTATATAACATTTGGCTGTCCTTTCCTCACTTCCAAGGTTAATACTCCATGCTGGGCCAGACAATGCTGTGATTATTGCACAGTCATACTGTATTTGGGGCTTGATGCTGTATTTCTAAATTTCTTTTGCTGGCAATTGCTGCTTGGTGGACTCCAAAAAAGTGCAGCTCCCAGAGCAGACACCCCTGCTAAAATAACATTACAACTCACAACTATGGCCATCGGTTCTGGGGACAATTTGGAGCATTTTGTCACCTGAGTTTGTCTAGTTCAGCAGCTGGGTGGCAAAACATTCAGAATTCATTTCTATGGCCAGTTGGGTAATTATAGAGGAGGGCTGAGCAAGAGAGGGTCCTACCTCTGGTCTGCAACTTGGGCTAGGTTTTTTATTTGCTGTAACAAGTAGAGCACAACCAGAGCAGGAGAAGAAGTGCTGCTTGAATGAGCACTAGATGGCATACTCTTGCAGCTTTTCTACTTCTTACCCTGTCATCGTGATATATAGACAGACACACTACATATAATGCATGTTTATAATGTATCAAGAAAGACTATAAAGATATGTGGGGACAAGCATCCCTAAAAATATGGGTACCAAGTGTGACATACCCATATCTTCCAAATTATCTATAACCGTTTAAAGGAATAAAGAAAAACAGAGAAATCTGCTGTGTAACCAGACAAATCTTTATTAGATGGTAATCATCATTATTGCCCCAGTCTGGCTATTGATGGATACAAGTCTTGCTCAGGGATCCTGCAGGCTCTGCATCCTGCTCTCCTTTTGCTTGGGACAAATGCAGTACGCAAGTAAATAGTATTTAGAATCTATGTGTGTATTTATAAAAACAGGGCTGATAAGTTTCAAAATTATGATCATAAAATTGACAAGCCACCATACCTCGTCAAGGTAAACCCCATATGGTGGTTCTAACTATTTACCTCTGGTTATAGTCACTAAGTATTTTTTTTTTTTTTTTAATACTTGCTCAAGCTAATACTACTGTATTATTCACATACATATTTATTCTTAAAATTGTTCACCTCTATTGCTTGTGTAGCTTGCACATAAGAATTTCACTCATATGTACTGTATCTGTGTACCAGTAACGTGATGTGACAATAAAAGTGATTTGATTTGATTTGATATATCTTCTGACCAGGGAACTGGTTTTATTCACAGGGTTTAGCCCTCCCCCACCATTAGTTTATAGGAGAGAGTGATTGCTAGACCAACACCAATTTTTAAAGGCCTAAGACCACCAATTGGTTTGGCCATTCTGCCTGCAGAATAACTCTGCTAAAGTATAAAATTACACAAAAGGGGGTTGTGGGAGCACTCCTAGACTAAGTAAAATATATAAGTACAATGAAATCGGATCTGTCTGATCTGAAGTGATCAATGCACATTCCCTGATCCCCTGGTTCACTAGTAATTTAGTATCTATTCATATTTAACAAAAACAGGGGTTTTTAGTTACAAAGTTATGATCATAAAATTGACAAACCTCCATACCACTGTCCTGGGGTATTATAAATGGAATTCTCCCTGTATTTATCCTGTTGTGTGCTCCTGTTTAGTGATGGGCGAAAAGTTTCGCCAGGCATGGATTCGCGGCGAATTTCCGCGTTTCGCCATTGGCGGATTGTTTCGCGAAACGGATAAAAAATTTCGCCGCGGAAAAATTCGCCGTACGTCCAAAAATTGTCGCGGCGTCAAAAAAGAATAGTCGCGGGCGACGAAACAAGAGCCGCGCGACGAAACAAGAGCTGCGCGACGAAACAAGAGCCGCGCGACAAAACAAGAGCCGCGGGCGACGAAACAAGAGCCGCGCGACGAAACAAGAGCCGCGGGCGATGAAACAAGAGCCGTGCGACAAAATAATAGCTGCGGGCGACGAAACAAGAGCCGCGGGCGACGAAACAAGAGCCGCGCGACGAAACAAGAGCCGCGGGCGACGAAACAAGAGCCGCACGACGAAACAAGAGCCGTGCGACAAAACAAGAGCCGTGCGCGACAAAATAATAGCCGCGGGCGACAATTTTTTTTGTCGCACGACATTTTCGCCGCTTCGCGAATTTTTCGCCGTTTCGCGGATCTTTTCAAAGATTCGCGAATTTTTCAGCGAAGCGAAACGGAACAGATTCGCTCATCACTACTCCTGTTTGCTAAAAGCAGCTTCGGCTTCTTCCATCTTCTCTTTGTTCTGGTCTGGGAAGCGCATGCACTGTAGAGTGCCATGTTATAATGTTGTGAATCCTCCAAACACCCATAAAAGTTTCCTTGTGGGTCTGTTTTATGGGAATGGTAAAATCTTATAGGGGAAGACAGGGATTCTAAACACTGCCAAGGGCGATATGAAAATGCAGTACAAAGGGGATCAAGCTTACTGGCTGTTATTTCTGCTGTAGCTTTTGTATGAGAGATCTTTAAGGCCAACATCCATATTATAAAGGCATAAGTCCAACATAATGGTGCTATAAATGTATGCAAGTTGTAGCAAGTTTATCACTTGGCTTGTGCCCTTTGTGATTAATGTTGGAAATCACCCCTTGCCATCCCTCCCATGGCTGTTGTATTATGTTAACTGACAGTCATATATTCTCACTGGCTGTTTCTCTCTCCCTGTAGCTTTTTCGTGGGAGAGATCTTCAAGTTCACCATCCCTGGTTTAATAGCATAAGTCCTACATGGTATGGTTGAATGTTATAAATATATGGAAGTTGGATGTAGCAACTTTATCATTTGGCTTGTTTTGCCTAGAGTGATTGTGTGAAATCGCCCCTTTGCCATCCTCCCATTGCTGGCTATAGGAATTGGGTTAAAATGCCAGCACTGGCGATATTCACAAAACGTGCAAGTGCATCAAGTGCGTGTTTTAAGGCAAAAAACCCAAGTCATTGGCATGCCAAGATCTGGCCCTCCCACCCTCCCCATGCCAATAGACTGTTGGTTTTCAGCTTTCTCATTTCTTGTATTTAATGTCAGTTTTTTTTACTCCCATGAAATAAAGTTCTCTTTCAAACAGTCAAAGGAATGTTATTGGACCCTGGTTGTATCAATACTTCAAATAGCCCAAAAACAGGTTTGTGGTCCGATTGTCTCATAAGTGAGCAAGAGCCATATTTCAGAACATAAATATCATCCTGATGCCGGCTTTTGTACATCACTCAATCAGTGTAGGAAGGCGTCCTCTGTTTCTTACTGGTGTCATAGTCATCGGATCCAATATTAAATCTATATGTGGGACGGAAATGGATTTTGCCTTCCTTAAATCCTTTGAATATAGAACCTTTAGTCACCTCTTCTGACAGCTGATCATACTGCAGGAGGGACCTCATATTATTCTCTGGAAGGTTCTAGGATGGAATCAACTTCCCTCCGACTCAAGCGGAAATTGAAGTCCCCAAACCAAAAGACTTCGTCAAACTGGCTTGTCACATCGTCGGGATCAGAGTAAATGGGGTTTGTGTCAGGAACATTTTTTGGAAGCTGCAGGTCTTTGATTATTTTCTCATAATTCTGTATTCTTTTCTTTACTTTGGAATCTCCTGCCGCAAAGTGGACATTGATAAAAAAGAATGAGGTTCCAAAGAATGTAAATGAAGCAGCCACAGCCCCTTTGGTCTTAATCATTGGGAAGAATCTCGTAGTGACGGTTGCACATTCAACCTCAGAGCAGAACCACACGAGATCTCGCCTTATAAACAGGACACCATGAGCTGCTGAGTGGAGCAAGACATAACGATGCCCCAGTGTCAGCTGCAGACGGTTTTGCCATTCTTGCCTGTTGGGGCAGCCTTCTTGCACTCTGATAACATAAAGGTCTTATGCAGAATCAGAGCCCAATGGAAATAGCAAATCATCCAGTCTCTCTGGAATATCCTTTTTTCCATTCATATGCCAGGTGGCAATAAATATCCTCAGATTTCTTTGTGGAAGATGTCGTTGCAGTTCCTCTTCTTCAAGTAAGCCTTGACCAACCAAGAGCCTCTCTTCTAGATGCCTCTTATGGCTGGTCTATCAGAAACATATTTTATTTTATGTACAAAAATACAACGGATTTGGAAAGTCCCATGTCTCCGAAAAATGTCAATACCAAATTTGTATAGTTTTATAGAAATGTTATGGGTCAAAAACTTCCAGCACCACAATACCAAATTGTCAAAGCACAAATCAGTGTTCTTTAGATTAATGGCCAAACATTTCACTAACATTATCTGTACCCCAGGAAAGTTTTGAAAGAATACATTCTGCAAGTGGTTTTTATAACAATTTCTGAAATTTTTTTTAAAATCACCTTAAAACTCCTACTTTGCAGCATCTTCTCTCCCATGGGTCATAAAGCACCCAATCACCAGGGGTCAGCAGGCTGGATCACAGCTAAATAGCTTGATGTCTAAGCACCAGTAGTAGCAAGAAGAAGGCCTATATACTGTAGGTCCACAATGGCTACATTACTGGCATTTGGCCTTAACAAACTTGGAAGTGGAAATAAAGAAATTGAAATAGAAATGAATATTCCTAACGCAAAGGATATTAATATGGAAAGTAAGAACAACAGCGAGTGCTGTAAAAAAAAAAGTAGCCAACCAATAGGTTTTTAAAGAAATGAAGAGCGACCCATAGTTAGTACTGGGCCATGTGTGCCATAGTCCTATGACCAGTAACTCATAAAAATAAACCAGATATTTTCTTTCAGTATTCTTAGCTAGTGATGGGTGAAATAATTCGCCAGGCATGAATTTGCTTTGAATTTCCACGTTTCGCAATTGGCGAATTGTGTCGCGAAATGGGCGACACAATTTTGTGTGGAAAAATTCACGGCACAACTAAAAATGACGGACGCAAATTTTTTTTTTTTGAAGCATGACATTTTCTCCAAATTTTTCAGCAAAACAGGACAGATTCGTTCATCATTATTCTTAGCACATAACCAAGAATATTTATATTTGTATTATATCACATAAAGTGTACAGCGATAAGGCTAAGTAAAATATACAAGTACAATGGAAGTGCAACTCATCTGGCCAAATTAGCTACACAAGAGATGGGGATTGAGCAATGCACATTCACTGATCTACTGTTTCACTAGCAATTTAGCATCTACAGTGTATTTGTCCAGTTCTGTATCCAGTTGCTCCCTTGTGAGTGGCCCTTGCGCAGATCTGCTGGCTTTATTACTGAGCCTCCAGGATCTGCCTCTGGATTTTTTCTGCTGAGCACCAAGTCCATCATGGGCCTTGAGCATGGCTCAGTTTTACTGTCTTCATCCTTCTCCTCTGTTTCCACTTATTCCCCCTGAGAGACATCTCACCTGCTTGTGTGTTGGTGTCTGGATCTGTCTCTTTCCATGGCGCTGCTTAAAGCTCTCTCTGTACTTGAGATGCGCCTGCAGGGAAGGTCTTGTCTACATTTGTTGAATAAACCTTCTATTCGTGCAATGCATCAGGGTAGTGCCCATTTAGTGACAGCTTTATCAGTACTTGAGCTATAGATGGGCCTACCATCTTTATGCCCAGGTTGCTGAAAGGCTCTATAAGCCTTTGTTGCTCTCTTTCTGCTGCAAATAGTGCTGCAATGCTTTTGTAATGATCCAAGCAACTGGGTTATTGACTCAAACCATTTGTTCCTACCTAGAGTTTTTGAAACATCTGCAGTCACATGCTCATTTAGTCCAACTGCCAATTTGAATGGATATCAATTGGAATGAAAGAAGACAAGCAAAGTTTATGTAGAAATATTGCTGAACTGCACCCTCATTTAATAAATAACAATGGGGATCATTTCAGTAACTGGCACACAATATTTCCTCTGATTCCTTCTTGGCTATGTGCACAAAAAAAATCAGCTGTGTGCACATTTTAAACCTGTGTGTGCATTTTTAAAACTCAGATTAGAATAAATGCAAAATTTTGTGTTTTCACACAAAATTCTTAGTGTACACTACAATTTGTTGTGTGCGCTAGCTTCAAAATGTGTGTGTGCACGAGCGTGCAGCTTAGTGGGAACATTGCTGTCACCCATCAATTACACATGTATTCTCTCCCAATGGGAACAATCTGCAGACTGCAATGAAAACACACAGACTTGTTATAAAGTTATAATTTAGTGATACATAGTTATATTACATTGGATTGGATTCAGCATTGGATTTATTTTTGTACTCAATACAGGGCAAAGGGACATATGCCGAAGGCTCATAGCTATATTAGCTATAGTAATTGTAATAATATTTCAATGTAGCATTTTATATTAGGGGTGCCAGACATCTGATAACTATACTGGCATTCCTATATTTTTGTCTCTGTTCCCCAATAATATCATGGAATGTTATGGAAGATTATTTTTATCAGGTACTCCCATAAAATAGCAGCCAGGTAGCAGCCCTATCTAATAGATCAACACTATTTATAGATATTTATTTTAAAAATGATATATTATTATGATTATATACACTTACTTTCATAGCTTAGAAGAGAATTCCACCATTTCAGGCACAGGTCCTTATTTAAATACAGTGGTGTAACCAGTAATAGCTGGACCCCACCAAGAACATTTTGGGGGCCCAGCCTGCAAAATTCAGTTCAGACAGCTTTTTTCTTTGCAGCAGAAAATGAGGCAGAAAGGGTTGGTGGAGGTTATACCATACAGTCAGGGCCCCTGACCCTCCCCCTCTGTTTTGGGGGGCCTCCTGCATGGTAGTCATCCCACTGTTTATATACAGGGCCGCTTCTGCCATTAGGCGAGTTGAGAAACTCAAAAAGGCGCTCCTGGTAACTTTAAGAGCCGAATTTCCAGTTTTTAAACCGGAAATTCGGCTCTTCTAGTGCAGAGAGCGCAATTGCAATTGCCCCCGGACCCGCTCCTGCGCTCAGAAGGTAAGCGCTGGGGAGCGGGGGCGGCATCCAGGAGCCGCCTCAGGCGGCAATATGTATAGAATCGCCCCTGTTTATATAGCACCAACATAGGAACTAGCACTTTCCATCTTGTTGTATTATCTACATCAGTCCTTGTGCCAGTGCAACTTCCATGCACACACGCACAATTATTACCTTATATAAAACCAATGCATCCAGCAAAGACCAACACACTTAATCACTTAATTCAGTACGATATATGGAACTGGACCCTGTACTGCCCTGAGCTGGCCTATAATAATAGACGGCTGTTAGCCGTGCTCTCTTTTGCAATCACCCAAGGTAAGAGACCAGCACCAGATCTTTTGGGGCCCTTATGTTGTATGCCTACAAATATATATATTTTTTAAACATTTTATTGAAGTTTTGCAATAAACATGTAGGTTGTACAACAATAGTCACATTCAACAGTTTGTCCTTCAAAAAGATAAGAAATGAAGAAAATAGAATGCTTACAGAGAAACAAAATAAGTAATTTAAATAGAGAAAAACAAAACAAATTAACTAACTATGCCCAGTGGATAAACTAAAAAAAGAAAAGAAAAGTTTCCTAGAGAGCAAAATCAAGGATAATTTTGCTTATATGTTCGTGAATTATTGAAATAAATCTATATATGCAGCATTTTATACATCTGATCCTTATTACTTATATCTATAGAATTAAAGAAAAATGACCATGTATTTTTGAAAGGAATCCTGGATTTAGGTTCACTTGTTTTTGCTTTGATGGCCCCTTGCCAGATAAGCTGATTATGATAAGAAATAATTTCTGTTATAGGAGGGGTTTCCTCTTTTACCCAATAATAAAATAATGCTTTTTTTTAGAGGCAGCCATAAACAAAAATAATAATTTATCAATTTTTTGTACTAAGGAGACTGCTTGATAACACCTCCTCTTTTTTAATGTGTAATAGAGGGAAACTAGGAGATAACTTTATATTTAAATTCAACCTGTGGTTCAAGAATCTTTCCACCATGTTCCAGAAGTTATCAATCTTCGGACAAGACCTGAGGTAGTGGAATAAATTAACACCAGTTTCGTTACATTTGGGGCAAAAAGAATTTGTTTTAAAGCACTTATTACGAACAAAAAGTTTTCCATATCCTAGATGGGCAAGTTTGAATTGCTGAATCCTCCAGCTTTCAGCAAAAATCAGATTGTTGAATTCATGCATAGACTTAACCAATTGCGAAGGGGATATAAAGTGTTGTAGATAAACAGACCACTTTTACATTCTCTAAGGGATGATTATCTTGGGTAAAAACATCCCAGAATGTACCAGAAAGAATGTTGATTTTTATATTATGTGGTTTGTCTTTAAATTCTAATATTGCCTCTGCCAGTCTATGTTTAGCGACAGCAAAATTGTCTTTATTGTGAGTCACTGATAAACCACATTGGCAGGCTAAGTAAAAGTATTTATCCATTTCAAGTAACTTGAATTTTTATTTAAACAATGGCCAGGGAATTAAAGAATAATTGTTTGGATCTAGTAAGTCTTTCATCAATATGATGTTTTTTTTCTCAGATGTTAGTAAAAAGTAGGAAGACCTAGAGGTTTTCAGTAGAAGTTTAACTGGCATGAAGGGAGTTTGAGAGTAACTGAAGCCATGGCTGGAGAATAGATATTTCCATACAAAAATAGTGTCCTGATGTAGAGGATTCCTTTTAATATCTCTTGGTAAATTACTCCATTTACTATGTAATGCAGAAAATATATCAGAATAAGGTTCATCGAGTAATTCTATTTCTGGGTTAGTGTATTTGTTACTTTGAAAGATCAATTCAATAAGGTATCTTGTTAGAGCAGACAGGTTAAATGTTCTAAAATTTGGTATTTTTAGTCCACCAAGTTTAGCAGGTCCCCTTAATTTGGACAAAGCTTTTTTCGAATTTTTTTCATTCCAAATAAATTTCACAAGTGCAGAATCTAGCTTTCTAATATCTGAGTGTCTAATAAGTAAAGGTAAGTCAATTAAAGAATAAAGAGAGTTAGATATAGAGCCAAATGCATTCATTATCTCAGTCTTGTCAACATTTACTTTATATCCTGAAAAGGACTGAAAATTCACAAGCATATCAAAAACAGCTTTAAGAGAGTTATTGGGATTTTTTATGATTAGCAGCAAGTCATCTGCAAATGCTAGTACCTTAAGTTGCTGCTTGTTAATAGTGATACCTTGGAAAGCCTTAGAAGAATTGAAAGCTCTAATCAATGGTTCTAAAGCTATATTAAATAACAAGGGAGATAAGGGTCAGCCTTGTCTAGTCCCCTTAAAAATTTTTAAAGGTTTGGATTGGGCACCTCCTAAAATGACTTGAGTTTTGGGATTAGAGTAAAGATATTGAATGTAATGATAAAATGGGCCATTAATACCAAATAAATCCAAACAACTGAAAAGATGGTCCCAAATCAAATTATCAAAAGCTTTCTCAGCATCAATATTAATTATGGAGCAAGGAATCTTATGTTTCTTGGTAAAATAATATTATATTGAGTAAAGCTCTTATGTTCTTAACCCCTGGTCTATTTTTAAGTTTTGAGCTTCAGAGATATCAAAAGGAAGGATTAGGGACAATCTATCAGCCAAAATTTTTGATAATAACTTAATATCTTGATTTAATAGAGATATTGGCCTATAAGATGAGGGGAGAGAAAGATCTTTATCTTTTTTCGGTATAACTTTAAGGCTAGAAAGTTCACTAGAGGGAATATCATTAAAAGATTAGTTAGGAAAGGAGACATCAGCTCTTATAATTTTACTTAGCAAATTATTTGACATCAAAATATAATCTATTCTAGTTCCTATATTGTGGGGAGAGGAGAAAAAGGTAAAGTCTTTCTCTGTTTGATGGAAAATTCTCCAAGTATCATTTAGGCCAGTGACTTTAAAGAATTTGTGTAAAAGTTTAGATTTTTTGAATGTATGCCTACAAATAATGCTGCAGTACTTGCTCACACCCATCCACTACACACATTTTGCCTATTTTTTTAATGTGCAAAGACGTTTCTCTGTGCGGCCTTAAAGGCTGCATTGTTTGTAGGTGACATTGAGCCATTACTGGCTGACTGAGGAGCTCAAATGTTATAAACTTTGTGATACAATCTTTAATTTACAGTGCAGTTGTGCTCTTTATTAAAATTATATCACAAGGTTTATAATATTTGATCTGTGGTCTGACTAGCAATCAAAAATTAGGAGTCAGTTACTATTAGGGGCCAGAGACCCTGAAGTTAAACCCCTGTTTATGGCAATTTCTCAAGCCTGATGGAGCACTAGGCAGTGAGGTGATTACAACTGAAAAATGCTGTCTGACATTTTTATGCAATAATTGTCTGAACTGTAAGTTCTTATAGAAATGAATGAGGGCCATTCTGAATGATTTGTCACTTATCTGCCAAAATGGATTGGGTAACAAAACACTCTGAAGTGGCCTGTATCCCATTACCCATAGGCCTGTGGCACACAGGGTGTTTGTACTTCTAATACTTATAACTCCCGTAGACAATATCCTATTAACATCAATGGAAAGTGCAGAAGCCTGTCCAATACCTGTGACTTGTACCTAAAAATGATTTCTTGTCAATCTAAAGGGAGCTATATCCCCAAAAACAGAGAGAGTAAATAATAAAACCCACCCTTTCTCAATAGAAAGACCACACACAAGCCAACGTCTGGAACGTTTGGAAAGGTGCACAGTGGGTAAGGAATTTCTCAGCCACATGATGTGCTTCCCCAAGCAGCACCCATCCAGTCCCATGTAAGCAGCACCCATTAAGTCCCACATATACTTCTTCTAAATGTCTGAAGGAGTAAAGCTCTAGGACCTGAAGGGCTCAGTTTAACTATTCAACACACTAATGATGAAGTGTGAATGCAAATTGAAAAATCATATTTGCCATTTTTGTTTATGTATGACCACCTGCCCTGGAGGCAAATAATCTAATAACCTATCATGATCCAGTCCTAAACTATTGCAATATACTGCCATTCCCCCTGGCATCTTCGTAACTGCTGGCAACAGAAAAAAGTAAAGGGAGAAGAATGAGAACATTCTACAGAAACTCCACATATATTATACAAAGAATAATAAATATCAACTCATCAATAGGTCTTGTTGACTAGAATTCTGTGTGTCCTTAAAAAGAAGGTGAGGCAGTTGCACTTCAACATGGCCTTCACAGTACTAGCACTGAAGGTCACATGGTATATACCTCCATGCTCACTCTATAATGTGTAGGTAAGCTTGTTGGTTCTGATTCTCACATTAAAAGCAGCAACCTACTGTATAGAAGAAGCATGCATAAAGTGTCCCTAATAAAACGCATCCTTTATTAGTTGAGAATACAAGCACAGACATGAGCTAATACAGAGGCAAAATGACACATACTGTGGATTTCATTGGCTTTTTTAGTCACTTCCTTAAGGGTAAGCAAACAATGTAAAACAGCTGACAAGTTTTGCAAGTTGTGAAATACTTGTGAGAACAGTGGCATGTCAACTTATTGCTCCGAAAGTTCACACTAATTAAAAAGATAACTAACTCTTCCTGCGATACATATTTTCGCAGACGCGAATAAGAAATGTCTAAAAATTATGAGACAATAAAATAATAAAACCTTTATATAACAAAAACCATTAAATCTGGCCAGCTGCTGTAAACCACAGCAACCAATAAGATGCTTGCTTTTAAGCAAGTGACCATATCAGCAGTGTTGGACTGTGGGATCTGGGGCCCACCTCAATGGCCAACCACAGCCAACCCAGTCGCAAACTCCCTCACTGCCGCAAACTCATGTGCAACCCATCCAACCTTTTATATCCTGCCCCAGCCTTGTACCCTTGCTCATCTTGTGGCCACTCCAAAGTAACTGTATTGGGGGCAATGCAGTACCCAGGCTGGTAGCGGTGCTGTGAGGGCCAGGGCCCACTGGGATATCTCTCTGCCGACCCAGTTCAACCCTGGATATCAGTGATTAACAGTTTTCAAATGGCTGCAGGTAGAACTGTAACAGAACATATCTTAAGGTGGCCACACATGGGCTGATAAAAGCTGCCTGTGGGCAGGGCCAGATGTTGACCTTGCAGGTTTAAAAATGCCATCGGCATGCTGATGTGGCCCTTGTCCCAACAGCTTGTATACAATCAATGTGATCCAATCAGTCAGTCTTTGGTCCAAATGATTAGATCAATCCAATATTGCCCACCTCAAGGCAACCAAACTAGAGGATCTGTCAATGTATGGCCAGCTTTATTGGTTGTCAACATGCCATGTTACTAGTGTTCAATTCTAGCAGAAATAGGCAGGCACAAACTGGACCACAGTGAGTAGCTGCTACTTAATATTTTATTAAAAGGTTCTAATGCCCTTTAACATAGTGTATGTAAAGCCTTATATGTGTTCTGCCTATATTGGGGCATAGGCTAATGACAATCAAATAACACAGTATTTAAAGAAACAGTATCTAATCACAAAGCTTCTACAGTAGTATACAGCCAATAGCAGCAAAGCATTTCTAAAACACGATCCATAGAATATATGCCAATGTATGCCAAAATTACACATTGTTAAGAGTACATAATTTACAGAAGTGCTAGCATAGCTATTAATAATACAGATAACTCAAGTATAACATGATACATCAAATTCTAGATTCATTCCTTCAGCTTGTCTTGTCATAAGCTAAAATATCAATTTGGCTTCTTTTCTCAACAAGTTTGCAACCATCTCCCCCTACAGGATTCAGTATTAACTTCTCAATGCCTATTACTGAAAAATAGAGAAGCAGTCTATTAGAGCAATCAAAGCACTGGCAAGCATACCTTCTTTATGGTTTTACATCCAAGCCAAAGGGGCAAGGGTCTTAATGAGCAAACATTACAGTATAAGTGCTTTGAATGGAATCAGAAGAAGCAGAGTGGCAAATGCAAGTAAATGATACCAAGGGTCAATATATAGTCCCTGGGTCCATAAGAGTATGGGAAACCATATAACAAGGGCACAGAAAATTAAGGAATCAAAATTTAATATATCATTTTAATACTTTAGGAGAAAAAGAACTACCTATACTTTGCCATCCAATTCTGATGTGACTGTACCCTACAGTTTAACGTAGGAAGTTATCACAGGTAGTGTTCATACATAGAAAACAATTATGCTGATCCTTGGCCAGTAAGTGACCCTTTTTTCAAAGTCAGGAACATGTACAAGCATTAAGTAGTCCAAGTGAGGCACAATCACTGGTTCAGAATTGAAAACCACTACAAGAATTTGTAGGGGTAGTGGAGGAGGGCTAAGCCATGAACACAAGTATGTGACAAACTTAGCAAAATAAAAAACACTCAGGCTGCATCAGGCATTTGTCCAGAGTGAAGAGTTTACTATATTTCAGTTCTGATATACCATTTCTGGAACATATTGTTAACAGATGGAAAGTAGTAGCATCCTGTAGAGGAATGGCTCCCAAGCTGTATGGCTGGTTGGGGAACCCAGACTGAAGTCTGGTTGGGATGAGAAAGAGCATGTCTGGTTTTTTTTGTACCAGTCTTGAAAAACCAGTCTAAAGGCTGTGGTTTAGGGTGTAATCACTTATTTGCTGCCCATATTGTTGGTAAAATTACCAACCAATTACACATGTTATATCTGCAACCTTGTTAATGGAGCAGGATGGGAGCCTGCCCAAATACTGGACATAAAGTGGGTATAAATAAAGCCACCTCTCTATACACTGAATCAGTGAGGAATTTCTCAAGTTTAATTACAGGAATCTACTGTTCTAGTTTAGTTATTTTTCCTTTGTGAGCACTTTGTCACCCATTTCTCTAGCAAAGCTCCAAGGTATAAATGCCTGTTAAACACCTCTAATACCAGGTCAATTTCTCTGAACTGAAACACATTCCAAGCCTATTTTGGTATTTGATGTATGCTCAGGATGTGAACTCTGTCTTATTGAACTTGGCTTCCAATTAATATGGAGTAGTCTCAAATATTTCTACAGGCTGTCATTTATTGATGCATGGATTTGTACGTAAATGTACAAATTAACAAAACAGAAGCACAAAGACAGGCCAGTATATGTTTAAAAACAGTTGGGTCCATTCCAGTTTAGTGCGATTGTTCTGCGTTCACTGTAGAGAACCATCCCTTGGATTTCTAGAGAAGTCTCTTTAAACAAGAAAACCACTGAACTGGCATTTTTCCACCCAGTTCTATGTATTGGCCCTAGCGAGAGGTCTATGGTAAAGGTTGTAACAGCAGTTTATTGAATGCAATCAAATTCTACAGCTAAGCAAGCAATATTGATAGCTCTGGGTGTATTCGTTTGATTTCACGCTGCCCTGCAGGTAGTTTTTGAAAGCGACATCACATTTTTCAAAGAAACGTAGACTTCGAATGTACAAATCTTAGTCTGTAACAGCAACACAAAAACAAACACGGTTAATATAATTGGTACATACGACGTATCTTTAGCGAGATACTGACACTAGAAATTAACCTTTACATGGTATTTATCATTTTGCCTTAAATGTATTTGCCCAATGCTATTACCTATCTGATCCCCCAAGTTCCTCAATGAGGGGGCTGCCATATTTGTGTAGCAAGAGTCAGTAAGCATCAGAAGCTATAACCGAGAGGTTGAGAAGAGTCAGGTTGGCAAAACAGGTTTAGAAGCGTCAACTAACAACTACTTGCAAAAGTAGCAAAAACCAACTAACTTGAGCTATAGGTAACTTATTGTACATTTGTATTTTAGGAGGAGTAGTTTTATGGTTAGTATCACTATAAAAGTCTGTTGGTATAATCATACATAAAACCAGAGTCAGCGCAGCTGCTCACATTGCTGACTGCTAAGGATTCTTGTACCGACTGTCCTTACGCAGCTACACAGCATGGAAGGGAAACTGCTGGGTCATGAAAACTGCCTTATGCTTCTAGATTTAAAACTTAAGACAGGTTAACTAAATTGCAATACATGAAAATTATAGTTTTTGGTGGCGGGGGTTAAAATAGGATTGTTTTTGCAAAACAGGATGCAGGTTACATTAGCCCACATCTCTGGTGGGGAAACAGTTTTCCAATGATAGTTACATAGGGTTGAAAAAAAAGACCATTGTCCATCAAGTTCAACCCTTCCAAGTAAACCCAGCACACACAACCTATACTTACTAATCTATTCTATCACGTACATAAACTATATATACACAACCACTAATACTAACTGTAGATATTAGTATCACAATATCCTTGAATATTCTGCTTGTTCAAAAACTCATCCAGGTGCCCTCTAAGTTTATGACATCAACATTAAGCATCAATTTGTAATCAAATTGTAATGTAAATTTAGCAAAAGCAAATGCAAAGAATGAAAAGACCAAAGGAAATTTAAGAGAATGTGGGGCAGAGAGATTATGGTCTCTGCTACAATTTTTGTGTAAATTACATTTTAATTCAGTGCTAATGCAGCATCACAGAAATGGTGGGATTATTAACTATAACAAAAGAAAACGAAAATAAAGTCTACGTTCCATTAACACATTATTCAACAGGGAGGCTGCAACCAAGCCCAGTTCTTAGCCTGCTCTATGGCAGGTAATTAAGTACAGGTATTGGACCGGTTAACCAGAATGCTTGGGACCTGGGGCTTTTTGGATAAGGGTTTTTTCTGGAAATTGTATCTCCATACCAAAGTCTACTAAAAAAAAAAATCCATCATTTAAAACATTTAATTAACCTGAACAGGATTGTTTTACTTCTAATATGGTTTATTTATATCTTAGTTACCATCACGTAAAAGGTTGTTTATTACAGAGATGTAACACTTAACACTGGCCTTTGGCATGGGCAGTAAGGATACTTGGGGGTGGGTTGGTGATGTAATTGATGGGGAGATGGGTGGGCAGGGGTAGGCTTTTAGTTAAAAAGGGGGAAGATGGGTACAGAGAATGGAGTAATCTGTAGGAAGGGTTGCTACCTAATTTGTCAGCTAGGCTGGTCAAATACTGGCTGGGTGGCAACCCTAATGAGATTCGTCCCATAACTTGGAAATTTCTGGATAATAGATCCCAAACAGGGTTCACCTGCACCCCCTACTTTTTCTTCCCAAATTAGGCACTAAAGGGTACATTTTACACCCCTTGGTGCACACGTAGCCAGGGAAAGTGTGAATTACCCTTTATGACTGTAATAATCAGTGGAAAAACTGAGTATACAAGCAGCAATTTAACTAGATACTCAGCCCCTTGCCACCCAAACCTGCAGGGCCCTGTGCCCCAGCTTTGTAAAGTAATACTTTCCCACCCTTTGCACTACCTACGATGTCACTTATTCTACGAGTTCAGCAGTCATAAGGGGGTCCTACAAAATAGTTATGTTGCGGTATTTCTGCATTTAAAAAATTGAATTAAACTACCAAACATTTCTTGATCATCCTGTCCTTTGTCTGTGGTATTGCAGATAGGATAGGACAAATGTTTGTATATTCATGGTCTAATAAGGGGTTTTGAAGGCAAATCTTTGCACCAATTTATGGTTGATGTGCTCTCTCATTCAGTGGCTGCAAGAACAGAAGCTCCACTGCAAACACTTGGCAGTGTCTCTAATCAAACAAAGCCAAAGGTGCCGCCAGTTTTAAAACTACAGAAATGGGAAAGAAATTTGATTAATTTTGAAGTCCAGTTTTTTTTTTACCTTGGAATTAGCACCTTGAGCCAATTGACAGGACTGTAGATTAACATTGGAATTCTTACGGCAATTTGTTGCACCAATTTTCATCTGTATAATGTAGTTCATTCCAGCAACAACCTGCAAATGAATGATAATGCTCAGTAATAGTTTATAGAAATTGCTTAAACATATCATGTACCTACCCACAGAGGACCATTTTAAGGGTCCCAGATTAGAATCATTGTGGCATGAAAAAAAAAAAACACAAAAATGTGATTGATGCATGTATTGGTGGGTGGCCACTTAGTAGAAGTCAAACAATGTGTATCATCAATACAATCAAGCAAACTTTCTTGCTTCACAATTAACCCCTCATGTGGTCTTGGGATGCCCATGTGATATGTAATATTTTATGGACGGAGAATACATTAGTCATATTAAAGCATTTATGACAGCTTCAGCACTATTCTTGAATAGCTTTAGATTGACTGATAGCTTTGATAGATTACCTGTGATTTAGCCGATAACACTTTTATTTTTCTGTAGATGTGTGCATCATTGGACATGCGATTGAACCTTTCCAGGGCAAAGTTTGCAGCTTTCTGAATATCTCGAGATGCTGGATCTGCAGGTACTGGAGCACCCGGCATACCGGTGGATACCAGTGTCACCAAGAGTGACGAGAGAGCAAGGACAAGATGCAAACTTGAAGCCATGATGTAACCCAAGTATGTAACCTACACTAAGAAGAGAAAGGGATTTAAAAAAAATTATATATAATTTAATGGTTTGTAGTAATTTCCCTCAGATAAACAGCAACCAGATCATTTTTAGTAGTTGCACACTAATTTGGCTGTTCTGGCCGTCTCCTGAATAAACCCTTGACAGCAAGAGGGCTGCCTGCAGCTAGTAGACTCCTGCCACAGGAGAAGGGGGGGAGATTGTGTAGCTTTTACTGTAAGAAGCAGACATCTCACAAAGCAAAGTGATGAACCAATACCGACTTTTTAATTGTCTCACAGGTATGACAGGTTACAGGCTGGAGCATTGGAAGCTAGAGTTTCAGTATACAAATAAGCACTACTCCAGAAGATCCTTGCACACACAAAAGCCTCCATTGCCGGTCATGTAGAAGTGCACTAGCAAAGTACCATTAGCTGTTGAGGGGCCTCCTCTCCCAGTAACACAATAGGTTCCCACTAACCTATTCCTGAAAGCTCCATTCCCTGACTGGAGCACAATAGTTTAGGCACTCAACCTTAAAACACGACTCCTTGTCTGGATAACAGGCTGTGTCCCACTCCTACAGTGAGCCCATACCAATCTCCTAACTCACCTTCTAGCCCTAACATGGTACAATCTCCCACCTGGCCTGGCTCTGCAGAAGATGAGCAAATCGGTCCCATTTTGCTGAAAATTTAGCAAAGTGTGGCTGCCATGTGCAACTTTGATGCAAGCGTAACTTTATGCGACCGTGACTTTCTCACTTGGCAAATTTTTGCAAAAGAATTCACCAATGGCAAAATGCAGAATTTCACATTAGTTTACAGTTTAGGCCAAATCAGTGATGTAACTACTGAGCCGGGCCCCCTACAAGAAAAATCTTTGGATGGGCAGGTGCGGAGTAGCAAACTAGCAGCCCCCGACCCTGCATTGCTTATAAATTCCTGCTACAATGCATGCTCCAGTATAGGAATTCCCCTACAGACCACTCTGCTGCGCATGTGCTGCAAAGACAGGAGGAAGAGGATCCCCGGTGCACCAGCCCAGAGTATAAGTTAAGCGATTACAATCACTGGGGGGAGAGGGGGGGGCTTTGGAAGTGGATATTTATAGCATATACATTAATTTTGTAAATGTACATGCTTTTTTTAAGTGACCACACCCATTTTGACACAACTGCGACTTTTTGATGCGCACTAAGTTTTTTTTAGACTTGAAAGCTGCTGAAGTAAAAAATAAATAAAAACCCAACACAACGAAAATACCTATTGACTTTATCATCCCAGACCATAAAGGGCTTATTTATCAGTTTGTGAATTTGTTTTTTCTTCTAAATCAAATAAACTCACATATCGAAAGGTCACTTAAGGAAAACTCATTTGGGGGGGAAAAAACCCTCAAATTTCTCAAAATCCGAGTTTGAGAATATGGCTTGAATTTTTCTATGACAACTCCCATTGACTTCTATAGAAACTTTAAGATGACAAATTTTAGTTAGGTCACTTTGTTCAGCAGCTTTCCAATTTGGAGTTTCAGCAGCTATCTGGTTGCTAGGGCATGGAGCAGGTTGAATGAGGAGCCGGTATATGAATAGGAGTGGGACTGAATAATAAAACTGTAGCCTCATTAAGCAAAAGTTTTTGGCTGCTGGGTTCAGTGACCTATTTGCAAGCTCCAAATAGTTAGAAGACAAATAGTTCAAAAACTATTACAAAAAAAAAAAAAAATGACCAATTGAACAGTTGCCTAGAATAGGCCATTAAATAACATACTAAGAGTTGACTAAAAGGCGAACCACCCCTTTAATACCAGACATTCAAGTTTTTGAACCATAACTCGAATTAGTCAAAAAAATAAACTCAACCACTGATAAATCACCCCCCTAAATGTCTAAATCATACTAAAAGTGTGGAATTTCAGCATCTGGTTGCTAAGGTCCAGTTTACCCTAGCAACCAGGCAGGATTTTAAATGAGACAGGAAGAATAGAAGGGGTTCGGAATACAAAGATACATAATAAAATATAACAATGACATTGTAGCCTTACAGAGCAATACTTTTTGGCTGCTGGTGTCAGGGAGCCCTGCAACAGGTGGAAAGTGGTGGAAGAATACAACTCAGTTAAAATAATTCAAAAATTAATAAAAACCAGTTGAAAAATTGGTAATAGGATATTCTATAACATACTAAAATGTAAGTTAACCAAGAGCAACCCCTTTAATGCAAGTTGGAAAAAAAAAAAAAAAAAAAAAAAAAAAAGTGTGCCCTAAGCAAGTTTACATTTTACAGTTTAGTTATCCCTTAAATCTGCACTTTTATGGTTGCCAGCACCTCAGGACACCAGTTCTTATGTAGTGTTGTACCAGCATGGGAGTTGTATGTTACAGTTACGTACCTATGCATGTACAAGTTAATGATAGTTCATTGCATGC
This sequence comes from Xenopus tropicalis, assembly GCF_000004195.4. Classification (NCBI taxonomy): domain Eukaryota; kingdom Metazoa; phylum Chordata; class Amphibia; order Anura; family Pipidae; genus Xenopus; species Xenopus tropicalis. The sequence continues at coordinate 39,770,264 of NC_030681.2, read as the reverse complement.
CTTCAGTTTTACGATCTGTTTAATGTAATGTCCTTTATATTTATTACACTTCCTATATATTCCAGTTTCACCATTTGTCCCTAATATACCAGCAAACTTTACAGGCTTATTTTATTGGACTGTGGGTAGGTTAATCCAGGGTTGGACTGGGCCGACCTGGGGCAGCAGCCTCGGTGGTATTAACCCTGGGTTAATCTTTATGGCAAACTACACACTAGCTCAGGGCAACACATAGTGAGGACAGAACAGGTTCCTTGCAACAGGTTACCATATCTACATTTGTAATAATCAAATCCTATATTGCTACAGCCTGCCTTTCCTTCCTATCACTCATCCTTGTACAAGAGCAGCTGCCGCTACTGTGCTCTGCGAGTCAGCTTATTCCATATATGCCAGTTTAGAGCTGTTCTCCCCAGCAGCTTCACCCAAAACAGCCAGCCTGTTGGTATGTGCAAACCATGGCCCTTCTGTCCCCTACCTCTCCTTTCAACTGGAACAAACCTCTCACCAACTGCTGCCAGTGCCTGCAAATGAGCAGTCTATCCTCTGCCTTGTTTACGTCCCTTCAATATTGCAAGTTGCCCCCTTAGATTCTGAAAATCAGATCCCAAAAGGTAAACTCACCTGTGTCCTATTGAATGCTCCCTGGAATTGCTCCAATATGCATTAAAATACACACTGAATAGCACCAACAAACCCCCCCAAGACTTCTTTAAACTAGTTACTTACAGCTGTATCCCACGCGGAAATCTTCCCATATAATCTTTTTATAACCATATAACAATTAGATCACACACAGAACTTGTTTTACAGCCTTTGGCTCCAAGACCAACTGATCAGCCACACCCCCTTAACTAGTTAATTGGTAGATAGAAGGGGAGAAAAAAAAAAAAAAAAAAAAAAAAAGTTTTATCCAAGAAAGAAGTTGTTTTAATGCCCAATTAACTGCTAACCCACACACAGTACTAACATTACAGAAATCCCTAGGGACCAAGCATCTCAGATAATAGATCCTATAGTGTTTAAAAATAGGGAACACAGTGTTTATTGTACATATAGGTTAATTTTTATATATCTCTTTATACATGCTACATTGCCTCCCAACTAATGAGAAACAATTTGCACCACATTATCAAATCTAAAAGTGAGACCAAGTAAGTTCATCAGTTTTTAAACATTTTAACTGCACTGCTCCCAGCATCCTCAGAACTGCTCTCTCTTACACAAAGCTCACATTCTAAAAACAGAAAGTAGGGAAAAAAAAAAGTTATTAGGATAACATTACCTGGATGAGGTGAATTCTCTCACTTGCTCCAGACAAGCACCAACCAAACCTGTTATCAGGCTGAACTGGGAAGTTAAACAGGCATTTATATAGGCATATCAGGTTTTAGCACCACCCACAAAATAATTACCTTAACATTCTCAAAAGTTTTCATGTGTAACCAAACTGACCTTTACATTTCCTCCAATTGGGAAATCTAAATGATTTTTATGTAGCATTTCCTTTCCCCTTTGTGTCTGTTTACTTGTGTTTATAAAGAGTGGATCATATGCATACTGAATATATAGCACGGGTACAAGTAACAATTAACCACCCTAGGGAAAAAAGACCTTGAACTTCTTAAAGGGCTCCTGTCATGCAAAAATTGTTTCCCCCACTGTAGGTTCAGGCTAATAGAGACAGCTTCCTTGGAACACAGGTGGTATGATCTACACTACGTACAAATGAGATGCCCCATCTTAAAACTATACATGATCTTGGGCAGGCTCTATAAGATTTTATATCAAAACAAGATATGGACATTTTTATTATATTTTTTTACTAATTGGCAATTTATATCCAGATAAATGTATTTATAGCTATGTTGCCTGCAGACTGCCACAGGACTGCAGAAACCATGAAGATCAGGAGGCAGTGGCAATTGTTGTTACCGAGTTACACTAAAAATAGGGAGTTCCTAATGGGGCTTTGGGCCAGAAAGTGGACATAACCCAAATTTTTTCCTGTGGCACAGTATGCAAGCCACCATATTGGACCATGTCGCCTGATTTCACTTTGATTCTGGTAACCTTAGCTTATGGAACAATTGTCATTGACTACACTGTAGATCTGCCTGACATCACAGGCACAGGGGGAGATTTGCCCAAAAACACTCAAGTACCTTCACAAAACTAAGGGGACATTGGGGGCACAGGGGAGCAATTGTTTCTCCCCACAAGCAGGGCCAATATAATGATCCTGGCCCTTATAATAGAGTCTAAATTTCTAAGGGTGATGACACATGGGTCATTTTGTTGACTATATGTCATCACAAACAACTAAACATTCCAAAATGCCATTCCATTGCCATGTATGTATGTATGTAAATTAGTAAAATACTTAATCATGCCAAAATGGCTGCTGCTGCATTTAAAGCCATTACACACTTTAATTTACTTTTAAAGATTTGCATGCACGGGAATGGAAGGGCATTTTAAGGCATTTCTCAACCTCGAGGCTTACCCTATTTGACTTTCAGTACACTCCCTAGATGCTTTGTTACTTCTTCACAACACGCATCAGGGTGCTCTCTCCATCAGATCTCCCACCATAGACAATAGTGAAACGATACACAGTGGGCTCTCTGTTAAGACAATGGCTCTTTTATTCAGTTGGCCCTTGCAGACTCCACAACTTACGCTTTACGGGCTCCTGGCCCTTAGTCATAGGCTCACAAAAATGAGGTGTGGAGTCTGCAAGGGCTGACTGAATAAGGGAGCCCACCGTGTATAAAGGATTACAACAACTGTTGATTCTGTGCCTTTCTCCTTATGCTATTGCATTGTCTCTTTGGCAGCAGCCTGACATCTGTTTCTCTTGGTCCAGAGACTGAGCCCCAACCTGACCACATGGTGCTGTCTGAGACTTGTGTGTGTAAAATAATGGCTGCTCTTTGTGTGTGTGTGACAAACCAGTCATGAGTCTGCATCCATCTTTTGTCGGGCAAGGTTCTTGACAGGGGGCAGATGCCACTGGGTGCAACACTGATGATGGGGGCAGAGCAATGATGTTCTCGGCTCAGGCTGCAGAGCTCACTTTTGTGTAGCTCTTGAGCTTTTTGCTGGCGCAAGGGCAAAGACACAAGAAGATTAGGAAACTTTGGGCGACTTCACAAAGCCAAAGCAACACATGTTCAAACACCAGAGATTTACATTATCCCTGGTAGGAAAGAATTCTGAGGAGATTAGTCGCCACTGCTAGAGGAGATTAATTGGGAAGGGTGTCATTGCCCTAAAGTCAGCATTTACTTCTAAATCTGCCTATGCCTTATACATTGGCTTAGAGTAAAGGGAGAATGAAGAACAGGGTCCAAAAGCTTTGGTGGCCAACTGGGCTCTATTTATTGCAAAAAACATATGTGCAGCAATGCAATATCTGTTCCGCCTGCTAAGAGCCCCTTGGAGGAAGTCCAAACTGACTTTGCAGGAGTTCTTATTTGCTAAAAAAATCAGTCCCTAAAAAGGTATTTGGCTAAACAAGCAATAGGAAAATTGTTCATGGGTAGAGATGTTTCCTAATGCATTGTATACTTAGATAAACACCCACTTGGATGAGATCATTTTGGTAGGCCACCCAGGGGCTCTTCTGATTTGAGGGTAAAGAGGACAACTTTGCAGCCAGGGCAAGGTGATGGGATCACAATTGTTGCAAACTTTTTTCCCAAATTACAGACAAAGTGAGAGCAGTAAAACCAGTGTAGCCCACACTAGAGGTTCACTCCTTACAGTCTGGGGATTGGGTGATGATGAAAAGATATAAACGATAGACCATGTCCTGTCCAAAGTGGACAGGCCCTTAGTAGAACCAAAGGTAGAACCAAAATGGATTTGTTTCTCTTACTGCAAGCAAATGCCATCTCTTTCCTGTTAGGATGTTTCCAGCCAGGACAGGGGTTAACTGCTGGAAGGCCACCTCCAATCAGCTTTGGGAGGAGGTTTTTTATACTCCTTACCCCATCACTACTTGCCTGAGCAAACAGGTTCTTTTTGTGAGTTAGATTGCTGTGATTTAGCAATTGTATAGGTCTGTCTGACTTTGAGCTTCTAAAATCCCTGGTTCTGCTGGTTATTACATTTGTGTATGACCCAGTCTGAACCTTGATTACGCCTTTGCTGGCAATTCCTGGTTTAGTTGCCTACGTACTGTGCTTAACTTGGCCTGTTCTGTGACTATCCCTCTGTAAATTCACAGGTCCTGCACCAGGGTAAATTGTTTGTAAGTTGCTGCTGCACCTCCAGAGCAGGTTTCTTTGTTCAGTCTCTTTGTCATGTGGCAGCCTTCCCTGTAGCTTCTGAGCTGAACTGCAACTCTCCACTCCTCAGCTGTGAATCCTTCCACTGAAGGACTGCAATTACCTTTGCATCAAAAGCCTTTTTTGTGTTTTCTGCCCACTCTGCCATATGCCTCTGGTTCAGTTAAGTTCTTGTAACTTTGTAACTTTTTCAGGCAGCGTTGAGTGCCCCTGTATACCAGGATATTGCCTGTTCTCTAGTCATAGAACCATACCCAGCCACTAGCATCGACTTGGAATAGAAATTCATGACATTTTGCTCAGTCCAGCAAAAATGGATCCTGCTGGGACTGAACAGGCTTTAACTTGCCTTACGCATCAGGTTACAGCAATGGCACAAGTTATGGCAAGAACCTTCAAATACAGGTTCAGCAGCTACAGGGGCATTAGGCTGAGGCTGCGGCTAATCCTCCAGCAGTTGCCAATTCTACCCCAATACTCTAAAAATACTCCATCCTGTTAGGCTAATGTCACATGCAGAAAACACAAAGTCACACATTTTTATGCGGATATCAGCTACATGTGCCTGCACCCGAGCATATTCAATTAATTCGGGTGCAAGCACAGGTAGATGAAGTTTTAAGAGTATGGAGTGTATTCTTGGCAAGTGTTTTTCAGCTGGAGTTTTGTGGGTTCTTAAACCAATGCAAGCTTCAGTTTCACCTACAGCCCAATCGCTACCCTGATAATACAATGAAAGTGGGTTTTATTTTAGCCTTGATGCAGGGTGAAGCTCTAGCCATGGCTTCCCCTTCAATTGAACAGAAAAGTCCTTTGCTGAATGATTTTGACACTTTTGAGTCCGCCATGTCTAAGATGATTGTATCTTAGACAGGTTGCTGGGTCAGTCCTCTGTGGCTCAATATACAGATGGGTGGCAGACACTACATTAAATGAGTCAGCTCATAAGTCAGTTATCAGGGAGGGTTTAGCCAAAAATATAAAGGATAAATTGGCTACAGCAGGCACTCCTAATAAATTTGACAACTTTGAATAAGAATTGATGTATGGTTGATAAAAAAGGCATAAGGTAAAATTGGGGGAATGTGTGTTAGCAGTTCCAGATGATGTGTTCCATGTACTAGTCAGCCATCCCAGATAGACTCAGACATGGCAACATCATTCACAATTGCAATATCATAATGCTCTAACTCAGCGGGTCCTAACCTGTGGGTCGGGACCCCTTTGGGGGTCGAATGACCCTTTCACAGGGGCCGCCTAAGACCATCGTAAAAAACATTTCCCTGGTCCTCTCCATGTCAATACTCTCCGGGATAGCCCCTCCCTCTCCTCAATGAAGAACCCAACCCCCCTAACTAATAAATTAGGAGGAGAACCTCCCCTGGGTGTCTTTTTTGGGTTCTTTCCTTTCCTCACTCCTTTTCAGGAGTTGCTTTTGTTTTTCAGGAAGGAAGCAGGGGCTTGCTAGTGAGCGTCCCAGAGAGAGGGGTTTTGCCTTCGGGTTTTCCCCTGCAGCTTACCTCTAATTTGGTCAGGTCTGTTGAATCATGACTCTGCTCTCCCTGCGCTTAGGCCCTACCAGCCTGCCTCACCAAGGGCGTCTGGCGGCTAGGAGCTGTGCCTTCTCCAGCTCGTTTCCTTTTGAGCAGCAGGCAAGGGGTGGTGGCAGGTTAGTCTTCGCTGGGAACCGAAGCACTTACTCCGGGAAGCTGGGCGGTTGCGGCCGCATGTCTGCGCACGTGCACGATTCCGCGGGTGCGCGTTCACGATTTCGCGGGAACGCGCTCGCGCGATTTCGCGGGTACACGTTCTCGCGCGATCTCGCAAGTCACATCCGGTTTCTGGTTGCAGGCGGTGATCCAGAACTTGTGGCTTGCGGATCCGTTTGGATTAGGAACTCTCCTTTCTTTCTGGGGAACTGTAGGTCCGGATCTTATTCCGGTACAGATCTTCTTTCTCCAGGGCTATCCTGGGTTCCTGGGGGAGGAGCCTATGGCGCTATTTAAGGCAGACTAGCCTTATCTTGGTTGCTGCCTGTTTTTCCAGCTTCCAGTGTAGAAATTTTGTGCTCGGTTCTGGTAAGTTAGGGGGATGTGCTTGGGTTACCTGCTTGTAGGAACCTCTCTCTAGGGGTTCCTAATTTGTTGCTATTTATTTTGCAGGTTGCTTTTGCCCCAGTCTCATCCCAGCTGCCACCCCTAAAAAGTCTTCCTTTCCTGGTTGAGGAAAAAAAAAAAAAAAAAAAAAGTTATTACTAGAGAAGGTTTATGATGGTGGATACATCTGATGTGTTTCCCCTGTTTTCCTCTTGTCTGGTTGCAGTGCGATGAAGCCGTCCAGATCAAGAGAGAAGTCTAAGGAGGTGTTAGATCCTGAAGTTAATATCATACAAACATCAGCTGCTTGCTGTCTGGGCTGTTCGGATCCTCCGTTACCTGACAAAAAGTTATGCCAATCATGTCTTACAGCTGCACTAGGACTTGGGTCCAGTTCCAAGGTGGATGTCCTGTCTTGGATTAAAGAGGCGGTGGCAAAAGAAGTGAGTTCTGCAGCCTCTACTTCTAGAGGGCCCCGCTTGGAGCTAGATTTGGATCCAGAGGATGCCTTTGCGGCTAGGGCATCAGAGGACTTATCTTCAGGGTCATCAGATGAGGAAGAGGAACTTCATTCTTCCTTCGATTTTGCTCTAGTTCAGCCTCTTATCAAAGCGGTTAGAGCCTCTTTAGCTTTGGAAGATGATAGCCAGGCTTCTACTTCTTCATCCTTCCTACCTTCACCTAAGGCCAAAGGCCAGACGTTTCCTCTTCATCAGGAGGTAATGGGCCTTATCAAGGCAGAATGGGAGACTCCTTTGAAACGATCTTCGGTACATCCTAGATGCAGTAGATTGTATCCGTTCAAAGAGGAAGATATGAAGGACATTTGCACAATTCCTAAGGTGGATGCTCCTGTTTTGAATCTTTCCAAAAGTACTCTTCTGCCTATTGATGATCATGCGGCAATGAAGGATGCCATGGATAAAAGGCTGGATGCAGATTTGAAAAGAGCCTTTTCCTTTGCAGGAGAGAGCCTCAAACCGGCTATTGCCAACCTTTCTGTAGCCAAGGCCTTAGAGGTATGGTTAGCAAACATTGACTCAGCCCTCAGAGAGGGGAGAGACAGATCGGATATTCTGGATGGCCTCAAGGAATTGAAGTTGGGTTCGTCATACCTAGTCAATTCGGCGGTGGATCAGATCCGATTAGCTTCCAGGTCCTTATCTCTGTCAGTGGCGGCCAGAAGGGCCTTGTGACTCAAATCATGGGAGGCGGATACGGCTTCCAAAGCAGCCCTCTGCGCACTACCATTTCAAGGCCAGGTCTTGTTTGGTAAGAAGCTGGAAGATCTCATTTCTAAGGCTTCTGGAGGGAAGAGTCAGTTGCTACCTCAAAAGAAAAATAAGGTAGCAGGCAAGCAACCATTTAAAGGGAGATTTTCTTCTAAACCCAGATTCATTCCTTATGATCGTCGTTCCTTTCGTGCCAGAAGAGAGTCAGGCAGACAAGTCAATTGGAGGGGCGGTCAGTCAGGCTTCTTCCGCCTCCCCAAGGAAAAGGCCGCTGAGAATTCACGCAAGCAATTATGAAGGTGGTGCAACCCAGGGGTCTGTTCTAGGAGGAAGACTCCAACATTTTCAGGCCGCCTGGGAAAAATCCATAGAAGACAGATGGGTACTGGGGATCATAGGTCAAGGGTACAGACTGGAATTTTCCTCGGGACCCCCAGTACCGGGTTTCCTTACTTCCCCTATTCCGGTAGTCAAGGCGAAAAGAATAGCTCTACAGGAGTGTCTAGCTTCTCTGTTACAGCAACACGTCATAAGTCGAGTTCCTTTGGATCAAATAGGGAAAGGCGTCTACTCTCGATTCTTCATAATCCAGAAGACTTCGGGGGCATGGAGACCGATCCTGGACCTCGGAAGGGTGAACAAAGCTTTAAAGGTCCAGCATTTCAGAATGGAATCGATCGAGTCAGTAAAGTCAGCAATTTCTCGGGGGGATTGGATGTGTTCATTGGACATAAGGGATGCTTACCATCATGTCCCAATTGCGGAACAGGACCAAAGGTTCCTGAGATTTGCCATCGGGAATCATCACTTTCAGTTCCGATGCCTTCCGTTCGGGTTGGCAACAGCTCCGAGGGTCTTCTCGAAGATCTTAGTGACTTTGGTGGCCCACTTGAGATGGCAGAGGATTCGTCTCTTTCATTATCTAGACGACCTCATTATACTGGCTTCTTCGAGACCCCAAGCAGTCAAGCACAGGGATCTGTGCATGGAATCCCTAGCGGCCCACGGTTGGCTCATAAATTGGGAAAAGAGCCAACTCAATCCTTCTCAGAGAATCACGTATTTAGGAGCCTCTATAGACACGTTGGGGGGAGTCCTTTCCCTCTCAAAGGAAAGACAAGTGTCCCTCAGTTCAGCAGTCAGATCACTGAGATTGAGCCCGGAGGCTCTGGCAGCCAAATTCCTGAGAGTATTGGGAATGATGTCATCCACCATCGGTTTGGTTTCGTGGGCACATTGGAAGATGAGACCACTTCAAAACTCATTCCTATCTCAATGGAACGGAGTAGATCGTTCTCAACTTATAGATCTTCCACAGCATCTGAGATCTTCTCTCCTCTGGTGGGAAGAGCAATACAATTTAGCCAGAGGGGTCGAACTCTTCCCGGCCAAATGGGTGGTCATGTCAACAGACGCTTCAGGCCTGGGCTGGGGAGCAGAGTTAGGCTCCGAGATAGCTCAAGGGCAGTGGCCCTCTCCCTTATCAGACGTGCCATCAAATGTCTTAGAACTAAGAGCTATTCTTCAAGCTTGCAGGTATTTTCAGGACCATCTGAGAGGGGTGAGATTGAAGATCAAATCGGACAATGTGACGGCAGTAGCCTATATCAGGAAGCAGGGGGGCACAAGGAGCCCAAGGCTATTGGCCGAAGTTCAGCCCATTCTCCAGTGGGCAGAGACTTTCTTGGTGGACTTCACAGCCGTCTACGTCCCAGGACCATTGAACAAAGTGGCAGATGTCCTAAGCAGGAGCTTTGCGGACAGACACGAGTGGTCCCTGTGTCCAAAAATATTCAGAGCCTTAGTGCAAAGATGGGGACAACCCTCAATAGACCTGATGGCTTCCTCCAGCAACAGCAAATGTTCTCGGTTTTATTCGAGGAATTGGGATCCGAAAGCAGTAGCAGTGGATGCTCTCACCCAAACTTGGAGGTTCCGTTTAGGCTATATCTTTCCTCCTCTCCCTCTCATTCAGAGGGTGATCCAGAAGATCAAGGAGGATCAAGCAGAGGTGATTTGCATCACTCCTGCATGGCCACGGAGACCGTGGTTCACGGAACTGATGCAGCTGTCCATAGATCATCCATGGAGGCTGCCGACATCGGATCTTATGCTGTCTCAGGGTCCATTCTTCCATCCGGATCCGGGTTCATTCGCCCTCACGGCATGGAGACTGAAAGGCAGAAGCTAGAGTCTCATGGATTGTCTCAGAAGGTCATCCAGACTTTGTTGCAATCCAGGAAAGCTACAACCAACTCTAAGTATGCCAAAGTTTGGGACATCTTTTGGGCCAATTCGGGTCCTAGTTCGGTTGACTCTATCTCAGACTCCATGGTTCTAGAATTCTTGCAGTCAGGCCTGGACAAAGGCCTCAGCGTGAGCACTCTGAGATGTCAAGTCTCAGCTATCTCAGCCATATCAGGGGTCAGATGGGCCCTGCATCCGTTAATCAAACGGTTTTTCAAGGCGGCTATGAGGATTCTTCCAACCAAGAGATCGGTATGTCCTCCGTGGGATCTTCCTTTGGTGCTACGTATGCTCTCAGTAGGTCCATTTTCAGTTTTGAGCTCCATCTCCTTATGGTTTCTGACCATTAAAGTGGTATTCCTGGTAGCCATCACTTCAGCGAAAAGAGTGGGCGAATTACAGGCCGTCAGGTTTGGAGAGGACAGCCCAGCCTTCTTTCCTGACAGAGTGGTTCTGAGATTTTGTCCATCATTCAAACCTAAGGTGGTTTCGCCTTTCCACTTAAAAGACGAAATTGTGGTTCCAGCATTTGATCATCAGAACTCGGACCCAGAGTTAAGAGAACTAGATGTGGCAGATCATGTCAAAAGATATTGTGACGCGACTTCTGCAATCCGGAAATCAGACCGACTGTTCATTCTTCCGGGAGGTCATAAAAAAGGAGAAGCAGCCTCAAGCTCCACAATTTCCAGATGGATATGTCTGGTTATTAAGCAGGCTTATGCCCAAGCAAATCGTAAGGAACCTTCTGAAGTTAAGGCGCACTCAACCAGGGGCCAAGCGGCTTCATGGGCAGCAGAAGCGGGCATTTCGTTGGACGTCATCTGCAGATCAGCTTCGTGGTCTTCACCGAGCACCTTCGTTTCTCACTATAAGCTGGATGTTAGATCTTCGGAATATTCGCAATTCGGGTCTAGCATCCTTAGATCGGCTAGTTTGGCCAAATAAATCATGTTTTGCATTATGTTTGGAATCTTTATTTTCCCACCCAGGGACAGTCAGCTTGCTAAGTCCCGGAGAGTATTGACATGGAGAGGACCAGGGAATAGGGAAAATTGTGTCATACTTACCGTGATTTTCCTTTCCTGGTCCTCTCCATGTCAGGGTTCCCGCCCTTGGATCAGTGTACAGGTGTTAGAACTTGGTACGAGACACCCAGGGGAGGTTCTCCTCCTAATTTATTAGTTAGGGGGGTTGGGTTCTTCATTGAGGAGAGGGAGGGGCTATCCCGGAGAGTATTGACATGGAGAGGACCAGGAAAGGAAAATCACGGTAAGTATGACACAATTTTCCCTATTCTGATTGTCTTAGGAATAATTTTATGGTTGGAAGTTGGAGATGAAGAACCCATAAAAAGGTGTCTGAGAGGGCAAAACTATACTGTACTATTTAATAACTAACTTTCTACAACAGGTCAGCATTCCTCTTCAAAGAAAATGCACTAGGTACTTTGCTGTGTAATTTGGATTCTGTCCCATTTTGCTTCAGTGGAAAATTTGTGAAAAATTCTCAAAATGGTGCAAAGTTCGAGATACGTGGGTAACGCATGGTTTTGAGGCGCGCAACTTTTTTTGTCAAAACAGTCTTTTTTTGATGCAACCACAATTTTTTTACGCCAAAATTTGCCTGAAGTTTTGCAAAACAATTTGCCAGTGGTGAAGTGCGGAATTTCCCTGTGAATCCATGCCTGGCAAAAGAAATTTACTCATCACTAGTGATTGACCTAAGTGCAGTATAGAGAAAGGGCTGTTCTACAAATGCTTCTGTGGAGAGAGGTGTAGGAGCACACACTGCCCTAAAGTATGCTGGGACATTCTTTCAAAAGGCGGCTTACTAAAGCACACTGGACAGCCAGGAAATATCGTAAAACTTTTAGGGGCTGATTTACTAAGACACGATTTCGAATCCGAATTGGAAAAATTCCGATTGGAAACGAACATTTTGCGACTTTTTCGTATTTTTTGTGATTTTTTCGGCGTCTTTACGATTTTTGCATAAAAACGCGAGTTTTTCGGCGTCTTTACGAAAGTTGCGCAAAGTCGCGATTTTTTCGTAGCGTTAACACTTGCGTGCAAAGTCGCGCCTTTTTCGTAGCGTTAAAACTTAAAAGGCGCGACGTTTCGCGCAAGATTTAACGCTACGAAAAAATCGCGACTTTGCGCAACTTTCGTAAAGATGCCGAAAAACTCGCGTTTTTACGCAAAAATCGTAAAGACGCCGAAAAACTCGCGTTTTTACGCAAAAATCGTAAAGACGCCGAAAAAATCGCAAAATTACCGATCATTACGAAAAAAACGCAATCGGACGCATTCGGCCCGTTCGTGGGTTAGTAAATGTGCCCCTTAGTCTTTATTCATATTCTTAAAATCCGCCTGACTCATCATAGGCATACTCCTCAAGGTGAACACAGGGTTTAAATAGCCCCTTAATTAGTGACATCACACAGTATAAAAAAAAACATCAATCAAAAGAAAAACAGGAAAAAGAAAACAAAAGAAAATGACATAAAGCAAAGCATACTTATATTCCTGGCAAGATCACTTGGAGGGAACATAACAATTAATGTCAAAAATGGAATTTAACCCATTTGGCTGGAAACATAAAAATCCATTTTACCTCCTTACGTAAAAGCTTAGTCCACATATCACTGCATCGCTCGTCCAGAAACACTCTATCAACTACCTGGATTTGCAACATACTTACTGTACTTCACCATTGCAACATTCGAGAAAGTGTCTTGAAACTGGATTGTTTCTATTTTTTGCAACTATATGCCCTATGTGTTCCTGCATCCTGTTTTTAAGGGGACGAATCGTGCAGCCTACATACTGAAGTGAACAGGCACTGCAGGTCAATAAATATACCACATGATGTGTATTACAATTAGCGTAAAAACACATATCAAACTGTCTGTTCGTTACAGTACTTTTAAAGGTAGTAGGGCGCTTTATATACAGTATGTACATGTGATGCATCTCTGTGCGCCACAAGGGTAAGTACCCCTAGTAGTAAGCCACGTCGGTTTAGTTAATTTAGAAGTCAATACAGCTGGAGATAAATAATTTCCCAAAGTGGGGGCCCTACGAGAAACAAACTTGCAGCCATTGCAACATCCTGGCTTACTACTAGGGGTACTAGGTAACAAATTGCCTAACAATTGTGATTGTACCTGTTGTCTTCAGCTATCTATTTCTATGTTCCATTATTTTCTGTTCCTCCCACATGGCAGTGGGCAACTATAGGTTAATCCCTCCTGCTACTGTATGTGGATGGACAGGAAATACCAAATAAAAGTCTTACTTCCACTGCCATCTTTTTCCTACTATAAGTTCCCCCATGTCCAGCAAACTACCTCTCTTCTGCTGAAGCTCTGGTTATTTTCTGAGGGTACATCTGTAAGTAGTCCTCTGATTGGGTAAGCCCTGTTCCTTGTATTTGATATGGAACTTGCTAATGACTTTAGGCTCAAGGGGGTGTTATTTTGAGAGGTTGCCCTGGGATGTACAAATATAATCCTCTACACCAGTGCTGTCCAACTTCTGTGGTGCTGAGGGCCGGAATTTCTCTTGCATACATGGTGGAGGGCCGCTAATGGAAGCCAGTTTTGGCCACTCCCCCATTTAAACCACACCCACTTCAAACCACACCCATTTTATCACAATGGTCGCTGCAGGGATATCAGTCATATGTTAAAGAATTATATTATGTCATATTAAGACACACCCTTAAATCCATATGCCTCCTCCTCCCCTGTGGATAGCACAGCAACCCCCAGCATATAATTACACACCTTAGGGACCATTTAATGGCTATTTCCAACTGCTAACAAACTCCCAGAACAAACCCCTCTCTGCACTCTGCCTGTCCTATGCTGCCTGTGTGTGCCATACTCTGCCTGTCCTATGCTGCCTGTGTGTGCCATACTCTGCCTGTCCTATGCTGCCTGTGGGTGCCATACTCTGCCTGTCCTATGCTGCCTGTGGGTGCCATCCTCTGCCTGCCCTGCCTGTTTGTGCCATACCCTCCCTGCCCTATGCTGCCTATGTGCCATACTCTGCCTACCCTATGCTGCCTATACACAGGCAGAATAGGCCAGGCAGTACATACATTGTCTGAGGTGTGAACAGGAGAACAATGTGAGTGATTACAGCCTGAGCCTGAGGTGTGAACACTGCAGGGATTAAAAGGTGTGAACAACAACACAGGGGATTACATTTTTAAACAATACAGAGGGATTACAGCCTGAATCTGAGGTGATAACCATGCAAGGGGGCAGTTAATCTCAGTACTGATATCATTTAAAGTTTACACAAAATTAAGCCATCAAAGCAGCCAGACAGGTGGGGGGCCACACAGAGGGGGGTCGAGGGCCGCATGCGGCCCGCGGGCCGCCAGTTGGACAGCACTGCTCTACACCATATTTCCTGGTCCTCCCCAACTAAGCAAAATAAGATGTTTAAGTGAGCCTCTAAAAAGAACCATTTATTCTTCAGACATGAGGTCATTAAGAAAACCATTGATTGAAGGGATACTTGATAAGAAATTACTAACTGTTTTTAGAAGGTTCAAGCGTAGGTTTCCTTTTCCATCTGATCTATCTAAGGCCCGGAACTTCCCCCTAAAGCTTTAACCAGAGTGGCTAGAACTACGCTTCCTGTTGATAAAGGGGTCTCTCTCAAGGACCCGATGGAAAGAAGACAGGATGCTTCTTAAAAAGAGCTTATGCAGCTGGGGGTACATCATGCAAAGCAGCATTAGATATTACTTCAGTAACTAGAGTTAACAAAATTTGGCTCCAAGAATTGGAGGATGTCATAAAGAAGGGAGAAGACAGAGATAAAATCTCCAGTATGCTTCAAGATATCATGCTGGCCACTGAGTTCATGGCTAAGGCCTCCATAGATTCCATGAAGTTAGCAGGGAAATTCACGAGTTTCTCTGTGGTAGCCCGGAGAGGTTTGTGGCTGAAGCAATGGAATGCTGACTAAAATCAAAACATAATCTGTGTTCTATGCCGTTTAAAGGTAATCTTCTTTTTGTACAGCGCTGCAGAATATGTTGGCGCTTTATAAATAAATGTTAATAATAATAATAATCTTCTTTTTGGTCCCAAGTTAGATCAGATTATTTCCAAGTCTTTGGCGGGTAAGTCCCCTTTTCTGCCTCAAGATCGCAGGGATAGGAAAACTGGGATCAGATCTTCTAGAGGCTACATTAAAGCAGCTAAGCAGTACAAATCTTTCTCTAGACAATGGAAAACGAGGGACCAGTCCTTTCCTTTCAAAAGGTCGGGACAAAAAACTGGGAAAAGAGCATGAAGGTTTGTGAGCTCCATTGCTTGCAAAGGGAGAAAGGCTTTCCTCATTCAGAGCGATGTCAACTCAAGATGTTCAGGACAGATGGGTATTAAATATCATATCAAAAGGATACCGACTAGACCGTAAAGACTACTCCATCCATTGTTTCACTACTTCGCACAAGCCAAGGTCACCACAGATAATTCAGGACCATTTAGTGAAAAAAAATATTGCAAGAGTTCCTCAGGAAAAAAACAAACGGATAATTATGAGTGATCCTGAATTTAAGGGAACTAAACTGATATTTGAAGGTCCCTTTTTTCAGGATGGAGACAATGAAAACAATCCCTCAGTTTCTGGATCCAGAGGATTGGTTAGCAAAACTGGTTTTGAAGGACACCTATCTCCATATTCCCATATGGAAAAGTCACAGGAAGTTTTTGAGATTCAAAGTCCTGAACCAGCACTTTTAATTCAAAACCCTTCCTTTCATATTACCCACTGCTTCCAGGATCTTTGAGAAGGTATTGGCCCCAATTATTGGCAATCTGAGGCTGAAAAACATTTACATTTTCTCATATTTAGATGACATCCTACTAAAGATGCACTCCAGGGAGATATTAACCCGACATGTTCAGTTGGTATTGATATATCTATTGATATAAAATTTAGGGTGAATTTTCAATTGGGAGAACAATTGCCCAACCCCAGCTCAATCTCTGGAGTTTCTAGGGATCCAACACAATGTTTTTAAACATAAGTCTGCCTCCCAAGAAGATTCCAGTGATCCAGGATTGTGTGAGCTCTCTCATCCAATTCCCAGTAACAACTGCAAGTATTTGCCAACAGGTCTTGGCAAATTAGGAGCAACTGCGAATGTACAGTATAAAATGGGCCCAATTTCATTCCAGAATGCTTCAATATGATTTCCTTTCAAAGTGGAACCACAATTTTCGGCATTCAGACCAGATTATCAGGCTTTCTAAAGACACTATTTCCTCTCTGCTGGCACAATTGAGTTTACCAGGTTCACAGGAAAGTGGTCAAGATCAGGTCAAACAATACGTCCACAGTCAGGTACATGAACAAGTAGGGAGGGACCAAATCGAAGACTTGACCATGACAAGCTAAGTCAGGTAAATGCCTCCAACCATGGCATGGGAACTCAATCAGTCAGCTTTTCTGATGATCTAGGCAAAATGGGGACCTTTTTCTCTCCACCTCATGGCCTAAAATAGCAAGTTATGGTTCATGAAGGCCAGATCAAGATGCTGTGATCATTGATGCTTTTTCCACAAAACAGAATTTTGACAGAGCACATGTGCCCCCCCCCCCCATTCCGCTCATTCTTCACATTTTGAAAAAAGGTACTATGGTACTACTATGGTACTACAAAAATGGTTGGAGCTATGATTAAGTATATCCACTCTTAGAAGCCATGTTGGCCATTTTTCATTTTTCTAAGACTTGACACCTGTTATTTCAAAGAGTTTTTCAAGGAGTAAAAAGAATCAGACTGCAAGTTCTCAGGTTTCTCCATGGGATCTCAACCTGGTTTTAAATGCCCTGACTAAGGAACCTTTATAACCATTGGAGACTGTCCATAAACAGATCAAGAGGTGACTTGGAATACCTTAGTTGTTAAAAGGTGTCTGGAGGTATATCTGTCTAGGGTCTTCAGGATTCCTCTGAGGACACCTGTAAAGCAGTTTCTTCTCTTCACACCTTTGTTTTTATTTCTTTCTTCTCCGCTAAAAGAAGGCCAAAATTCTCTACTTTCTGTTTTAGAATATCCTTTAATTAACCTCTTTTTGCTGAATCTAAAACAAAATCCTGTTATTCTTTAAATACAGTAACTTCTGAGCAATCCTTTTTAATCCAGCTGACCAGAGGGAATGATTTTCACCCACTGAGGGTGATGGTTGGTGTTAGGTAATACATAATTACATACACCTACTTTTTTCAAATAGGTTTTATAGTGTATTGGTGTGTTTTTAATGTAAAGTTCCAAAACTAAATAAGTTATAAATTCTTTACTAATAGTTGCAGTCATTTCTAGGTTTGTATCGTTTTGATTCATGTGTTAAATTACCATTCGTAATTCTGCTTCTGTTCCCTTTCCAAATAATGATGACATCATCGATGTACCCAGATTCGCACTCAGCAAAGAGTCAATATATAGTTGCTCCCAATACTGGTGATGAGTGAATCTGTCCCATTTTGCTTTGCCAAAAAAATTGAGAAACTGCTGAAAAATTTGGAAAATGCATTCAAGTTAATCGGTGGCAATTTTTTTTCACAGGTGACAATTTTTCTTACATGTGACAAATGTTTCTTATGTGCGACTTTTTTCTCACTCCAAATACATCAAAGTCAATGGCTGTTTTTTCTCAGCAAATTTTTTGTCACAGCAAATTTTTGATGCAGCTTCCCGAAAAAATTTGCTGATGACGAAAGCAGAATTTCGCCATGATTCCACGCCTAACAAAAAAAATTCTCTCATCACTACCCAATACCCTAAGAACAAGTTTGCATAGCTGGCTGTGAATTTTGTAACATAATTAAACCCAAAATAATTTTGTTATAAAATAAAACGAATTCCTCTTAGGATAAATTCCTTTTGTAATAGTGGTATGATGTCGTATATAGTACGTATAAAGGGATTTTATGTCTAAACTTGCTAATAACATGTCTGATTCCCATTTTATATCCTTAACGCAATTAATTACAGCAAAGGAATCTTTTAGATATGAAGGGAGGGTTACCACATTTATATAAATGTAGTTTAACGCCTCTTTTAATAGAATGCCTTCATTATGGGCATCTTTAATAATTTACCATTAAAAAGAGGGCCAATTCTCTATACGTATCTTTATCATTGTCTTGGTCGTTACACATATTTGAATACTTTTCACTTGATAACTGCCCCCCTTACCTGCCGCTTTGATAACTAATGTATCATCAAAAAAAAAAAACCTAGTTATAAATATGCAGAGCCTCATGGAAGTATTCATGGCAATCTGAAGAACAATAAAAGATGAAACATCCTACTTGCATAAGTATTCAAAAGGCACACTATGACTCTATGCTAAATAATGCAACACTTGCACACACCCTAGCCCGGGGCTATGTGAGAGAGGGATTGGCACTCCCTATCCAGTAATAGTAACCATTCACACAGGCACAATCCATGCTTGACAGAGGGACTTTGTCCCCAAACATTGCACTTCTGCATTAAACTGTATAGGGGTTACCCTGCTGAAAATGCGGCTGTGTGCCTATGTGAATCTCTACTACCCAAATGTGGAAATGTAATAAAAGTTGTAAATGGAAAGAAATGCACATAAATAAGAATAAAAATTTGCAATGTAATAATGTTCATTAGACTGTTATTGCACTGAAAACTTTAATTGTGCATTGGGAACTTTTAAGGTATGCTTCATTAAGAAGTTTTATAACATACGCATAAACAATAACATTTGCAAACTTTCTTCCACTGTTGGAAGTGTTGCTAAACAGTTTCCACGTTCACAAAGCCCATATAAAATTTGCACAAAGTCAAATTTGTTAGCACAGTTGGGGTCCCCAACCTTTTTTTATGTGAACCACATTCAAATGTAAGAAGAGTTGGAGAGCAGCACAACATAAAAAAGTTCCTGGAGGTGCCAAATCAAGGCTGTGATTGGCTATTTGGTAGCCCCTGTATGGCCTGCAGGAGGGTTTGTTTGGTAGTACATGTGGTTTTTATGCAACTAAAACTTGCCTCCATGTCAGGAATTCAAAAATAAGCACCTGCTTTAAGGCCACTGGGATTAACATCCAAGGGGTTGTTGCCCCGGAGCCACAGGTTGAGGATCACTGCTCTAAACCATGCATGGCACAAGGTTTACAGGATCTTTTCCACCTCTCCACCCTCATGAAGTGTGTGGTCAAGCCTCGACCATATTCTGGCAAATGCCAGAGGGGCTGCTGTAAGATGCCATAGACAGTCACTATTTATTGGGCTGCTGGAGGGCTGTTTGGGCCTCTTGGTACTTGAATTGCCTGTTTTGTATCCCAGACCAGACCTCCGTGTGTGCCGCCCTTATTCCCTGGCATCTGGCATCTTGCATGCCTACACATGTGAACCTACAGGGAGAATTCTCACTTGGGATGCCCGGGCTATATCCACAGAGTAAAACTGGAAATCTCATATTAAGGTGCAATGGGATGCAGCAGGTAAGAAGGGCACAGTATCACAGCCCAGGTCCTGGGCACTAAATTTTAGGGACTGGCAGCTTGGATTAAACCCAAGGTAGGCATATAGCAGGACAACTAAATTAAGGTAGCACTTCATTTGTTACTGTTATTTGTTTAGCATTAACATGACACAGATGCTCCATGTTTCAAGTGTTGAGAGTCAATAATTATTGTATTCACATTTTATTTTTTGGTTTTGGGGCAATAAAAAACAAGTATGCACTATATTTACACAGCTATGTGTTCTGTATCTAACACACTTACAAGTGGGCTTCAAATGGCAAGAAATAAGGAAAAAAACTGACAGTAGAAATCATTGCTGAAAGCTAAGAGGAAATAAATTGCAGCAAAACATAGAAAGAAGGGATGGGTTTGTGAATCAAAAGATCATTTCAAAAACAAGAAGAAAGTCTGTTTTTTTGGTAACTGCAGGGGCGCTGCTGCCTGAGGCGAGTTTCTCAGCCCGCTTCATTGCAACAGCATCCCTGCTTCTAACACTAACCCTACTGGCTGTGCCATACTTCATTTTCAAATACTACACATCAGAAGCATTTCCTATTTACAAAGACAAGAAACAAAAAGAAAAACATACCGGGTCAGCCCTTCCAAATATGACCCCCAATCCTTCTATGCACACTTATTTTTTTAATAATACATTTTTAATTTTATTTTTAATGGAACATCAAAGCAGAAGTATCCATGATTCCTTTAAATGCCAAAGGTGTAAACATAGACATTATCATAATAATACTAACAGATAAAATTCCTTTGAGATAAGTAGCCAACAATATCTTAGTATCAATTCTACAGCAACATTATTGTACATTATTAAAGGCAATTAAGCCAAGAATACTGTATATACTCAATACTTTAACCATCTTCCCCCATTTTTTTTCAAGCACTGCAGCTCTGTAATGTAATATAGTGCTTTAAAAACACCTAAAATCAAGACACAGCTATACGAATACAGAAATTTTTTCTGTGGCGATGTCTGGTTTGTGGACGTTTGGTGACGTTTGGTGGATTCATATGCGGCTTTTGAATAAACAGTTCTTTGTAGAGTGACATCTTATGGCAGGTTTACAGAACACTCAGCTGCATATCTTGTGATAAATTCACCAGAACTTTCTTTGCACTGTGCTGGAATGTATAATTAATGTATAAAGTAGCCACAGGTACCATCTGTTGAACTACGCAGACTACTGCAAATTCACCCTGTTTTAGTAAATGAGCTTCAGCTTCAGAAGTGAAAACTTCTTCATCAAACATAAATGCACTTTTTTTTGGAGGTGGTAACTGGAATAAACTATAAAATAGATGTTGAAGTCTTTACGACACCATGCAGTGATTCTGATTCAACATCAGAAAATTGTCCAGCTTGGGTAATTATGAAAGCTAGTTGTAGTTGAAAGAACTAAGAAGGACACAAGTTTCAGCACAGATATGGAGCTGCATAGATTAATGGGAAGGTACACAATCCAGATTCATTTTATGCTGACAACCCTGTCTGGTGTATGAGTGCTGAATAACAGAATTTGTTCTTAATTGTGGTTCATCCCCCCCTCCCCAAGTTTCAAGGGGTTCAACCTTCCAGACATAATAACTTACCCTCCAAGTTTGTATTTCTCTATAACCTGGAATTTGACATTTGCCCACCCTTCATGGTATAAGATTATGGGTTGCCACCAAACCAGTATTTTTCCAGCCTAGTTGGTAGTTGTTTTACCACCCAACTCACATTTAAAAGAGATTGAACTAGGGCAACCACAGCCCTTTTGCAGGGAAGATCTGTGCCCCCAAATACACCCCAGTAGCTCTGCTGATATACCCTGTACATGCTCTGTATATAGAATTTAAATGCCACAATATAAGGCTGATTTGTAATTAATTCATATTCTTATTACATTGCAGCTCAGAAACCAGTGGAACAAGAATTTAATGATCATCCCTGTAGCTTCAGCATCAATGACACACTTTAGGTTTTCAACAGCTGCCCAGAGCACACAGAGCATGTGCAGTTTCACTGACTCCACTAACATAGATGTCATAAGCGTGAATTCCCAATTACCATACCATTTGTTACTAGATTTAATGAGGCTACTCCTGTACTTAAGAAATTGTTAAGACAACACTGATGATGTATTGGCCCCATTGATTATTGATAGGCCTAATGTTGTCTTTAGAAAGGCAAGAACTATAAAAAATGTGGTGGCTCCTTCTAATATTTTTAACAGACAGACAACTGGAAATTTGAAGGGGGGATTGTCTGGTACATTGGCATGCCAGCAGATGTGGAACCTATAAATTAGTTGCACCTAAGAGGATTTACCTAAAGTAAAACACTTTTGTAGGACTTGAGCATATTCCCCATACTTATAGGAGTCTCCTACAATTGCGCAAGCAGGAAACATTTTGGATCTTTAAGTTAGGGTGTCTAGCACTATGATTATACCATATACCATTGGTGATACACCAGGGGAGTTTTCCCTCTTCTTTTCTTTTTAAGCACTTCCTGGTTGGTGTGTATGAAGCTGAGGATTCTACACTACTGAGAGCTGCCTTTACTTGGATTTCAGCACAAAACCTTTATTTTTTTATCAGTGTAACATAAATGTCATGTATGTACATTTTCCCATGAAGAGGTTGCCATAGAAAGGTTCAAAACAACCCCCATACTTGTGGCAGTAGAAACATCCATTGAATGAAAATGGCAAATCTCAAGAAGCTCACATTGTTCAAATGAATGCATTTGGTATGTTCCTACAAAACCCTTTGTCAGGGGACTCTAAGTACAGGGGAAATAATTGAGTAAAGTGATACAACCTCTACAGTGAACCATCTACAGTATATGTTGGTTTCCATGTACCATATTGATGCAGGAAGTTGTGTGGTCTTTAAAATAAATAATAATAACCAGCCCACATAGTAAGTACAGACCTTCATTAAGAAACACTATACCTCCCACTGTGGGCAAATTCTCTAGGACTCATTTATCAGCACTGGGCAAATTTATGTGGGTTACAGCCCAGGTACACATTTGCCCAGTTTTGTTAAACAACCCCAGTTACTTGTTTACCTTAACAAAACATAAAACAATTCACAATATCAAAATAAAGCATCCCCTTATTCATCAGTTCTGACACGGCAATGCCCCATACCCCACTGTACTGTTACATACTGTCATTTACAGTGCATTTCTTTTACAAAATACAGAGCTTCCACAGCACACTGTGCCCTAATATATCACCCCCAACAAGAGCTATATCTTATAAAAGAACACACAACAGCGCTACAACTCTGACTTAGAAGGGTGATTAAACTTGATGAACTTTGGTCTTTTTTCAACCCAACTTAACTATGCAACTCTGTGCCTTTCATTGACAATTGTCCCCCAACCACCCCTTCAGCTCAGCCACCAACCAACTGCTTGTCACAGCCATCAGACAACTACTCGCCTCCCAATTTGTGTTGATGTAACATGAATACACATGGAAATGTTTGTATACATATATAAAATTCAGTTCTTGATTGAATACCCACACTATTCTGTGCACAAAATTATTGTTTTTGCACATGGACTACAAAAATTAGTGGGCACATTATTCATTCCCTGTAACCCCTAATGCCCAGTCCCTGACTTGATTGTATCAGTTTATAAAAAACATTTCTCTGCTTCCTCCATTTAGAAAAGAAACACAGCTTTCTTGTTATGACTGTTCCCTGGATAAACGCCACAACCAAATCCTAATACTATTTGCATTTCATTTGCAGCACTTTTTACTAAACTATTTTTTTTTTAATTGCGTTATTTTCACTTTTGACACCAGATGGCGAATGAAAGCATTTTCTGCAGCATGCAGAGAGAGGAAGATAAAATCCTAGGCAGCAGATTTTAGCTACTATGTATTGGTCTCGCAAATCGGGGTATGGGGGGTCAGTTTCCCTCAAATTTTGCAGAATACTTCACAGTCCACTGCCCTGGATAGCTGTTTAAATGCCCCATGTTACTCTGCTTGTCTTCGGCTCTTTTCAGCTCCTTGTTCCTCGAGAAAAAAACCCGAGGCCATGCATTCTACTGTGGACAGGCCCGGATTTGTGGAGAGGCCACAAAGGCCCGGGCCTAGGGCGGCAGAAGTTTAGGGGCGGCATGCCGCCCCGCCGCAAGAACATTTTTTAATTTTGCTCCCATACAGAGCAGTCGGGACCTCTCCCCACTGCTCCGTATGGGAGTTAAAAAGAGCGTTCGCGCATGCGCACTGGGGTGCGCGTTCGCGCATGCGCATGGGGACTCCCACAGGGGCGGCCTCAGGGCGCACCAAAGAGAAATCCGGCCCTGACTGTGGAATGGGTTTGCCTTACTTTGGGGGGCAGGCAAAATCTGCTTGTGTGTGTATGTGTGAGAGTGTGAGTTGGCTTGTGTGTGTGTGCGTAAGTGTGCATTATTGTGCAATAAGCCACAGCACCAAGAAAAACCCACCAAATCTCAATCTGAGTCTGTATGTATTTCATGTCCCATAAAGTCTCCTATGTTCTGGCTCTTCCTACCGATTGGCAGCTCTGTTCCTGTTTGCTCGTCCTGCTTCTAAACTATCCCAATACAATATACACATTTATAAACTATAAAATATATATACTGTATGATATAATACTATCTGACCAGCCTTCTATGGAAACTCTCTCATATAATTCATATAGCAGGCTTTTTGGTCTTTTTAGCTTCAGCTCAAATTGCCACATACAGTAATTCACCGCTTTTTACCAATTTGCGTGTTATGTATAGGTATGGGGTCTGTTATCCAGAAACCCATTATGCAGAAAGCTCTGAATTATGGAAGGATCATCTATCATTTTAATCAAATATTTCAAAATTTAAAAAATGATTTCCTTTTTCTCTGCAATAATAAAACAATACCTTGTACTTGATCCCATCTATTTTTTACTTAATGTTTAAATGATTTTTAACAGACTTCAGGTATAGAGAGCCAAATTACGGAAATACTCCTTATCTTGAAAACCCCAGCTCCTGAGTATTCTGGAAAACAGGTCCCATACCTGTATAGTGAAGCACATTTTAATGACTTATACTTTCTACTTAAACAGTCCCCCTAGTTGTGTGCGACTATGGGCTTTGCCAATAAACTGATGTCCTACAAACTTGGCACCTAGTTCCTCCTGGAAAATTTTTCGCAGACACCCATAGTCCCAGCATCACCGTGATAAGAAAGGTAAGTACATATTGCCAGGAGCATAGCAATAACTTCTAAGGAAACACTAAACAATAATTTTCTATTACTTGAATTATAACCCAAACTTAAGGCTTAAGATTTTCTCAAGAGGTTGAAGGTTTAGGAGTTATGGCTTTCCTGAAAGGGTGAGTGGGACTGGGCATGTGATTGTATTATTCACCTCTATACTTTACTAAAAATATCCCCAAAGCCTCTCAAGCGCCTCCCAGCTGTTCCACTTCCTGCTCCCTCAGCTGGAAACTCTTTACTCAGTGGTATAATAGCACTGAAGGGGATTCTCTAGTTTTCAGTGCAGGTACACGGGCAGCATAAAAAAATAGATCACTTCATGTGACCTCACTCTAAGCTGAAATCCACTCGCTGAACCAAAATGTTTTTCATCTTTTCTAGTGCAGAGAGCGCTATTGCACGAGAGATGCAGCACAATGCTGGGGAGGGCAGCATCGCAATAGCTGTCTTGGGGTGCCCTGGGGCCAAGAAATGCCCCTGGAGAGGGGTGAAGGCAGGGCTGGAACTAGGGGTAGGCAGAAGAGGCAGCTGCCTAGGGTGCAACGATTGGGGGGCGCCATGAAGGAGCCTCTCCTGCCTACCCCTAGTGCTACTTTGTCATTGCCTCTGCTGCTTGTCATTAGCGGTGGAGGCAATGACCGATCTAATCGCACCGCCCCCCCTGCACCTCCTCCTGTGCTTTGGCACGCATGCGCCGTTCGGGGGGCGGGGAGGTGGGCGGAGTTGGCCAACCGGGTTGCCTAGGGCGCCCAGTCGGCTTGGCCTGCCCCTGGGTGAAGGAGAGACCAAAATAAAACTGTGGTGGGGGCAGAAGTGTAAGATACTGTAAAAGATTTGAGCTGATTTTCAGACATTCATAAATATAAGCAAAAACTGTGCAGTTTGTTAGTTTGAGTAGACACACTCTGCATCTGTTCTTTTAAAAATATGGTTTCTGAGGTCTTATTACTTTATTTTTTCACACTCTTTTACCACACTTAAAATAGGCAGTGTGTGGGGCTAGGGGTAGACAAAAGAGGCATGTGCCTAGGTCGCAACTGAGGAGGGCCACTAGACATACACCCATCTGCCTGTCCCTAGTTTGGTCTTTTTTAATTTCAGCCCCTGTTCCTGCCTGCGTGAATAAGTAAGTGTCAATGCTCTTCACCATCATGCTATTGCTGCTCATTACTACCCCCAACCCCTGCTCATTAAAGGAACAGTAAGACCAGAATATTTTAATACCTTGGCTGGTATGCTCCCTGCCAGAGCCCGGGTTACTTTACTGTGAGAATGAGGCATGGCACCAATAAATGCAATGAACCATGCCAGACATTATTCAGTACTTCTCACAGGTTGTACAGGAGCAGGTCGGAGCCAATTGACCAGCAGTTATGAGTTACACAAAAGTCATAGCATATCCTCTCTCTTTATCATGCACATTATGTTTGCCCTCTTTCTCTCCAGAAGCCTTTAATATAGGGTTTCCACCTTTGCATTGAAATCCTGGGCAGGAGGCGGGCAGTGACATCATGGGGGTGTGTTTGTTGACATCAGTGGCAAGGATATGACATGGCAATTGGCAATGAGCTGATCTCCACGTCTAAAGTCTAAAGTCTAATAGTTCCACCCGTTTCCCTAATTTTAAATACCGGGCAGGGAGTTTCACCCGGACACCCCTTCTGAAAACTGGGCTGTCAAAACCAGGCAGATGGCAACCCTACTTCAATACCTTTGTCATATGGAAAGGCACTAGCAGACTGTTAGCTGGTAAATGGTCTCCTTCTAGTTCTGTCTGCTCTTTTCTTCTTTCAGTCATATCCATATACAGTGAATAAAATAAAATAAACTTCTCTCAGCTGGTTCAGCTCAGGTTGTCACTAACCAGTCTACACACTCCAGTTCCTTAACTGGTGCACAATTGCGCAAGGGGATCATCCCAAAATACTTACTCCTTGTTGGGAAAAGGGCTGTCCTTAGTAGCTACCCCATGTGTCTTTCACTCCTAGAGTGAGCTAGTGATAGTCTTGTTCCTTTCTATGTATTCCTAGCAAGATGTAGGTTCCCACCTGGTCTCTACTCGGTATTGTCTCCGCTGTAGATGTTCTCAAGCCAGAGAGGAAGTACCTGACGCATGCAATTCCTTATATAGGGTCCTGAAAGGGAACATCCCCCTACAGGCCAACCTTGCTGCCACTTAGTGGACAAATTGTAGTCTATATATATACTGAAATAAATTATATTTTACCTCCTTACACATATGTTTAGCCTAGACTGCGTTATATACTATACTAGGGGATTATATACTATACTAGTTGATTAACAGCACTGATTTATTTGAAATTGTTTCAAATGGTTTAACCAAAGAACAGAACTTTAAAAATCACTGAAAATTTGTAATGAATATATTGGAAATTTGCTTAGAATTACACAAATTAGATGGAGATCCCCTTTAATTTGCTTAACAGGTGTCAGGGTCAATTTATGTTTCATACAATAATGTCCAAAAAAGCAGAAACTTTCTATTTAACTGCTTCAGTAGGAACGCTGCTCCTAGTTCAATATTTGCCGGTGTCACCTGAGACAGCTCAGCGTTCCATGACGCTAGAACTGGTTTTCCTTTTCGTGCTTTTGGTCACATTTATTCATTAGAAAGGGAATCACAAGACCTGTAGATAAAGCTCAACAGGATTTCAGCTGCTCGTCTTTAGTACGCGGGTTAGTTTCATTGTTGTTATTTTATATATATTCATGAGTTCTTTATATCTTTTAGATATTGTAAGTCGTTCTCATATTTTTTTCTCAACGTTTTAGGGACACATTTACTAGGCAATTTTAAGAAAAGGTAGTTTCTTTTTTACTTGTAGATATTTTCGAGATTTATGAATGGCCTTTCACCAGAATGCTTGGGACCATGGGTATTCCAGATAAGGAGTCTTTCCGTAATTTGGATCTCCATACCTTAACTCTACTAAAAAATCAATAAAACATGAATTAAACCCAATAGGATTGTTTTGCATCCAATAAGGATTAATTATATCTTAGTTGGGATCAATTACAGGTACTGTTTTATTATTACAGAGACAAAGGAAGACAACGTTTTATAATTCTGAATTATTTGATTAAATGGAGTCTATGGGAGATGGCCTTTCCGTAATTCGGAGCTTTCTGGATAACAGGTTTCCGGATAAGGGATACTTGATATTTCCTATATTGTTTCTCGATTGTTTCCCCGACAAATTTGCATTTTTTTAAAATAACTCAAATAAATAGAGATTCAGTAACATTTAGGTTACTTTTTTCCTAGAAAAACAAATATGGCAGGTTGGATCTGTTGAGTACAACAGTCCTATGGAAGGCTTCATATACTAGAAATGTTCGAGTTTAACTCGATTATTCATTGTCAGCCTGTCCTTTTGCTACACACTTTCTTTTTTTTTTAATTGCTTTTATTTTTGATTTTCAAACATAACAAAACAAAAACAAGTGAGGGGCAGATAGTGTCCCACCTTAGAGGGTGAAAGAAAAGGGGGGGGAAGAAGGGAAGAAAGGGAGGGGTAGAGAGTGATACATTTCGCTCGCTTTAAAATAAGACTGACTGGTCAAAGCATGTGAAATAAACCATCTAGTGTGGTGGTTCCCAAGTATTGCCTATCTCAGGCAGGGGGTCTCCTTCAATCTCCATCCGTGGTTGCCATACTTTGTCAAATTTTGCTGGGCAGCCTCTAGCGAGGTATGTACACACTTTCAAGGGTAATATAATCCCAGCATTGTTTTCTATGTCACCAAGTTTCAAGAGGGAAATTACTCCCATTACTGTTTTTCAAGAATGAGCACCAGTTCTCCTAAAATGGCTGCTGGAGCAATTCCTTTTTGGGAAAAATATAGAGGTTTAAATTGAATTTATACCATGTTGAGTTTATACGACTTTCAAGGCCAGAAAAAAATGAATTTTAGTAAATCAGCCGCTTAAAGGAGAAGGAAAGGCTAATAAAGAGTTAATCTCAAGCTGCAGGCATACCTTCAGTTGTCTCAATAGTGCCCTTAAGTCTCCCCATATTTCTCCCGTTTAGATGATCAGAAGCCAAACAGGAAGAAAAACCACTGAGCTTTGTAAAGAAAGTTCCCATAATGCCTCGCTCCTGCACCAAAAGCAAGACCGGTGTACATGCTCAGTTAGTAAGACTATGGGGCACATTTACTAATCCACGAATCCGAATCACGAATGGGAAAAAATCGTATTGGAAACGAAAATTTTGTAAGATCGCAAATATCCCGAAAATGCTTACGAAAAAAACGTATTAGTCACGATAATATCGTATTGGCGATCCGAAAGTCACGAAATTTTTGTACCGAATAATTGTAAACAGCGGTAAAACATTTCCGATTTTTTCGTGCAAACGTCCGAAAAAGTCGTGCGCCGTACGAAAAAGTTGTGCGGACACCCAAAAAAATCGGCGAAAATACGCTCGGAGCGTTCGTGCTTTTGTAAATGTGCTTCTATGAGTCAGCTTCCTTCTGATTGGCTCAGATCCATATTCCTAAGGAGGGGGAGGGAGTTCTTAGCATTCCTGAGGAAGGGGGGAGCAGGAGAGGGGAGAGAGCAGAGAGCTGCGTGTCTCTGGCAGAGGAAAACAGACACAACAAACCTTTTGACAGGGAACTCAGTGCAGCGTTTCTGTGAGTGCTTATGGCTGTATTTACATAGATCTTTCTGATAAAGCTTACTTAGTTTTTAGCTTTCCTTCTCCTTTAATGTGTATCATAATCAACAAACAAGCAATGTTTATCTATCACACCACTTGTGCAGTTATAAATTAAGTTACAGCTCTGTGCAAACTTGTCATTTTCTAAATTGCTCATTGAATCATAAAATAAAAACAATCCAAAGGTGTCACTTAATCTATAAGTACCTTGAAAGATCTAAACAGTAATTTCCAAGTTTTTTTACACACATTGTAGCATTTCTTCCCACAATTGCAGCATAATTGTGGTTGCAGGGAGCTCTGCTCACTGCATTAAAACAAAAGCAATTTATAATTTTGCTCAGCGTTACTGTAGCATTTGGGGTGTTATTAGCTCCAAGTTCCACGGGGACATAAGATGCATACACTTGTGTCTATTTTAGCACAACCACACTTGTGCGAGTGTTCATAAATGGCCATTTTAGTGTATTCACTAGTTTATCAGACTATGGGCAAGATTCAATTCACTGAGAAAAAGATCTCCTGGTTCATCATGTGAAATCAATTTAATTCAAGGAGAAAAAACTTTTCAGATGATCTATTTATACTTTTGTTTAGCCAGTATGTTTGCAGAGGGCACTGCAGTGGCTCTATTGGGGTGAACTGACGTATCAGTGTTTATGGTATAACCAAGGTTTTTTGAGTCCCCTAGTCCTTCATGGGGGTTTCTTTTTTTCTGTCTTTTATTACTGCATCACAAGTAGTGATGTAGCGAACATCGCCGAAAATGTTCGCGAACCCGTTCGCGGACTTTCGCCAAAACTCGCGAATATTCGCGAACTTTGCGAACCCCATAGACTTCAATGGGAAGGCGAACTTTAAAATTTCTGGCCAGAAAACTGATTTTAAAGTTGTTTAAAGGGTGCCACGACCTGGACAGTGGCATGCAGGAGGGGGATCAAGGGCAAAAACTTCTCTGAAAAATACTTTGTAAAAAATGCCAAAAAAAACGCCAAAAAATAACGCCAAAAAAAACCCGCAAGCTATTCCTATGTATATGCATAGGCGATAAAACGAAGCGAAAAAACACGGCGGAAAAACCAAGGCGAAAAAACGCGGCGCCAAAAAAAAACGCGGCGAACCCAAAGTGGCGAACAGTTTGCTACATCTCTAATCACAAGGAAAAATAGCTTCACAAGCTCTTAACCTCATGACTTTACTTAACCAGAATGAGCATCATCATTTATTTATACAGAAGCAGCAAGTTACACAGCATTAAGGCATACATAGTGCTTATTAGTTGTTTGGGGCTAGTATGTCTTACACTGGACATGTATCTTTTACAAAGGGGATAGTGGGAGCACTCCAATCCTAATTAAAGTGTAAAAGGACATCAGGACTCGGGAATCATCCTTATTTAAGCCCAGGTTACACAGTCACCTGCAGAAACAGGTCTGTCATTCTTAGCAATTTATACCCGAAGCCTAATTTTTCCACTCAATTGAAATGTATAGAATCATAATCTGTAGTACATTTATAGGTGAAGCAGTGGAGCAAGGAGGGTGGCAAAAGGGGGGATAGGACCGGAATAGGTCTGGGGGTGGGGCAAGTATGGCCTAGATCCACTCAGATCCAGGTTGCTGTCTCTTTGTAAGTAAATTATAATGAAAGTGCAACTTATCCTTCTAACATTGCTTCGAACATATGAAAAAGGGGACTGATTGATGCACATTCCCCTATGTTGGCTCCATGTTTTACATGTTATTCTTTTTTTGTAATACATACATTTGAAAGGATTTTTGAAAAGAAGGGAATTTTATTTCAGGTTTATAATCATAAAATTACAGCAAAACACATAAAAGGAATCTACATTTTGTCAAGGTTGAATGGAGATCATAAAGGACCAGCCTGAAATCTTTCTATAGAGTTGTCTAGGTCTCATGGTGGCCTCCCTCGAGGGGTGTTTCAGCCCCTAGTGCTGCCCTGAGACAACTAAAGGGATGCTGCCCCCCTCTCCCCTCCGTGCTTAAGTTTTTTCCTTAAGCTTGAGATTTTCTGATTTAAAAATAGGAATTTTGGCTCTTGAAGTTAACAGGAGTGGCTTTTTGCCAGGAGTGGCCTGGTAAATTCAAGGGTGCTGCTGCCTATGGCGAGTTTCTCAACTCACCTCATAACATCAGCGTCCTGCCTCCCTCACTCGTCTCCTTCTTGCGCAGTCACTCACTTTTGTTAGATGGCCTGTTCTTGAGATTTACGGCTTATCATTTCTTAATTATTAAGTGAAATCCAAGGGATATTCAGTGACTTGGAAATGTTCTTGTCTTGTATCCATCCACTGAGTTTCAACCTAGTCACAGAGTTCCTTGGATTGTTCCATCAGGGCTGTGACACATAGGGAGATTAGTCGCCGTGCAACAAATCTTCCTTGTCGTGGGTGACTAATCTCCCTGAAATGCCATCCCACCGGCTAGAATGTATGAGAATGGTGAGATGGCATACGCTGCAGTGCGATTTGATGCTGAAGATTCCTTTCAAGGCATTTCGGGGAGATTAGTCGCCCGCGACAAGGAAGATTTGTTGTGCGCCAATTAATCTCCCCATGTGTCACAGCCCTCATGGTGTAGGCTATACTTATGCAGTTATTTTGTGTGTTTTTTTAATGTAGTTCATTTGAATCACTTTGCAGAAATCTGTTTTTAGTGTGTCATGAAAATCTGTTGTTATTCAGTTCAATCAGTTGCAACTGGCCTTGCTACTGCATGAGGTATTGTGCAAATAGCCCACGTTCCCTTTCAAAACGAAGAGACATGTGGCCTATGCCTTTATATAGGTGTGGCCTGCATTAGGCCACACTCAATTCAAAAGTGGAGGGCAGAGGAAGCAAGTATGTGTCCCCTTCTGCCCCCTACCTTGCATGTGATTAGGGTGGCTAAAGGTGGCCATACAAGATCCTCTCCTGATATGCCCACCTAAGGTCAGTGATATTGGGCAAATTCTGTTAGTCAAACAATCAAATTAAAATGGTGGATATAGGGACTGTTGGACTGCATCAACGAGCTGATGGGAAAATCAAACCTGCCTGATCGACACCTGGCCAATTTTTTCTGCCGTACAGTGGCAGATAAGCTGCCAAATCAGTCTGAAAGACGCAAATCAGCACGTGTATGGCTTCCTTAAGGCAGGTGGTAAGGACAGGTCTGTGCTGCGTGTCCTGGCAATGCCCTCTCTAGGAGTGCTCCTAGAATGATCTTAGTGATCTTTTACTTGCACTCCCCTTTGGCCAAGGATGACTCTTTCTGTGTCCCTTTATATCCCCAACCTTTTGTACCTGTGAGCCACATTCAAATGCAAAAAGTGTTGGGGAGCAACACAAGCATGGAAATATGCCCTGGGGGTGCAAATAAGAGCTATAATTGGCTATTTGGTAGCCTACAGAAGGCTCTGTTTATGCAACCAAAACTTGCCTTCAAGCCAGAAATTCAAAAATGAGCACCTGCTTTGAGGCCACTGGGAGCAACATCCAAGGGGTTGGGGAGTAACATGTTGCTCACGAACCACTGGTTGGAGATCACTGCTTTATATTATCCTCAGCAAATCTACTCAAGGAGGTATTCTCACTCTTGCAGTAACTGGTTTACAGCCCTTTAAATTATTCTCGGCACAATTCTGTTTCTCCCTTACTTTTTTTTTTTCTTTTGGCCGGTTTCCTAACAAGTCAGAAGAAGAGCTTGGCAAGCCCCTTAACTTCCACTATTTATATTCTCCAGTCTCTGGTTCAGTTTTGCATTGCGAGAGAGGAGAGACACCCAGCACTGCACAATTCAGCTACAGAAAGCAAAGGAAAAGCAATAGGAATGTCTTCCCACAGGAAAGTGGTGGCTGCAGTTATTTTCACTATCTTTGCAGTAGGGTTTGTAACAGGACTAAATAAATACAACTCAAACACAATACCTCTCTTGGGTGGCTGGAATGATGCAAAGGAAGATGATAAGTCTATGCTAAAAGCTTTGCAGTTTGCAACTGAAGAGTACAACAAAGGGAATAATGGCAACTACATAGTTAAGGTCGTCAAGATTAACAGATTCAGGAAGCAGGTCAGTAGAAATGTAATGGAAGCACAAAGAGTGGGTTTGAGCTGTACTAGTGGGATGAGTTTGCCCCCTTACTGCTGGAAGTTGGTTTAATTACTGACGGAACTTGCAGTTATTTGAAAAAAACTCTAAACACACATTTGAACCTATGAAGTAACCCATAGCAACCAATCACTGATTAGCTATCTTCATTAATCTGCAGGAAACTGTATTAGTTGCCATGTGTTACTGTGCTAGTGTAACTGTACCCTGCGTTAGTAAATGAGCCCAAGTGCCTTGTATGGTTCAGCATTATGTCCATACTTGAACATGTCATAGCCAAAATGTATGTTGTTTATTTAATTGCAGGTGGTTTCTGGAATGAATTATTCAATGAATGTAGACGTCCTTACGACACCATGTCGTGATTTTGAGTCAACATCAGAAAATTGCCGAACTCAGGTAATAGAAAGGAATTTCCTAAAACTAAGAAAGACACATTTCAGCATAACATATGGAGCTGCAGAGGTGACCCATCCCCACCTTAAATGCAAACAAAACAACCCCTGGCACCTAGACATCCTTTCCAATTAAATGCATAAAGAACACAATAAAAGGAATATGTCATTTGAAATGTAGCATTACACAAGCAATAGGCATAGCATTGCAAACATTTTTAAATTACTGTAGTTCCCAATTGTGGTTCAGCTAAAATAGTTCCAAGGATTTCAGCCAACAATGAAGAGGCTTCTAGCTTAGATAACCTAATAATACCCACTGTCGCCTTTCCTCACAATATATTTAGGTTTTTCTCTAACCTGGAATTTAACATTTGCTTGACTCAGTGGCTCATCTTTCAATCTATCTGGCTGTTTTATAATGGGGCTCACCCAAAATCCTAAATCTTCCTAATCTTTAGATCCTACTGACTTACTCTATTGGGTGCCACACTACTTAAAACTCAGATACACTATTTCTTCTGCGTCCCTTTCACGCCAGTAAGGATGGGCTGTATGTCCCTCCCAGACAGAAGGTAGGACCTATACCATAGCCAATCAAAGTTATTTCTTACCTATAAGACCACCTGACTTCCTCCTTACAGCTTTTATTTATGTCCTATTGGATAGGAGGTAGGATCTCTCTCCTCATTCTTTTTTGAAACTAGATAGAAATGAGACACGATTTTTAATTTTTCTTATTGTCTTTTTATTTATTTTTTACTTCTGTGTAGACACAGAGGGATGATTCCCAGGTAATGGAGAAGAATTTACCTGATGCCCCAATACATGCAATATGCAAATTGTCACCTATTGGGAAGAAATGCAGGTGTGGGCATACCCATGGTCATACCCCCCCCCTTCTGTATGCCCAACTATGCACAGTATTCAAACTGGTCCTTACTGGAAAGGTATACAGGTGTGTGTATTCCCATGTTCCTGCCTTTAAGCCAGTTTAGCCTCCCTTCTCCTACGGTTTTGTGAGGGTTGAAGGGACTGGACTGATCCCAGACAAAAGGGCCATGGGTATGGATTTGGGCTAGTAATAGTGAAGCCTGAATGTGGTGAGTATGATTCCTCAGTATCCACTGTGTGTCTGTAATGCTCAGTGCATTGGGAAGCCTGCATACTAATGAACTAATTATGTCCCTCTGCTGGAAGCCGTCAGGGTTCTTGCTGGAGTTCCCTCCTGCTGACAGTCAGTGCTATTTGATTAGGTGCATGTGTCTCTCTGGGGCTCTTTGCTATTCCTGTTTGATATATAAAGTTGTTATTTATGAGCCTAAGTCCTATGTGCAGACACCGTGAGTATTTGTGCTATCTATTATACAAGGTGCTTCCAGGACTGATTCTGCACTTAACAGGCAGTTTTTCCTATTTCTGTTGTGTATTTTTATGAATGGATGGAATCTCCAAAGAGAAAACCATTCATATCTTGTGGGATTTGGTGTGAGTCCAGCTGTAGTTCAACTACTCCTAGTTGTGTTGGGTTGGCTGCTGGGTTCCCATTCTCATTAATTGGTGTATTCACAGACATTAATTAATGTGTTTGCTAGAATTTTAGGAGTCATCATTGGCTAACATTTGTTAGGGTATATGGCTGCCATTTTGCATGACCACTGGCTTTTGCTATGGCCCTTGGCTTGCATGTCAGCTGGTTTTTGCTACAGCCATTGGCTCGCATGTCCACTGGTCCTTTTATGGCCTTTGTCTTGTGTGTCTGTTGGTCCATGTTTTGGCCTTTGGCTCACTTGTGCTGTGGTCATTATGGCCTATGGCTTGCTTGTCCATGGATCCTTGCTGTGGCCTTTGGCCTGCATGGCTACTGGCCCTGGTTTTGGCCATTGGCTCGCTTGTCCATGGGTCCTTGTTATGGCAGTTTCATGGAAAAATTTGCCAATAACAAAATGTGGAATTTTGCAATGAATCCATGCCTAACAAAAAAGTTTTCTCATCACTAGCAGTAGCTTCAGAGTTTCCCTGGATCAGTAAACACTTTTCGAAATTAGGTCATAAATGCTGGGCCACTTCTTCCATTAGGCAAGGTTCTTATGCGGCAGTGTTCATCACGTTACCAGGGGCTGCAAAATTTAGTTTCTCATAAGTTAAGAAGCCAAATTTCTGTTTGTGTATCAGTCTGCATCAAATTCTGGAGTGGCTACATCACATGGCTACATGTATCATGTAGTAGTTGAACTATAGCTAAAAACATTAATCAATATTATATTATATTGACTTGTCAGATGTTTATTATTACCCATACACACAAGGTTTCTGCTGCTTGGCCTCCTATCCACCCACCTACCTACCTATATCAGTGGTCCAACTCCTATTACATCACCACTTCTCCCCTTACACTGTTGTCCCACCCCTACATGTCACCAATCTGCCCCCACTGAGTCCCTCCACCACCCCTCTTACTTCAGGCTAGAATTTAGCTGCACCTTAAAATACTCATGTGTGGGTTGAGTTTTTCTCGACCCTAACCCGCCCGAACCCTACCCGACCTGGCTAGTCCCCACTATTTATAGACCCAGAGACAGATGCACGCCTATAAATTAGAATGCTGGAACCAGAAATCCAGCAGTATATGGTTGTGGGTAGGGAGGGCAAGCAGAAGAGCTCAACCAAAACCCACCTGTGACCTGAAAATGTAGTACAGAGGTTGCCCGAACCCGCCTGACCCGTGGTTATTGGGCTGGCCCGCACATCACTACCTTAAAAGCATTTCTAACTATGCATTAAAAAATCCTTACACTCGTGTGTTTTCTCCCTTTAGAAAAAGACATGCAGCTTTATGGTTCGAACTGTTGCCTGGAGGAACATCCAAGAACTGACGAGTCACTCCTGTTACTAAAGCCCCCCGCCCATCTGTGATGGTTCCTTCTAGTAGGCTGTGCTAATAAAGGTTTCATGCATCAGTATTTCTTATAATATTCTCTTTAGTTCTGAGCATTTAATAGTCTTGCTTTGAGGGTTTGCAGATCTACAGTAGTGTAAATGTATTCATGACTTTATTTGAATGTATTGGTTATAAATGTATCACTTGTGCAGGATAATATATGGTATAAAAATATAGTACCATACTCAATGTAGCTAATAAACTGTTTATCTGAGCAATGTAAAATATATTTATAATCAAAGTTTAAACATCTAAAAGGAGACATAAGCCTCCAATAGTAGTGTGTTACTCCACCCAAATGTTGCTGGACTACAACCCTCAAATATTATCAAGGGTTCAAACTTAATGGGCTATAACTTTTTCCAAGTTATCCAGGGTCAGTGGCCCTATAAGGGCAAGGTATATGACCCCTTATGTGTTAATCCAGCACATGACTTTGGATGATAGGTAGCCATTTGCATTTTCCTAATTGGCCACAAGAGGGCAATCGTATATTATCATCCTGCAAGATTGAAAGCACCAGAGGGAATGTTGAGGGACGTGACAGAAAGATTGCTCAATAAATGTGGTTGAAAAATGGTTGTCAAATATGACTGATGCTAGTGAAGTCGGAGGATCAGAAAAGAATGTGTACACTAGTAAAAGATGTAACAATTTACTTCAAACTATGAGCCTGAAGTGCCATCCAATGTGTGTAATTTCTTTATAATGGACCAGCTGGATAGGCTATAGGGCATTGCGTACACTGGACTCTAAAACACAGGATGGGCTTTCGCTATGTGTAAAGATCAAGGGGAATGTAGCGAAACTACAACTCAGGATGAGGGCAGAAAGCATTAATCAGCTTCTCTCAACCCTGTGCTTTTCTGCCTGGCGGAGAAGCGGATCCACTGCCGTACGCCGCTCTGTGTGCGTGCATTAAAAGTTATGGCAACAGCCAGAGTGTGCGCACACAGAGCAGGGCGGTACTGCCGATCTACACCACTCCGTGTGTGCACACTCTGGCTGTAGCCAGGCAGAAAAGGTTAGGACTGAAAGAAGCGGATTAATGCTTCGTCTGCCCTTAGGCTGGATGCAAAGTACTGTAAATGAATAAATGGAAGCCAGAAGATTCAGCACAACAGAACTGAACTTGTTTTATTGTACAAGACAATGATCCACAGGGTTATGCAGTAAATACTCACAAATGCAATAAAATGGCAATAGATTAGGCAGGTTCCATGCAGAGCAAGCAGAATATAATTGTGTCCACCGTTTTATCCTACCTCAGCAGAGTGTGGGCAGGGTAAGACGGCTATAACAGCAGGGCGCCACTATGGAGAGAAGTCTGGATAGTTATTCTTTATTCTTAGGGTTTCTACCTTAATGGATCCCCTACAGTAGACATAGATCAGGGAGAAGACTATGTCCTTGTCAGTACTGTAGTCCATTCACTAAGGCAGCAGAGCCTGTAAAAAAGAATACTCACAGCTAATCTCTCCTGGTTGGAGCCCATCTCACTTTCCTAGAACTAGCTAATGATTGTTCACAGGGTCTCTGCTCCCCAACTTCTCCAGAGATAAATATCCTTCTGGGGTAAGATGGCTTTACTGGGACCTTGTTGATCCCAGGCTCAGTAGAACTTGCAGCCAAAGTGGAAGATCCACCACTTTGCTAACACTATGTTAGAGTGTGAAAGGGAGTGGTCTACCTGTCAGCCAATAATGTAAAATATGCAAATAGAAAAATAGTTACATGGGTCTAAGAATAAGGAAATTGTAGGGTTTAAAGCTATAAGGATTATTAACCCAATAGGTCCCTACAATCAGCCGGGGGAAAATCAATTTCTCCCGACAATGGTGCAAACTATATACACATTATCAAGCAATAATCAATAGTGCAAGAAAATAGTGCAAAAATAGACAGTACCATCACTTCCACTTCTGGTATCCTCTCCTGGGGAATACTGGGTACAATGGTTCCTGTTAAAAGAAAATTATTAAGGTACAGAACATTAACTGTTACTGTTACTTAAGCCATTTACAACCTTCATGAGTGTCCATAGCAGATCACTCAGGCACTTTACTTTTACTTTAGACCTTGGGAAATCTCCTGCCCTGTTACAGAAGTACCCAGGGACAAATACTTGAGAAAATACATGAGAAAACCTGGAAAAACCTGCTGCTTACTCCAGTAATCCAAGACATGCACTTGGCTGTAAAAGGAAAATGTTAAGGGGTTTTGATCTGCCATTTTAATAATGAAACATTCAGAAATGAAAGTAAGAATGGTCCCACCCAAACCAAACTTTATTCCACTCCATGACATCCCACCTTACCCAGCGTTCATAATGATACGTCTATGCACTTGGAGAATGGATACAGTCACTTGGCTCAAATAAATAGGTAGAGGTGGAACAACAATCTTATATTAGAACCCAACTATGTACCAATTAACCCTTTAACGCTCAGGGTCAGAGGTCCTTAAAAATTTTTTTTTAAAATGTCCAACTCCTTGGGGCCAAAATGTAGAACTTTTTCAGAACTCTAGGTGTTTCTAACAATAGGGAGTCCATAAAGCATAATTTTCTCAGGTAACGGGTTCCTCCCATAGGAAGTAGATACCAACTTCACAAACTTTCCTGAATTCACACAGAAAGTCCTACAGAAAGATCCTTGGGGTTCAATGCCGTATGCCCTACTTTGCCCTGGTGTCCTCATAGGATAAATAGTAAGCAGGATGAGGCTTGTCTATGCGGCCACCTATTGGTTAATCCTCACTCAGACTGAAATTCCTCTCCTCCTGAAGTAGCCTTATCACTGGGGAAGGTATTCCCTTCTCTTGGGGTTTCTTCTCTACTCTTTAGGGTCCCACCCAGCACCCATTCTTGCAATTGGGGCAAGTAACCTTCTTAGCCAAGTGCATACCATAACTGAAATGTTCGGCCATGACCACAGCCAGATAAATTATCCATATTTGAATGACATCTAAAAGAAATAAGCTACTTTTAGCCATGTAGTAGCCGATTAAAGTTACACCAATGATGGTCTGATGTAAAGCTTGTATCAATCAGAGGATCATCTTCCAGTTTTCTTATTCATCCCCTCTCTCTCTCCCCATAATGCAGCCTGAGTGGCTGCTCCAATGCAGAATGAGTGAGCCTAATTTTCTGAAACACATGCCAAGGACTTGGAATCTGGAGAGATAGTCCTGTGTATCCCTGTACCTAAAGAAAGAGCCTTTAGAGGGCAAATCTCTCAAAATGCTTGAATATTCCTGATGGCACACAGTTCTAGATCAACAAAATGTACTAACCAAATTATGCATCCTTTATCTGCTGTATCTGTCTTTGCGACACAAACATTAATGCAAGATCTATCACGCGTGATGGAAGTCATTTTCCAAAATTCCAAAAAGCCCCAAATCCTACAGTAGACACAGCATTGGTGAATAGCTGCAAAGTCTCATTGTGTACATATTTCTCTTGCCAGCAAGTTATCCCATTTAAATGGTCTAGAAATTATTGCCATATTTGCAAATCACTCTTAACTTCCATGTTAATGTGCCAGTTAAGATTTTTAATGCTGGCTGTCATAATGTAATCAAAGGAAAGGAATTTGCACACCCTGGTACAGGTTATAGTCCATTTATGTGATACTGTATATGCATTGACTTGCCCTTGTGGACTCATCTATATTGGGCAGACCACCCAGATGGTCAAGTCACGCATATCTCAAAATAAATCCTCTATTAATCTGGGAAATACTAAGTTGCCAGTTTAATGCAGATGAATTGAAATTTATGGTTCTGGAAGGAATTCCACCTTTTAAATATGGAGGAAATCGTGAACTTAAATTGAAACTGAGGGAAGTATGGTGGATACATAAATTACAATCCCTAGCACCAAAAGGATTGAATAGGGATTATGATCTATACCTTTTTTGTGAACCAGACTATAGTATGAATATTGTGCTTTGATTTGCTTGCGTATAGGATATTCTATTTACTATAGGTAGTAGAAATATGGTTTAGTAAAATATGTATATCTGTTGCCTAGATACTACCATTGTCACTTCCTGTGTTAAGCCTTTTTAGTCAGAAGGATAGCCCTGCAGTCTGTCATTGTTTGTTTGAGCTTGATATGTCCAAAACATCACTGGATGCTCCATGCCATGCAGGCTATTGTAAGATGCATTTTATTATTATGGACTTAATACACTTTTTTGCACCTTTATTGCTTATGACCTGCAAATTTTTCACATGCAGTGAATGCAGGGTGGTTCCCTGCACAGTGAACACATTTGTATTTGTATCTACATGCAGCTTACCACTTGCAGGTTCTTTCATTATAAGTATCCTTTAAACTAGACAGCACTACAAAGGCAATATCTTATTAAAAAAAAGGGGTTCTGACCTGGGTACTAGCAATGTTTCAGAACAACACCGTTTTTTTATCAAGCTACTGAAAATATCATATATTTATATAGTGGGACACAGTGACCTCTATTGGTAAAACATTATATTACAAACCACTGATAGTGAAACAAGTATAGATACAAATGTTTCCATACCAAACCACAATTAACTCAAGTAAATTGTAATTTTGGCAAAGATATTTTTCTTTGTAGAGGATGAATAAAATTAAAATATTAATAATGCATTGCGGTCTTTTGGTTTAACGTATGATCCAAGACTAGCATGCCTTCTCTGTTAGTGATTGTAGTGTCTAAGAAAGGAATTTTCCAAATCAAAATGCAGTGTGAACTTTGTATGTGTATTAGTATTAAACTATCTGTAAAACTCCTCCAGGGTTAAATATGGCCCCGCCCACACCACAAATACATCATCGATGAACCTATACCAGCACAAACAGTGGTTTTGGAAATACTCATTTGTATATACATTTCTTCAAATTGGTTCATGTAGATGTTCGCATATGATGGGGCCACATTGAACCCAGTGGTCATACCCCTTGTCTGCAGAAAAAACTGGTCTTGAAACAAAAAAAAAATTATTATATAATACAAGTAGTAAACAGGATAGTACAAATCCCTTCTGGGACCTATCTATTGAGTCATCCTGTGCCAACTCAACGCCGACAGCCTCCACAACCCTATCATGTGGCATGGAAGTATATAGACTTTCAATGTCGAGAATCACCAAGATAGCCTTCTTAGGTACAACCCCCATTTAACGAATATTTAACTAATATTCTCCAGTATCTTTCATGTAAGAACAATGTTTCAAAGCAAGAGTTAATTATCTTGTCCACAAAAAATGGAAAAAGGTGAAAGTATGGCATACCACTTGAAACAATTGGACACCCTCAAGTATCTTATGTACTTTGGGTATAATATAAAACACTGGTGTAATAGGATTTTCTACTTCTAGAAAACCCCCCAGATATCAGTAATACCGCTATCTGTTTTTTAATTTTTGGGAGGGGGCTGATGGTCAACCTCTGATGTACTCTCATCCATGAGCTGCCACTCAATCTCATATATATATATATAAGAGGTCTTTACCCTGACTGCCAGTGCTCCCCCCTTATTGGCTGGTTAAACTTTG
The DNA here is from genome assembly GCF_000004195.4 of Xenopus tropicalis. NCBI lineage: Eukaryota > Metazoa > Chordata > Amphibia > Anura > Pipidae > Xenopus > Xenopus tropicalis. The sequence goes on along the minus strand of NC_030681.2, from coordinate 39,727,923 downwards.
TAATGCTGTAAATTCCCTCTTATACACATTGTTTGGCATTATAAGTCATTTACTTTTCTTTTATTCAGTTTCCATCTTTGCAATATCTCTTGTGACATTCTTTCTAAATGCCTAAATTGAAACATTTTCACACTGAGGTTCAATCCCAGCTCCTTTGCATCAAAAGTTCCCACAGGTCCCAGAGTAGCATGATCTTTCAGCATAGTAAATTCCACTTCTAGTTTAACATTAGAGAACAACCTGTACAGTTCGCAATCAGTCTAAAAAAAGTCTGGTTGAGTGACCATAGCATATGGAAGCCCCTTTGAAATTACCTGTATTTGCTCCTCCATCAGAGGAACACTGGAGTTATGTACCACTGTCTGGAATGATGTTTTCACATCGATTTACGTCTTCTGTCTCATGTGTTTCTTGCCCCCCCGGCCTTCTTCCACGGGGGCCATTTTTGAGCCAAGAGGCTGGGGGGGCTTGGAAATGTTGGCAACACTATCCAATCTGTAAAAGACCGAATTGGGCAGCATAAATCAGACATTGCCAATAAACATAACACTCCTGTAGCTAAGCATTATGTGGAGATGGGACACAATGTTGCACAACTAAGATTTCAAGTGTTAGAACAGGTCAATAGACCTAAAAGAGGGGACGACTGAGACCATATTTTGTTGCAACGTAAGGCACATTGGACTTACCTGTTAGACACAGTCTCCCCCACAGGTTTAAATGAGAGAATAGAACTTTATTGGTTTCTATAGGTTGTATTGTGGGTCCTGCAGACTGGTGAGTTTCCATTTGATTTTCATGTGTATTCTCAGCATATGTTAGGCGCTATGTGGGCGCAGTAACAATTGTATATGATGTATATATTGTTTGGTTCATCTTTATTTATTTGTTTTTTCACCTTACAAATCTGCCTTGTGTATAACATTGCAATAATTGTGCACTGTATAACACTTAACTTAGATGTTGCCTTGGTAACCAGGTCATGACTTTGTCTGCGATCCTTATCACATTACCTACAACTGGTATCAATAACAGCCCGAGATCACGCGAGATTTGGTATGACTTTGTAGTTTAAATTCTGTTGACCTGGGGTGGGTGTTAGGGAATGCTACATTGCAAAAGGGAACGTCTGTATCCTTCTCACTGATTACTCCATTAAACCTGCATGGAGGCAGTTTTTTGCACCTACTGAATCCTGAGTGACTTCCTTTGTATTTTGCATTTAACATTGCTTTAAATCTAATACACAAGGACCAAAGGGCTAATTGCAAAAATTGTCACAATTTACCAAAGTAATGGAAAAAAATCCCACACATTGCAAGACTGGAAAGACAAAAAGTTCAAAAAACACATTAAATGAATAATGAAGACCAATTCAAAAGCGGAATTAAAAAGGTGAACTTTACTTTGAAGAAAAGGTCTATAATCTGGATTTTTATTTGCTATTGTGTTAAATGTATGTAGGCCAATGCAATGGAAACACAAATTTATTACACTGTTTTATACCCAAGAGTTGTCTGCCTGTCTGGTAACTAGTACTTGTGTGATTCCCAGGTAGGTGGTCTCACTGTGTAACTCTAAGAACCAGTGGCTTAACTACAGAGGAAGCAGACCCCGCAGCTGTGGGGGGGCCTCAGTAGGGGGGCCATGATGCATGTAAAATCGCGGGTAATTCTCATTTGAACAATGGATATGTTGGTTATGCAATTGCATCTTTTAGTCAACATGGGGAGTTAAAGGAAACATCTGGATCGGTATTGTGGCGACAACAGTTTACCATAAGTCTAAAAATGAATTCTAGGATGTCCTGTTCTACAGATAAGAGTTTCTGTAGTTTGTTATAGTAAAACATTCTGAAACTGACTAGTACCCGCCCATAGTATCTAGCCTGGCCAAAACTGTCTTGGAAATATTGCGCAGAAACCTAATGTGAACTATTTGTTAAGGACAAGTGTTACGCATGAACTGCAGGGCCAGCCAATAGCAGGGCGAGCCACAATGTGTAACTCATTAGTGTCATGTTTTTTATTTAACAGTTGAAACCATTTCCACATTGTGTTTTGAATTTAGAGAACAGTTTATTAGTATTCTAGCTAAGAAAACACATTTTGCATGCACCTACCAAATACTCTGTACACTGTGCTGAGAACTTCCTGGAGGTGTAGCTTTAGGAAGGAATAAACAGCTTGACTAAGGTCAAAACAACACTGTTACAACTGGAAAATCATGAAATAAAATAAGAATTTAACGTCAGGATAGCAACTTATTAGAGTTTCTACTACAGGTATGGGATCCCTTATCCAGAAACTAGTGATGGGCGAAATGTTTCGCCAGGCATGGATTCACAGCAGAAAAATTTGCTGCGCGTCCAAAAATTGTCACCCGCATCAAAAGAATAGTCGTGGGCTACAAAATAATAGCCGCTTGACAAAATAATAGCCGTGGGCGACAAAACAATAGCCGTGCGACGAAAGAATTGCCGTGCAACAAAAGAATAGCCACGGGCGACAATTTTTTTTGACGTGCAACATTTTCGCCATTTCGCAAATTTTCCGCCGTTTTGCGAATCTTTTGAAAGATTCGCGGATTTTTCGGCATAGCGAAACGGGACAGATTCGCTCATCACTACCAGAAACTCATTATTCGAAAAGCTTCAAACTACATGAAGCCTATCTGCTATAGACTCCATTTTCAACAATTAAATTATTTTAATGCTTTACGTTTTCTCTGTAATAATAAAACTGTACCTTGTACTTGATCCTAACTACGCTGCCTAAATCCAAATTTAGGTTTATTAAATGCTTAAATTGTTTTTTCATATATTTTAGATATGGAAATCCAAATTATGGAAAGATCCCTTTTCCAGAAAGCCCCAGGTCCCAAACATTTTGTATAATAGCTCCCATACCAGTACTGTGAAGGAACGCTAGTGTCACCTTGAGTTTTCAACCAGTTATATTTATATTTTTGTGTACCTGGTGATATTCAGAAGGCACTACAGTGGTTCTATGGGGGTCAACTGGGTACCAATATAGTTATGGTATAGCCAAGGCTTTGTGAGTCTCCTAGTCCTTGTTAGGAGTTTATTTATACAGGTATAGGACCGATATAAAAATAAGTCTCCAACTATCTAGCGAATTTAGGGCCTGCAGTATTATTTGTGTGGCCAGTGGACCCATTGCATTACCAGTAACACACTCTGTGCTAATAGTTTACTCACTATTTGCCAAAGATAGCTGTACAATAGTAAATAACAACATTCTGTTTTGTTTGACATAAGGAATTGGCAGTTAATGACTTTAAGCAGATACCATCATCATTTGCCCCAGTCAGATTTGAGGACATGAAGAACAATCCTATCTGGATTGTAAAGAAAGAAGGTTTTCAGTTAAAGTGTATTAATCTACTTGGCAGGTGAACAATAAGTAAGTAAGAGTAATTAATTAACAAAAAGGAGTATACAAAGTATTTGGCAAGCTTCTATAGTACACCTGCTTCTAAAAAGACAAGCCATTTAATCATTTATATGCCTCAGATTGTAGAGTTTATAGCAAAGAATGCCAGCGCTGAACTGAGTGCCAGCCACATGGATCCTACATTTACAGGTTCTTATTTATTCAAGCTGCCCAGCATGCAAACGAATAAAGGAAAACAAACCAATAAGTAATTACAGTGTACAATAGGCATTGTATGTACTTATTACTGGGAATAGTGATGAGTGAATTTTTTCACCAAGCATGGATTCACAGCGAATTTCCACATTTCGCCTTTGGTGAATTGTTTTGCGATACTTCAATGAAAATCCGCCGCAAAAAAATTTGGCGTGCATCAAAAAAAGTTGCATCAAAATAGGTGCGGGCACAAAAAAGACGCGCGCGACAACCTGTTTTGCGGATTTTTTGTCGTTTCGAATATTTTCCTATCGTGAATTTTTCGCCGAAGTGAAAAGGGACTGGGGCTTTCTAACTGGGTTTCTAACTGGGAATGTTAGAAACCCAGGGACTGGGAATGTTCTTTAGCCTCTTACCTTATTCACTCTTTTTATGTGTAGTTCAGTAACGTTCATATTGATATACAGTATGCAACAGTTAATCTGGTTAACCCATGGTTGTACTGTAGTGTTAACATCACCTTTAAGGGGTAGCTGGCACTATAATGGCCAAAAGAATTCAGCAATTAGTGAACATAGACTTGCACTTGCCTACCCCTGGTGCAATCCACAGAATGTATCACCCTGGAGTGCAAGGAAGCTTGTATTTAAAGGGCAGTATAACTATTGTTCAACATGAATTCAATAGTAAGTGTTAAACCTTGTCCGCGCTTGGCTAAAAATAAACTATTATTAATATTAGATACGGACAACACTGAGTGAATAGGTAGTTACTTAATCACATGTGACTAAAGTGCCCAAACTGAATTAAATTAAATAACCAGCTGCCTTCCTCTAAAACTAATCCCCAAACAACAAACTAATCATACCACAGAGTTGGCGCTCATAAAAACAAACCACCAATTAAGTGAATTATAATAAAACAATTTCTTAATTACAAAAAATTCCTCATTTAAAAAGTGCATCAATACATGTGTATTGATGCACTTTTTAAATGAGGAATTTTTTGTAATTAATAAATTGTTTTATTATAATTCACTTAATTGGTGGTTTGTTTTTATGAGCGCCAACTCTGTGGTATGATCAACATGAATTCAATGAATAGGGCTTGTGCTAAACATACTTTTTGGTTATTGTTTTAATTACAAAAAAAAGCTTTTTTGTTATTGCTTGAGGTAAACAGGGCAAACAGGGAGACTCCATGATTGGTTCCTGTGAAGTAGATAATTTAATTACCGGACCACAGATAACCGCCTATGTAAAGGAGAACTGGTAATCTAATTATCTACTTTACATGGACCAAATATGGAGTAGAGTATGTTCACTCTACACCTTATCCATTGCACTCAAGATGAACAAGGGGGAATAGAACACTATAGCAATAAAGCTTTAACAATGAGTTTGCTTGAAAATGAGGGCCCATGTGCTGTATATTTGGTGCTCCTTAAATATTAAGCATATCATAATGATACAAAGGGAGTGAAACTTCACAGCTGATTAAAATGAGTATCTGTTATTTCAGGGGAAATAATCCTTTTAGAATGTATTGCAGTCTAAAAATAAAGTGCTTCTATGCTGGTGGGCCATGGCCAATTGCCTTTATTGCTCTTAAAATGGCCCCACAACTCAGCACCATATACAGCTGCACAGGAAAAACACACAGTATAAGTCCTTGGCCCTGAATCTTTCTATACACACACTACTGTATATATTTTATATCTTATACGTTTAATTTCAGTTAAAGAAACACGTATTTATTGTGCTATATTGCTGCATGATGTTGTTTCTTTCTGTATTTTTCCATTTATATATCTCTGTTTGTTTGTCCAGGAGCAGCCCTGGATTGGTACTGCAATGGCATGTATACTTTAAGCAAGTGTGCTCCGCTCAGAATGTTATCAGGCCTGGCAAATGCCAGAAGGGTCACTTTCATATGCCTCGCAGGCAAGGCTAAGCCTCCCCAAACCAGTCAGGAAGAGCTATTAAATGAGAAGGAAAGGTAAAAACTAAGTAAGCTTTATCAGAAAGGTCTATGTAAATACAGCCATAAGCACTCACAGAAACGCTGCACGGAGTCCTCTATCAAAAGAAACACAGGGTTTCTTGTCTCCTTTTTTGTAAACATGTTCTTCTGGTATCTGACTTTCTCTCTCAAAAAAATCCTTCATTCCCAGGGCCAGAGTCTGAGCAGCTCTCTCCTCTTCTGCTACCCCCTCCATTAGGAATGTGTGATCTGAACTATAATGGCAGGGGAGTGGGCAGGGGAGGCATGTAGGCATTCTCCCCTTCTGCCCCCGACCAACCCCTCCCTTGCTGAGGCACAAGATGCAAGCACCAGGATGCCTAAGACAGTGCTGAACTACGAGTCCTGGCGTTGTACTGAGTGCAGGATATTTCATCCAGTGCTTTGTCCTCCTAAAATGAGCAAGGCGTGCATTTTGTGCCCCTTTAAGTGAGCTTTCACTTGCACTCCACCCTAAGGTCAAAAATGACCCCCTTCTGTGTCTCTTTATATTATCCCCAGCAATTATTCTCACTCTTGCAGTAACAGCTGTTAGAGGTTTGTAGCCCTTTAAATTCCTCTCTGCACATTTCTGTTTTTCCCTTTTTTTTTCTATTGGCCGATTTCCTAACAAGTCATTTAGCAGAAGAGCTTGGCAAGCCCCTTAACTTCCACTATTTATATTCTCCAGTCTCTGGCTCAGTTTTGCATTGCGAGAGAGGAGAGACACCCAGCACTGCACAATTCTGCTAAAGAAAGCAAGGGAAAAGCAATAGGAATGTCTGACCACAGGAAAGTGGTGGCTGCAGTTATTTTAACTTTCTTTGCAGTGGGGTTTGTTTCAGGACAAAATAAATACAACTCAAACAAAAATCAGCTCTTGGGAGGCTGGAGGGATGCAAAGGAGGATGATAAGTCCGTGCTGGAGGCTTTGCAGTTTGCGACTGAAGAGTACAACAAAGGGAATAACGGTGAATACATAGCCAAGGTCCACAGGATTATCAGATTCAGAAAGCAGGTCAGTAGAAATGTAATGGAAGCACAAAAAGTGGGTTTGAGCTGTACTAGTGGGATGAGTTTTCCGCCTTACTGCTGGAAGTTGGTTTAATTACTGAAGGAACTGTTGTAGGGCAGATATCTACTTAAACTATATTGTTGGGTGCAATACTTTACAGTCAGTCAGATTGTCTTTCTCTTTCCTGGGAATGTTGTTTTGCAGTCACACAGGGCTTTGGCCTCATATGACTATCCCTTGGCCCTACATTCCAGCTCTGAGCGGCGCAAGCAGGTGATTACTCTGCGGCAGGGAACTACTCTTATATTTCTAAAACCCAGCAGATATTCATTATAGAAAACTTACAAAGTATTTTTAATATATACAATGTTATTTAAATAAAAAAAAAAAACAATAAGAACCTAATAAAACAAAAAATAGAAAACCAAGAAATGTGACCTCTTTTACTGCTTCACAGGGGCACTTTGCCAGGGGTGACATAACACCCGGGTAAATGCAAGAGCTTTTTTAACCAACAAATATTAGTGCAGAGGGAGCAGGAGAAGTATTGGTATGCTGTGGCAGGCAGCAGGGAGGACAAAAGTGCCCCTGTGCTCTCAGAGAATGGGAATGCTTTCATTATGGCTTTTTCTTCAGCGCTGTGTGGGAACTTACTGAATTAGCTGCAATTGATGTGAGCGGAATGTTTGTTCTACTCTTGTACTTTCATCAAGTAGAACTTGCCTGCAGATAAGGCTGATGAGCAAAAAATCCTGCTGTGCTGAGTGTAACCATCGCCTGTTTTTTTTATGGAGCTGCTGGTAATACAATATATCTTCCCCAAGCAAGACAAAATCAAGATGCTGTTCTAGTCGTCTTCCTGAATAATTCCCCCCCACCACCACCAGAGATGCTGTTTTGCATAAGTAAAATGGTGAAGTTTTGCTCACAGACCTTAAATCATTCTTAGGTAAATGTCCTACTGATACACAGGACAAACACATCCACTTATGTGCTGATAAAAGGGTGCTTCACCGTTACATTAACTTTTAGTATGTTATGCAATGGAAAATTCTAAGGAACTTTTCTTTCTTATTAACTTATTCATTCGTTTATTTCATTCTTTATTTTTTTTATAGTTTTTTAATTATTTGCCTTCTTGTTCTGACTCTTTGCAGCTTTCAAATGGACTGACCCCAGCATAAAAAATAATGGTCTGTTATTTTTCATTTCATATCACCCTCTACATCATACTAAAACGTAACCCAAAGGCTGTGACTGTCAAAGGAAGGCAATGAGCAACAATATTTTAGCTATTGGAAGGGTAATAGTTGACCTCTTCTGCACCTTCGCATGCATAATATGCTGGGCACTGATCCACCCTTTTCACCTGATTTTCACCCACAAAACAGTGTGGAGTAAAAGCAATGAGGCAGAGTGATGCCAATTAGACCTCCAAGTAATTTGGGCAATTTAATTGCTGCTGTTTATTGTCAGATGTATGTAAGTGTATAGTTAGGTCAGTATAGTTTTGTGTGTGCTGGGTTCACTTGGAAGGGTTGAACTTTATGGACTTGGGTCTTTTTTCAACCCAACTGAACTATGAGAACAGCAAAGTGCAGACCAGAGGGTATCAATTCAGATTAAAAGAAAGTAGGATCCTAAAGGATTTTTTTACAGCAAAAAAGTAAAGTTGTCTTCCTGAAGTGGTTGTACAGGCAGATACATTAGATAGCTTCAAGAAGGGTTTATATGGCTTTTTAGAAAATGAATTAATACATGGTTACTTTAATTACCTTTTAGTAATCTAGGAGAGGCTTTAGATTTTGTTTCACCTTCTTCAAAACAATCTAGCAGTGAAGCAGTTTTCACTTGGACAAAAAGGGTGAACTTGATGGATGTGTCTTTTAGTTATCATCATTAGTGATGAGTGAAATTGTTCGCCAGACATGGATTTGCTGTGAAATTCTGCATTTCTCCATTGGCTAACTTTTTTTGTGAAACGGGCACAAAGATTAGCAGCCATGGCCATGTTAAAAAAAAGTTGTGGTTGTATAAAAACGACATACATGTCAACATAGTCTTGTAATAACTGTTTTTCGCTTATTTTTCACTCATTCCTAATCATCCAATGATCCAACTATAATTAATCTATAGTGTATCCACAACATCTGTCGAACCTGAGCTGCACAGGTTGCATTTACTGCATGCTTCTTAAGATAATAAGGAAGATTGGGGCCTTTCTGTCAAATCAGTTTGACCAACCAGATATTAGTCAGATAACCCACAATGCAGAAGATACTTGGGCACACTTAGCAACACTGGGCACATTTGTACCTATAAAGTAACCGATAGCAACCAATCACTGATTAGCTATCTTCAGTAATCTGCAGGAAACTGTATTAGCTGCCATCTGTTACTGTGCTAGTGTAAATGTACCCTGCGTTAGAAAATGAGCCCAAGTGTTATATGGGCTTTAGCATTGCATGCATACTTGAACATTTCATCACCAACACTTATTATGTTTATTTTCATGCAGGTGGTGGCTGGAATGATATATGCAATGGATGTAGAAGTCATTACAACACCATGCAGTGATTTTGAATCAACATCAGAAAATTGCCCAACTGAGGTAATAGAAAGGAATTTCCTAGAACTGAGTAAGACACATTTCAGCATAACATATGGAGCTGTATAGCTGACCCATCCCCACTTTGAAGGCATAAAAGTCCCCCTTTCTTACATTATATTTACTTTAGGTTTCTCTATAATTTGGAATTTGACATTTTCTCAACTTAGTGACTCGTATCACTCTAGCTGGCTGTTTCATTATGACCAACTGCACATACCCAGGTTTCTAAACCTTTCTGATCTTTAGGTCCTGCTGACTTACTCTACTGGGTGCCACACTACCAAGAACCCAGACACACTATGTCTCTCCTTGTGCATTAAAAGTATTGTTAAATTATTAAACATGTTAAATTACTGCACGTCTGTTCAAAGATAGAATGTCTTAGAAACCAGGATAATGAGCATAACTCCTACATTTACAACCAGTGAGATTTTGTGGCTTTTTTTATTTACATATAAACTAGAGGACCCCAAGGACCCAAAGCCTTTTAATCTCTCAAACACAAAGGAAGACATAGGGTAAAACACTTTATCTGATCTTGTAATAAAATTTAGCAAGGTTTTATGATGTTTTTCGGGATGCAACTCTATATGCCATATCTACACTGAAATGTTGGTAAAATCATATATCTCTTACCCCCAGTGCATATATAGTCCAGTTGTTTTGAATCCTAGCAGGTCTACTGTATTCAAAGAGGCATTGCTAACATATGCAAGTGACATATCTCCCATTTATACCCTCATTTATACCCATTTATACTCTCAACAATGTGATCCCATTTACTTATTCTGAAAAGCACCCCAACATATTCAACAGGAACATCCCTGTCAAAAGACAACACATAATTGCTAATGAAGTTAAGATCAGCTTCCCTTTATCAGCTAGTCATTACCTAATCCCCATTAAATACCATAGCTGAGCAAAGTGATACACTGCCCACAGTAAAACACATATATATTGTATTTCATGTTCTAACTTATTGATACAGGAAGTTGTGCTATGAAGGTAGGTTGGCAGATTTTTAACAATGCATGCTAAAATCGTCCCAATCAGTGAGGCACACCCTCATTATGAGACCCTATCCCTGCCACTAGGGTGGATCTCTCACAGACACAATTGATTTGCCCACTTTAGGAAAAACATAGAATAAATCACAATATAATATCCCCTCATCCCACAATTCAGTTTCCCCATAGTCCTTTGTACTCTAACATATTGTCCTCAAAGCAGAATAATAAACCTCCCAATAACAGGGCCAAAACTAGGGGTTGGCAGAAGAGGCACATGACTAGGGTACACCAATGGGGGGCACTAAGACCCTAGCATCTACTGTCCCCAAAAGTCCATTATGCCTTCATTAGAAAGCTACCTCCAATACAAGAGCTTTAATGGAACACACAGCAGCACCTTAACCACCAAATAATCCATATTATCTCTTAAGCACTTTGCCTACATATAATACTGGAGAAGATCATTCTGTGTATTAATCAACTTACTCCTTTTATATCTTTAAATACAAGCACTCACCTACCAAACACTGATGATATGAACTAACTTAGACTCATGCAATGTTCCCTCTAAGCTGTGTACTTGGGTGTGCTAACTCATCATTTGACATTAACACACACAAACTATTGTGGAGCCTACATACATTTTGATTTAATTGTGCTTAGTGTTCTGGCTGGATTTTATAAGCATTTACAGTGGTTTGCAAAAGTATTCGGCCCCCTTGAACTTTTCCACATTTTGTCACATTACAGCCACAAACATGAATCAATTTTATTGGAAATCCACGTGAAAGACCAATACAAAGTGGTGTACACATGAGAAGTGGAACGAAAATCATACATGATTCCAAACATTTTTTACAAATAAATAACTGCAAAGTGGGGTGTGCGTTCAGCCCCCTGAGTCAATACTTTGTAGAACCCCCTTTTGCTGCAATTACAGCTGCCAGGCTTTTAGGGTATGTCTCCACCAGCTTTGCACATCTACAGACTGAAATCCTTGCCCATTCTTCTTTGCAAAACAGCTCCAGCTCAGTCAGATTAGATGGGCAGCGTTTGTGAACAGCAGTTTTCAGATCTTGCCACAGATTCTCCATTGGATTTAGATCTGGACTTTGACTGGGCCATTCTAACACATGGATATGTTTTGTTTTAAACCATTCCATTGTTGCCCTGGCTTTATGTTTAGGGTCGTTGTCCTGCTGGAAGGTGAACCTCCGCCCCAGTCTCAAGTCTTTTGCAGACTCCAAGAGGTTTTCTTCCAAGATTGCCCTGTATTTGGCTCCATCCATCTTCCCATCAACTCTGACCAGCTTCCCTATCCCTGCTGAAGAGAAGCACCCCCAGAGCATGATGTTGCCACCACCATATGTGACAGTGGGGATGGTGTGTTCAGAGTGATGTGCAGTGTTAGTTTTCCGCCACACATAGCGTTTTGCATTTTGGACAAAAAGTTCCATTTTGGTCTCTTCTGACCAGAGCACCTTCTTCCACATGTTTGCTGTGTCCCCCACATGGCTTGTGGCAAACTGCAAACAGGACTTCTTATGGTTTTCTGTTAACAATGGCTTTCTTCTTGCCACTCTTCCATAAAGGCCAACTTTGTGCAGTGCACGACTAATAGTTGTCCTATGGACAGATTCCCCCACCTGAGCTGTAGATCTCTGCAGCTCGTCCAGAGTCACCATGGGCCTCTTGGCTGCATTTCTGATCAGCGCTCTCCTTGTTCGGCCTGTGAGTTTAGGTGGACGGCCTTGTCTTGGTAGGTTTACAGTTGTGCCATACTCCTTCCATTTCTGAATGATCGCTTGAACAGTGCTCCGTGGGATGTTCAAGGCTTTGGAAATCTTTTTGTAGCCTAAGCCTGCTTTAAATTTCTCAATAACTTTATCCCTGACCTGTCTGGTGTGTTCTTTGGACTTCATGGTGTTGTTGCTCCCAATATTCTCTTAGACAACCTCTGAGGCCGTCACAGAGCAGCTGTATTTGTACTGACATTAGATTACACACAGGTGCACTCTATTTAGTCATTAGCACTCATCAGGCAATGTCTATGGGCAACTGACTGCACTCAGACCAAAGGGGGCTGAATAATCACGCACACCCCACTTTGCAGTTATTTATTTGTAAAAAATGTTTGGAATCATGTATGATTTTCGTTCCACTTCTCACATGTACACCACTTTGTATTGGTCTTTCACGTGGAATTCCAATAAAATTGATTCATGTTTGTGGCTGTAATGTGACAAAATGTGGAAAAGTTCCAGGGGGCCGAATACTTTTGCAAGCCACTGTAGAACTATGTAATAAAACACCTCACACTTCTGTGTTTCTTTCATTTAGAAAAAGAAATGCAACTTCATAGTTGTGAGTGTTCCCTGGATGTACCAAACAGAGTTGAGGAAGAAAAGCTGTCGGCCCTAAACCCACCTCCCCCTTCTCCATCTGGGATGGTTTCTTCTCCTATCAGGCTGTTTTAATAAATGTTTAATGCATCAGTTTTTCTTATTTTATAACAGTTGCTTTCATTTTGAAAAATAGAGCATTTATGAGTAGAGTAAATGTATTAATGATTTATTTGATTGTAGTTTTTCTTCGGTTATGTTGGGCGTGGACCAATTATAGGCATTTAGTAGCTTACATATTAATGACACGAATAAAAACTAATATATCACTAGTGCAAAATTATATATGGTATGAAAATGCAGTAACATACTGTATGTAGCTAATAAAGTGTCTTTCTGAACAACTTTATTTGTTGTAATGTTTTAATTTAATATGCTGCCCATTTTCATGGTACAGGTATGGGATGCCTTATCCGGAAACCCATTATCCAGAAAGTTCCAAAATACAGAGTCCATCTCCCATAGACTCCATTATAAGCAAATATTTCTAATTTTTAAATATGATTTCCTTTTTCCCTGTAATAATAAAACAGTACCTGTACTTGATCCCAACTAATATATAATTAATCCTTATTGGAGGCAGAACAGCCCTATTGGGTTTATTCAAAATTTAAATGATTTTTAGCAGACTTAAGTTACGGAGATCCAAATTATGGAAAGATCACTTATCCGGAAAACCCCAGGTCCCGAGAATTCTGGATAATAGGTCCCATACCTGTACATTCTGTTTGTTAAAAATATTCAATAAAATTCAAATCATCTGAAGCCTTAAAAGGAACATAAGCCTTTAATAGCAGTGTTGATCCACCCAAATGTTACTGGACTACGCCTCCAGAAATATTATCAAAAGTTAAAACTTAATAGGGATATAACCTTCTTCAGTTCAATTCTTCAGGACCAGTCCCCTGAGGTGTCAGCCCCAGTGGGCCCCAAACATCCCAGTCCGACACTGGGACCAGTGGTCCTATTAATGAAAGAGATTGCTCCAATGAGAATCCTGCCTGCTCTGGTTACACTTGACCCTCTCTCTTTAGGCTTTTGTGGCCCATATTGTTATAGCGCTTGTGTCCGTGGTAACATAGATTACCCCTTATGTGTGAATTACACTATCACCTGTAAATCCAGCACATGGATTTTGATAAAGTAGCCTTTTGCATTTGCCTAATTGGCCACAAGAGGGCAATCGTATATTAGTTTATTATTATGTTGGAAAACTGAAAGCAAGGGGGGGGGGGTTAAAGATAGAACAGTCACTCAATAGATGTGGTTTGAGACATGGTTGTCAAATATGACAGGTGCTAGTGAAGTCGGAGGATCATAAAAGTCTATGTGCACGAGTAACAGATGTAACAATGGACCACAAACTATGGGCCGGACGTGCCAAAAATCCAATTTGTTTATTTCTTACTAATGGGTTTTACCTTTATGATGAATCATACAAAATGCAGCAAATACATTGATAACAACCATCCAACTAGTGGCTGAATATTTACAGTATAACAGCACCCGACTGGTGGGATACCACTCTCTTGTGCTTTTCTTTTTAAAGCTTTTCTAATGAAATTATTAAAGAGAATCTGAGTGTTTTCCTGAAGATGGCAGCATGGGCACACTGACTGCAAACAAGGAAACACAGTATGCATGTCTAAACTCCCTTTTTTGACATAATAAACAAGAAAAACTGACTGCAGGCTTTAGTTTTACTGTCATGCTTTTATTTTTGCATGCAATTGTTCAGTTTCCATTAAATCTCCCTCTTTATACTCATGCTTTGCTTGTAATTTGCCAATGGCCCTAAAAGATGATAATAATTACTGTCCCCTGTCTGCCATTCTTGCCTGTACTCCCTTGTCTTCATCAATTAGCAGGTCTATGATTGAATTCTCTCCTGCCCAAACTCTGCCAAAGTTTGTCTCAATCCATACAATTGCAAACCTCCCAACATTTGAAAAATGCAAAGAGGGACAATAAAAAGAAATGCTAGCCGTTGTGTGACAAACATTTTTGACCATGCCCATTTTTGTGACCACACCCCCTAATTACCGCTCCCATTTTACAAGTTTGAACACATTTCTGGGAGTTTTGGGGGGTTTGTTTAGGGATGCACCAAATTGTGGCTGTTCTGTGAAAATTGAACAGTTGCGAGGTATGCAATTATAGTGGGGAAAACTCACTAGAATATTTACACCGTAAAGAAATCTATTTGGAATACAATAGGTTAAGGTCCCCATACACGGGCCGACTATAGCTGCCGATATCGGTCCCTTGGACCGATTCGGCAGCTAATCGGCCCGTGTATTGGGAGAGCAGAGCGGCCTGGCCGACCGATATCTGGCCTGAAATTGGCCAGATCTCGATCGGCCAGGTTAGAAAATCCGGTCGGATCGGGGACCGCATCGGCTCGTTGATGCGGTCTCCGATCCGATTGCCCCATTGCCGCCCACATAATCCGATCATTTGGCCCCAGGGCCAAACGATCGGATTATTTTTTTTTTACCTAAATGCTCCCCGATATCGCCCACCTGTAGGTGGGGATATTGGGGGAAGATCTGCTCGTGTATGGCCACCTTTAGAGTCAGCTTATTCCCTGCAGAAGTGTTAAGAACCACCCTATTCATTCAGTGTTAAAGAAGTTAATAGGGAAAAAAGTCAGAGGGGACAGAAGCTGCATTTAATGACTATAAACACTAACAAGTGTTGTAAAACAGCAATCCAGAAGGCAAAGATAGAAAATGAGGAGCTAACCCCCAAAAGTTTTTGAATTATGGTAACAATCTGGTTATAACAGGTACAGAAAAGGCAAATGTGCTAAACCAGTTCTTTTCTTCAGTGTATACAATAGAGGAGCCAGGGTGCCAAGACCCACCTGATAGCTGCAATGTTGGCTCAGCTCAATCTAGTCAGTGGTTGAGCAGCATATGGTACATGGCAACAGGGCCAGATAGAATAAACCCTTGGGTACTGAAAGAGCTCGGTTCAGCATGGCCTCTGTTTCTGATATTCTCAGACTTTCTTTTCATCTGGTATGGTACCTATGGAGAAAACCTGATATATTTAAAAAGGGATCACGATTATTTCTACATAAAAAAAAGTAAAAGGGCAATATTTACTGATATACTGTATATTCTAGTTTGGAAAGATTGTTTAATAGGCTACTTAATATGATATAACTATCTGTTGGTTAATTATTGATTCTGGAAGTATAGTTTTTTCTTTAAGGGGTGATATGATAACTATAAAATATAAACTATAAATATATAAGGGGGTCATATAATAATCTCTGTAATGCTTTATTTACCAGTAGGTCCTTCCAACTGACACAAGGGCATCAATTCCCATTAGAAGAAAGGAGATTTCATCTAAATATTTGGAAAGGGTTTTTTTACAGTGAGAGCTGTGAAACTGTGGAAATTTCTCCCTGAATACAGGATTATGGGAGATAGCTCTTAGTATAAGTTGATCCAGGGACTGGTATGCCATCTTGGAGCCAGGAACTACTTTTTTCCCCTTTGCAGCAAATTAGAGAGGCATCAGATTGTTTTTTTTTTTGGATCAGTTGGCAGTTAGGCAGGTTTTATTTAGGCTTGAACTTGATGGACATGTGTGTTTTTTCAACCTAACTTACTATCTTACTATGTCACATTTATTAGGTACTTGAATCTAAAAACACTCCTTGTGCTACCATATAGTTTCCATAAGCATTATTGATTATTGTGTCCACCCTGCCTCTTCTGCTGACACTGTTGAGCCATGAAGCTTCCTATTTGACTTGCACCATGTAACATTCACTCAAACAATCATCATTTTAATGCCAGGAGCCAAAAGCAATACAATCCTGATTCTGACTGTTAGCTACAACCTGTATGTGGTTTGCTATCACACAGATGCACAATGGTGTTCATTTTCAACAGTTGTGGAAGACGCAACTCCTTATGTGGCCAAAATTAGGCTGGAATTATGGGAAATATGTGTTGAATAACGGGTAAAAAAATGGAGAATTGCATCCAAAATTGCATTTGTAAATGATCCCTTATGTCTATTTTGTACCATGCTCTTGCACAACTACATATGCCTTGGTTAAATAATCAGAATTCAGGGATTGTACGGTTCCAGTGACACTGCCTAACAAACTAGGGAAATTTAATTGAACTTGGGTAAAAAAAAAATCCTGCCTTCTATTCTTAACATCTAATTGTATCCTCTGGCAAATGAGGAGTTTGCAAGCAGAGCTTAGTTCCATGTTTGTAATATTAAAGGAAAATTAATATTAAAGTGGAATCATTGAACACAGCTCTCAAATGTAAATTATTCAGCAGGTGTCTAGCCCCTGGCTATGGGAAAGAGGAATTATTGTTATTGTGCTTGATATGTAAGGACATTGTCTGATTTCACATATTAATATTTAACTCTTTTACATGTGTCTCATTATAATTCTTTTCAATGGTTATTGTGCTTGTTTTGTGTCTCAATCAGAACATTACATTTTGAAACTACTGTAAACAGTACAAAGTGTGAAGACTTGTAAAAGGGCCCAGCAAAATCCAAGGAGTGGGTCATTCTGTAGATCATGATGCAAGGCTTTATATTTGTGGTTATTTCAATAAAAGGCCTTGTGCAAGTTTGTGATTTATAAGCAAATCAAACCAAAGTTTGACCAAAGCTCTGGTGTTATGGTAAAAACTGTCCTAATTGCAATAATAGACTTGCATGGTGATATCACATTTGCAGTTAGCTAACCTAAAACATTTACAACTTTTCCACTGATGCCATGAAGTAAGCAGCATTTCCCAGCATGTTCCAATAGGCAATGGTGCAGTTTACAGACTGCAACCCCTACCTCCAAAATCTACACCCCCAGCAACCCACTAACCCCCATTAATACTGCAAGACACTAAATCTGGAAGGAGAAGGCTGCAGTTATTTATTATTAACAATATCAATTAACATGTTTAAGATGATCAATTTATCTTTGTAACATCATCTTTGTATAACAAACTTTTAAAAGCAGCAATTAAAACCAACTCACCTCTGATAGGACTGACCCTTTTAAGGAGTGCTCAATGGGGCTCTTCTCCTCTTCGGCACCATGTCCAAGATGGCAGCACCAATGACCACCATGTGGGATGCAGTGCAGGCGCGGCAACATCATTGTGCTTCGTCATTAAATTAAAAATAAAGCGACGCCGAAGACATGCGTTTAATGCCTGAATATAGGACAAGTTCCTGGGTGTGCTCTAAATTACTTTTTCTGATTGATTTTCTGGTTCGTGACCCTTTTGCCTGGTTCTGACTTCTCTATTTGCTGCCTGAACTGACCTGTGCCTGGAATTCCCGGCATTAGTCCTGACTACAATCCCTGTAAGGGCCAAGCAGGCCTTAAAGGACATGTAAACCCCACACGCAAAAATTTAATCACTGAACAGCCTCTTTGAAATCTTTTAATATCAACCAGTCTGGTTGTCAAGAGGTTAATAGTAAGGCTGCAGCATCCCCTTAATCACTTGGATTTCCGTCTCCTCCTGTAACCCAGCCCCCCCCTCAGGAATTTGCATTGATTACTGGCTTGTGGGCATGCTCAGTAGTTCTAAGCTCAGATTACTAAACACAACCTCTAGCCCAGCAGCCAATGTAGAGATGGCATTGCTGGTTCCCATAAAAACTCAGCTCCTAACCTCCTCTCCTGAGCTCAGCTTTACCATTACAGTGCTCAAACAAAGTAGAACTTCTATCAAAGACAGTTCTGCCTGTGTGAGCCTTGATCCTTGATGAACTTTATGCTGAATATGGGTCTTTGTGTGTGTATGCTGTTTGCAGATTTACATGTAACTGATGATGTGTCAGAGGAAAAATGGCTGCTGGGTGAAAGCTGCTATTTGTTTTATGAAAATGTAATGGTGCTGGCAAACGAAAGGGATATATGCAGTAGAAATGATGCCATTTGGGTGTGGGAGACCTGCCCAATTGATATACATTGTAGGAAAATGTAGGGTTTACATATTCTTTAACCCTCCTTAGGACACCAGGCCTCTCAAGATACTTTCCTTGCCTAAGGCTCAGAGTCAAGGTTCCTCCCCACCAATTACTTCAGGAAAAAACAACCCCAACCTCACATGGACAGGTGGGACACATGAAGCTGCAGGTATTCCCAACAACTGGAACAAATAGGTGACTTGTAAGTAGGTGAAATGTAGATATATTTAGTTTGGCCTGCAGGTGGCACCAACCCTTAAGGATGAACTTTCCCTGAAGGAGCCTAGGTAAGGTAGGAGAGGTTGAGCTAACAGTTATATGCTTGTTATATGCTTGTAAGCAGCCCCTTCTTTTGGTGGTTGTCAAATCCCTATCTTGGGTTTGTTCCAAGTTATCTGCATCATTGTTGGAGCTGGGTTCCTTTAAGTTAAGAGAACCCCATTCTGAGAGCGTCTGACTAGTCCCCCTGGATACCAGCGGAACTCCCAGTGGTTCCAGGTGTCAGTGGGCCCTCCTGCTTCTAACCATTTGGTCTATTTCATGGTCATATTCTACTTCTGTATAACAGCAAAAAGGCTAAATAGATAGAATGATAAGATGTAAAGAAAAAAGACTAGGAGAATAAAAAGGTTGAATAGAGAGAGGAGTAAAAATAATTTGGAGAGTGGGCCTATGGTCTAAGGCACGGGTCCCCAACTTTTATTACTTGTGAGCCACAGTCAAATGTAAAAAGACTTGGAGAGCAACACAAGCATCATAAAAGTTTATGGAGGAGCCAAATAAGGGCTAAGATTGGCTATTAGGCAGCCTCTATGCACACTATCAGCTTACAGGGGTAGTAAATCTTGTTTTTATTCAACCAAAACTTGCCGCCAAGTCAGGAATCAAAAGATAACTCCCTGGTTTGGGGGCACTGAGAGCAACATGCAAGGGGTTTGGGAGCAACATGTTGGCCCTGAGCCACTGGTTGGGGATCACTGGTCTAAGGTTTTCTTGTGGGCTCTTGGCATCCTAGTCCAACACTGCATTTTGGAAATCTTTCTGCAAAAATATTTTCTTATCCCTTGGATCTACTTCCCTAGAAATGCAGGACAACATTATTTTTATTTGCACTCAATCATGTTGCTTATCTGCTATTCCCATGTCTGTCACCATGGTTAGTTCCTGGCAGTAACGTCTACAATCTGACATTTCAGTTAAAGTCCCTTCTTATCTGAATTTTTGTTTAGAGAGGTAATCAGTTCCTGAGAAGACTCCAAATACGGTTTGGATTATATTCATTCTGAAATAACAATCAAACTCAAGGGCCTGTATCATTAAGAACTATACCACATAATTCCACGCTCTATGCCCCAATGGCTGCCCTGCTTGCATTATACGTTTAGTGTCTGAGGCACATGAAGACCCAACTAGATTGACCAACATGACAGAGAATTGACCCCAGTCTCTAAATGGTGAGCTGGCCAGAATGAAATTGAATAAAACTTAACTTTTACTATTAACTATATAAAAACAAATACACCGAGATATGAACAATTCAAATCTGTCTGTCTAATCCAGACTATAATACTGAGAATTTAAATCAACGGAGATACTTTTATCATTTAACTTTCTTCTATTTAATTCTTTACTCTCAGGGACAGTCTGTGTTTCATTCGACAGCATTAGACATTGCCCATTCAAAGTTAATTAGTTATAGCTAATGTTCTACCCTGTATCGGAGTGTGTGCTGTGTCAAGGGATGGGCTCTGGTTTAATAAAGCAGTCATGCCGTATTTGATTTCTCTGCCTATTGACACCTTACCCTATAGATCTTAGGGGAAAGGCACTAAGTTTGCCCAGGAGCAGTAACCCATAGCAACCAATCAGTAGGTAATATTTCCTGGTCATCTGTTAAAAAGCAAACATCTTATTAGTTGCTTTGGGCTCCTGGGCAAACTTAGTGCCTTCTATTATATATGGGGGTTAGACTTATTTCTTCACTTATTCCTATGCCCCCCCCCCCCCCCCCCCCCCCATTCACCAAATGGAAAGAATGCCAGACATGCCCCCTCTCAAGAGACTGGATCACATTTCTGAAATCTTGAAGTTCTATTATGATACTCCAGGTAAATCACAAAAGCTTTTTCCCAGACCACTCATCAACATGCTGGAGTGGCCACCACTTCACCACATTTCTGGTCCTACCACCAAAGCCAATGTCTGGCCCATGTGGAAACTCAAAAGAAAACTCACCTCGTTCAACTCCTCATCTTAGAAGTGGAAGACGCATTGATACTGATTATGTTCTTGTATAATAGCAATACTAATTAATGCCTTTGTTAGAGCTTGTCTTGTTTATCTAATGTTCTGATCAAGCTTTCTTATTTGGTACATTCTTCCTGCTTCTAAAAAAAGCTGATTTGAAAGGGTTAAAATGGAGCCTATTGACGCTGTGTGTGCCACACAAATACAGTAATGCCTGCATTAAGGGTGACAGTTAGGCACGTAGGTATTTCCCTTTCCAGCCCCCACCCACTAACTTGTTTGCATTCAGATGTGCGAGTTTGTGAGTGCCGGTGCAGGCTACCCCTTATCCAATTCCAGCTTATTTGAATGCTTATATAGTTGTTTTTCTTTGTAGCAAGTTTTGTAATTTATGTATTTCTGCCCAGGATATAGCTAATTTTATTGTAATGAATCTCTGCTATTAAGCCACCTTCTTAGATGCCTGAATTGTTCTTTCTATGGACAATTTTTAATGTGCTTCAATAAGTCACTGAAATGAGAAGCAGTAAGGGGGTATTAAATGCAGTGATTAAATACAGCACTGGTAATTGAACTATTTAAACAAATTAAATATGGAGAGAGATTTACATTTAGTTATATAAAGGCAGTCACACCATTTTACAAAATAATTGTGATTGTGGAACATTTTAGATTGCTTTTTCTAATGGAATTAGCTGAATGAGCTAAATTTAACTCTTTATTTAACACCTATTGTTGACAGCATAAGAGGTATTTTCATATAAGTATATATATTTATATGAGAATTCTGGTCACATTTTTCTTCAAATACCCTGTAAGTTTCAAGGGTATATAAAAAAGCAAAACAGAAGGTAGTATCATATACTCTTAAAGTGATTTATTCAAGCAAAACACACTATTCATGAACACTAAACTGCCACATTCATTTACAAGGTCACTTCTTGTTGTTAATACATCGGCTGCTTCCATGACAGATTTTCTGTTTAGGATTTCTATATGGGCCCGGAGGCAACTGAATTCTAATAACCTGTAGCAGTTGGCTCTGGTTCATTTTGGCTTACCATCAGCAGAATAACTTTGCTAATCTGTATGTGCTATTAAAACTGTAGAGGGGGTACTTTTTTGAAGGGGGGTTGCTATGAGTTAGAGACTGTGGAGGCATTCATATTATTATATTGCAACAGGTTCTGTTTCATTCCCATGTGAGATCCATTTAAAAGCAGAATAGTTCCTAACTGTTCTCTGGGCCATAGGTGGTTTTTCAATAAGGCTAGAGCAGGATAAGCCTCCCCAAACCTGCTTGGCACCTTAAAAAAACAAAAAAATATACTTCATTCCATTTCTGCACTGTCCTGCAAATCTTCTGTTCCTGCAAGCTCCAGTTCAGCTGTAATCAGCTATGCTCTGATTGGATCTTTCTTCTTGTGGATTCTCCAATCAGACAGACAGTAAAATTGACCAATCAAGGCACAGATGCAGACAGGGCTCAGGGATATTACAAACTGAAGGCAGTGCAGAAATGAAGACTGAAAAGAAGAATCTGCAGGGTGTAAATTTACCTAAGAACCTCACCAACTCAGAACTTTTGCTGCAGATTTCATCCCACTCCTACAGGTACTATACACAGGTACTATACAAGGGTGCTATACACGGGTGCTATACACGGGTACTATACACAGGTGCTACACACAGGTGCTACACACAGGTGCTATACACAGGTACTATACACGGGTACTATACACGGGTGCTATACACGGGTACTATACACGGGTACTATACACAGGCACTATACACAGGTACTATACACAGGTACTATACACGGGTACTATACCCAGGTACTATACACGGGTACTATACACAGGTACTATACACAGGTACTATACACAGGTACTATACACAGGTACTATACACAGGTGCTATACACAGGCACTATACACAGGTGCTATACCCAGGTACTATACACAGGTACTATACACAGGTACTATACACGGGTAATATACACAGGTACTATACACAGGTACTATACACAGGTACTATACACAGGTACTATACACAGGTACTATACACAGGCACTATACACAGGTGCTATACACAGGTACTATACACAGGTACTATACACAGGTGCTATACACAGGTACTATACACAGGTACTATACAGTTCTAAAGGCTGAATCACTAGTCGAAATTAAATTGTGTTTTGTCAACTGACATCTATAATATCCCTATCACTTATCCTAACAGATGGATGGTAAGTTAACTCTTTCCCCCCTGAAAAAGCTCATTGTGCTTTTATATACTTGTTGTTGTTGTTTTTTGCACTTACTATTTATATTTTACCTTTGTCATTGTTTTGTTCATTTCTAGTTAGTTACAGTGGAGCCAATGTATCAGTGTTATAGTGCCAGGGCCTGAATATCTGCCATCTGTACCCACTGCTTCTCACGCCATATAATGTGCTGGTTTTGTAAATACAGACTGCATTTGGCTGTATATAAAGTAGCCCAATGACCCGTAGTAAAACGTAGGGAAGCAGGGGCATGACAGACACGTTGGACAGACTTAGCCACTCCCAGTTGCAGGTGATTGGTTAGTTCGTAAGGGGTATAAAATGCTGGTAACTGTTCCCGCTTCTCACTCCATTTTAGTCAGCAGAGTAAAACGCCCACCCTCCCTCCCTATAGAGGTGGAGGTAGTGGAGTGTCGTTGGCGGGGTGATTAAGTTGGGGGAAAGCAATGGTTGGGTTAGGAGGGGAGTTTTATAGTTAAGTGGGGCTGGCATGCTTGGAACCTCAGGGGTAAGAAAGTGGATTAGGAGGTGAGTTTTGTTGGGTAGTTGGTTCCGGGCCAGAAGGGCAGCTGGCAGCGCCAGTTGCGCTGCGCAGTTATTGGATTGTTACAGTGTTTGGCTATTTAAAAGTTGATTTGTTTGTTATACAAACATTTGTGTTATGTTTGAGATGTTGTTTCACATTTGTTATTTATGTTATGTTTTAAATTAAAACTTCACTTGTTGTTAATAAATTTTCTGCGGCCATTTTTATCCCAAGAATTGGTGTCTGTGTGTTTATTGGGGATGGTAAGTAAAGAGGTAAAAAGGGGGTTGTTGGTTGGGAGAAGGGCGGGTCAAGTTCCAACGTTACTCATGTCATGTGTCTTAAATGTAAATACCCACTGCCTCTCTCTCTATAAAACTAATTTAAACACATCAAGGGGTGGTTCACATTTAACTTTTAGTATGTTATAGAATGTCCTATTCCTAGCAACTTCGTTTTCCTAATTAAATTTTTTTATAGTTCTTGAATAATTTGCCTTTCTCTTCTGCCTCTTTCCAGCTTTCAAATGGGGGTCACTGACCCCGGCAGCGAAAAAGTATTGCTCTGTGAGGCTACAGTTTTATTATTATTGTAATATTTTATTACTTATTTTTCCATGCAGGCCCCTTAACTATTCATATTCCCATCTCTTGTTTAAAGCACTACCTGGTTGCTAGGGTATATATAAGACCCTAGCAACTAGCTAAATAACTGAAAAACTATAAAAAATAAAAGAGGACCAATTGCAAAGTGTCTCATAATATCAATATCTACATCATATTAAAAGTTAATTCAAAGGTGAACTACCCCTTTAAGCTAACGGATCACAAACACAAATGGATGGAAAACTCCTCACAGAAGTGCACGTATGAATACTTTTACATCCTAAGCATTTTAGGGTAAAAAAAACACTCCCACCCGCACTTTTGCGCAGTATCCCTGGGAGTCAGTGGGAATGGCAAGAGGTAGTTGGGAGGTTCATTTTTTACACCAGCAGCGAATCTACTAAGTCTCACATTAGCTTTAGGTCAGTCTGTGTATGGCCCATCTTTAGCCTCCCCAAACAAAAAATTCACCCTCCGCATATGCACCTGGCCCTGGAAACCCTGATGCATCCTGGTTTCCCACTATAAGTACTGATATCATGTGGAGCATTCCTGACTGGGAAATGGCTGTCAAAAGTAGAAGATCATCAGCTTGTAAGGGTTAGTTTGGGTGGTGCTGTTAGGTAGGAGGTTGGAGAGCAGGTTCTCTTCAGTGGCACTCGGAAGGGGATTTCCCTAGGTAGGCTATAAAAGGGGAGGGGCAGTGGGGCCACTTCCACTTTGGCTGATATAAAGAAGATAATAGTCAGGGAGCCTGAGGCCTGCATCAGAGAGGTACCATATACCATATATTAGCTAGTGGTAGACCAGATTTGTGGAGCTTAGTGCAGGTGGGTGAGATAGTGGTAACCCAGCTAGTTGAGCAGCTGAGTCTCCATTGAGGAGTAAGGAAGGGGCCAATACTCTGGTGGTACCTAGTACCTATCCAGTATATAGGGAGCTAGGACAGCGAAGGACTTATTGTCGAGGGCACCTATAGACACAAGCCATATCCCATAACAGAAATCTGGAAGCTGTAGACACCCAAACTGAAGGAAGAATATCAGGACGGTAGAAACAAAGAAGGGCCAAGTAGCCTAAAAATCATTTCACTTTATTGATGATATTTGTTTATTGATAATATTACTATTGTGAACAGCTGAGATTGGAGAAGCTGAGATGAATAAAGTTGTTATTGTGCTTATCTGTGAAATTGTGTGGACCTCCAGCTTATTTTACTATATAAGTGTTCAACAACAAGTCTCCCATTCCTTGTAACGGTGGTGTGGTCCCCAAAGGGTTAATTTGGCAATTTACTACAAAAGCCTTTAGCCTGTGCACCATGTTACAAGCATCTCCTTGTCTTTGTATAAAACAGTCAGCAAAGGACAGTGTTAGTAAGCAGAGCTACTAGACAGAGAACAATTAAAAAATGGCATAAGGAAGTAGCTTATAAGTAATCTTGGTAATCTTTCTAAAAGGAATAGTCCATTCAGGCTCTTGTTTGCTATTTTTGATGG